>NW_024423344.1:60054780-60379127 GCF_017311325.1 Ursus maritimus | reverse complement strand
GGAATAACCTTTGAACACAGCAACTGATAAGAATCCCTGTAGATCAGACTTCTTAAGACATGATAGAAACAATAATAAATTATATCTTTTACTTTTAATGTGCAAAAATTCCTGTAGCATCTCTCAGAGAAGTACCTCGGCATTCTGATAGAACTATTAAACCTATTAGTTCATATCAGTGAGCTAAGTTAAGGTGCCAAATGCTTTCTTGATCCCTACCAGAAAATGCATCCTCTAAGTCACACTACCTTAATTATATTAGTTACAGGGCTTCAAATAATCCTTCCAGGCATGCCAAAGTGGAATAATGTGTGCATTCAAAAGTAATTTATTTCTTGGAAAGTCTTCGAGAAAAGCAAAAGACACTTGATCATAGTAAATAGTGCAGTGTTTCTTGACAAACACAGTCTTTTTCCAGGTTAGATTAATAAATATTCATTTGGCACCTACTGTGTGCCAGGAAATTTGCTGAGCGGTTTGTCTATGGATACTACAAAATAAAGGTTTCCTGCCCTCCAATAGCACACGGATTAGGTATTGAGAATGAAACATTAGCATGTAACTAAAAAGCATTCCATTAAGCATAGATATGGATGTGGGGGGGGGGTGAGAAGGAGGGGGAGTGAGAGAGAGAGAGAGAGAGAGGGAGAGAGGGAGGGAAGGAGGGAAGGAAGGTAACATGGCAGTTTAAGATAATGAAAAGAGCAGAGAATTTTCAGTGAAACTAGTTTAAATAAAAATAGCCTTCTGTGTATAAATAGTTAAATGAAATCGAGAAAGTTCTAGAATTGCTGTAATTTTGTTTTCTATCTGTAAAGTGGGATATATTTATACTTAATAGATTTATTAAAGGGATTAAATGAGATGTGCAAATTTATAAAATTTCACAAGAGAAGGACATTTAATGTGCTTTTTAAAGTCAGAAAAAGGCTGCAGATGAAATATGATGTTTAACCTAGGTTTGAATACTAGATGTATTAGTTTGGGTGCTATAACAAATTACCATACTAGATAGCTTAAAAAACAAACATTTATTACTCACGGTTCTGGAAGCTTGGAAGTCCAAGATCAAGGTACCTGCACATTCAGTGTCTGATGAGGATACCCTTCCTGGTTTTCATATGGCCTTCTTTTCCTTCCTTCTCACATGGTGGAGAGCAGGGAGAAAGAGCAAGCTTTCACATCTCTTCTATAAGGATCCCATCCTTGAGGGCTTCACCCTCATAATCAATTATTATTCCAAAGGCCCCACTTCCAATATCACACTGGGGTTAGGATTTCAACTTATAAAGTTTGAGGCAACACATTTCAGTTCATAACACTGGGTATGGTTTAACAGGTGGAAGAGAAGGACAACCAATGTAAAAGATATATAGATTCCTAAAAAAGCATCCTGTGTCTGTAAAGTGGCAAATACTATTCCATGTCTCAGTACTGGCATGGATCAGCCCTGAATTATAAAACAGAATGGTGAGAATGCAAGTAGAAAAAGATCAATGAAACAGTAGTTCTATAAGTTGTAGGTTATCATTTCTATGGATATGGTCATTTCTTATTTTTTAAGGAATTAACCAAATCAGATCAAAACCTGGGTTTTGATTCTGTAATAAAATGATCAGTCATCATTGTTAAATTCTTTGGGAATGCACTCACTATGAATATAAGGTGGGCTGTTTCTTCAATGAGTGAATTCAGGTTTAGAAGTATTTTATCAATGACAATGTAATGACACTGAGATATTAAATATATCCCTCTATTGCAGTCCACTCTATGAAGAAAATATGAATGGTCATATCATAGGTAGTATTTGGGAGTGGTAATGGCTTACAACATTGTAGGATAGTCTGGGGGCAGATTTAAGCACTAGTTTTCATCAAGCCAATAACTAAAGTAAATGGATATACATCATCTACCCGGTTAACTTTTCTGTAGTTTTGAAATGGACTCTTGAAAACAAAGTGACTCTTGGGGGAAAATATACTTAAAATAAGAGCATAAATTGAAATGAATTAGAGCCACTATAAAAATGCAGACAAAAAGAACCTAAAAAGCCTCAACAGAAAAGAAGACTGAAATTGAAAAAGTACTTCCAATGTTTTGTGCTTTTTCAGATACAGGGAGGAAGGAAATTTCTGTCCTAAACATGAGATTTTATAGGACTCTTAAGTTATTATTTATAATTTTGAAATTCAATGCATTGATCTTGATAAATAAATAGAGAAATTACTAATCGAGTATGTAGGCATATTGGTAAAGAACAAGTAAAGTATGTGATTTTGTTGTTTCTGTTTGGGTAAAATGATGAATTGAAGGCATTGGTGCTAGCTTTAAAAATGTGGAGAAATTGGGGCACCTGGGGGCTCAGTTGTTAAGCATCTGCCTTGGGCTCAGGGTGTGATCCCAGGGTCCTGGGATCGAGCCCCACATCAGGCTCCTATGCTGGGAGCCTGCTTCTTCCTTTCCAACTCCCCCTGCTTGTGTTCCCTCTCTCAACAGCTATCTCTCTCTCTGTCAAATAAATAAATAAAATCTTTTTTAAAAATGTGGAGAAATAAAGAATGATGATGAAGGAATGCTTCACATTTTGACATTATTTCATCTTTTTCAGAAAAAAAACAAAAATGAGATTTACAATAAAATCCAGATAATTCTTTCAAAAATATCTTATGAAAGTAAAAATAATGGTAATTACAATAACAGTGTAAACATTTAATTGCTTGCTGTTGAATTTGAATTATTTAATTTTGATTTTTGCTAATTGACTTATTTTTTAAAGTAAGGCTAAATTAAGATGAAAAGAGAAAGAGTTTAAACTTGTGATATAAATCTCCTAAAAAGAGAAGTCTCTGCAATGTCCCATTTGTATTAAGATTTATTCTAACATGTATCTTATAGGAAACACGTTTCAAAATGTTTTTTTTAATTTTTTAAAATTTGAGTATGCAATGTTATGTTAATTTCAGGTGCAGAACATAGTGATTCAACTTCTCTATATATTATGCTGTGCTTACTGCAGTGTAGCTACCATCTGTCACCATAAAATGTTATATTACAATATCATTGACAATATTCCCTATACTGTGCTTTTTATTCCCATGACATCATCATCATCATCATTGTTATTATTATTATTTATGCAGGGCTTGAACTCATGACCCTGAGATCAAGACCTGAGCTGAGATCAAGAGTCGGATGATTATTGACTGAGCCACCCAGGCACCCCTCTCATGACTTAGTTGTTCTGGAAGCCTATATTGCTCTGTCCCCCTCACCCATTTTGTCCATCCCCCTAGCCTCCTCCCCCTTTCCCTGCAACCATCAGTTTCTTTTCTGTAATTATATGTCTGATTCTTGTTTTGGCTTGTTTGTTTATTCATTTGTTTTGTTTTTTAGATTCCACATATGAGTGGAATCATATGGTATTTATTGGTCTTTCTCAGTCTGACTTATTTCACTTAGCATAATACCCTCTAGATCCAGCGGAGGAGCCTGATGTGGGGCTCGATCCCATAAGGCCAGGATCATGCCCTGAGCCGAAGGCAGACGCTTAACGACTGCGCCACCCAGGCGCCCCATCCATTCATCTTTCAGTGGACATTTAGGTTGCTTCCATATCTTGGCTTTGTAAAGAATGCTGCAATAAACATAGGGGTGTATGTATTCCTTTGAATTAGTGTTTTTGTGTTCTTTGGGTAAATACCCAATAGTGCAATTGCTGGATTATAGGGTAGTTCTATGTTTAATTTTTTGTGGAACCTCCATGCTGTTTTCCACAGTGGCTGTGCTGATATACATTCGTGCCAGTGGTGCATGAGGGTTCCTTTTTCTCCACATTCTTGGAAATACTTTTTATTTCTTGTGTTTTTTATTTTACCCATTCTGACAGGGGTGAGGTGATATCTCACTGTGGTTTTGTTTGTATTTTCCTGATAATTAGTGATGTTGAGCCTCTTTTTATGTCTCTGTTGGCCATCTGTATGTCTTCTTGGGAAAAAATGTCTATTCAGGTATTCTGCCCATTTTTTAATTGGATTATTTGCTTTTTTTTGTGTTGAGTTATATAACTCTCTATATATTTTGGATATTAACCCCTTATCAGATATATCATTTGTTCATTCCTGGGATGTAACAGTGGTTCAGTATTGCAAATCAATCAGTGCAATATACCACATCAACAAAGCAAAGGATTAAAATCATGTAATTATCTCAATAGATGCAGAAAAGGCATTTGACAAAATTCAAAATCCATTCATCATAAAAACTTTCAACAAAGTGGGTTTAGAGGGAACATACCTCAATATAATAATGGCTGTATATATATATATGTATATATATACATATATATATACGTATATGTGTATATATATATATATACACACACACATATACACACAGCTGATGTCATACTTAATGGTGAAATCTGAGAGCTTTTACTCTAAGATAAGGAAAAGATGAGGAAGTCAACTCTCAGCACTTTTATTCAACAAAGTACTGGAAGTCATAGCCATAGCAATCAGACAAGAAAAAAAAAAATAAAAGGCATCCTTATTGGTAAGGAAGAAGTTAAACCTTCACTATGTACAGATGACATTAAACTATATGTAGAAAACCCTAAAGACTCCCATCAGAAAACTACTAGAAGTAATAAATGAATTCAGTAAAGTTGCAGGATATGAAATACCCATAAATTGTAGCATTTCTATATACTAATAACAAAGTAGCAGAAAGAGAAGAAAGTTATTCCATTTGTTATTGCACCTAAAAGAATAAAATACACTTTGATAAAATTTGGGATTTGATAAAAATATATATGGTCAGTATTTTACATTTACAAAGCAAAAATTAATTGTACATCATCAATACATTCCATAAGGTTATTTTGGTTTAATTATAAATTTCTTTATGTTCATAGATTTAGTTCACTTTTACAAGGCACCTTTAAATAATTGCTTCGAAAAGGCTGTTCACCTTATAGAATGATAACTGAACTGTCAAATTAATTTTACTGATTCAAAAGTTTGCAGCTTTCAGTTTGCCGGTAAGTGAAAACTTCTTACCATTTATCATGAATTTTAAATTATATGTAAAGCCCTGATATATTTTTAGTAACAAACTACATTCCAAAATTATTAATGTTTTAAATTCGTTCAGCATTATCTGTCATATTACTTCAAATGTATGAAAATTAGTGAATTGTTTCTTTAATTTTCTGTTCTTAATTGCAGACTGTTTAACTCAAAGGACTACTGATTAGAGTGAGAGAGTAAATTTCTAAGTGAATTGACCCTTATTAACTCACTCATATATTCTTTCATTCACAGATAAAGTACACAACATTGAGCTGAAAAATACAGTGACCCTGACTTCAGAAAAGTATACGAATATATTATATACATTTATTTGGTTGCCTAACTTAAATGTTTTTAAGTTTGAAAATTTTTATTCTTCTCACTTCTCACAAAGTAAGACAGTGTCATGAATTTATTCCTAAAATGTTCATGGCCTTCTACCTTTGCAATTCCTTTGTTTTTTGTATCCTTTGGACTCTGGCTGAACTGCTACTACTGTTTGGCACCATCTCCCAGACATTCATACCTGAGTCTTATAGTTGCTGTGTGCTTTCTATCCACTAATTCCCCTCTGAACTTGTCTGGTTGAAACCCACCATTCTCTGGCATCTACAAATTAGGTCACATTTGGTTTTGGGACTACAATAGGCTTGCTTTCTACATTAATATCACAATTATAAAAGTTGAAATATATACCACAAAATAACATCTTGTCAGTATAGAAGTAAAATAACGTGAAATTTAAAGACATTAGTTTTGAGTATAAGTTTAAAGTATGTTTAGTTTTGTAAGAAATCTCCAAACTATCTTTCAAAGTAGCTGTATCATTTTGCATTCCAAATAACAATGAATGAAAGTTTTTGTTGCTCTTCATTTTTGCCAGCATTTGGTCGGTGTTTCCCATTTTGGCTCTCCTAATAGATGCATAGTGGCTATATAATTGTCATTTTAATTGGCATTTTCCTGATGACCTATGATATGGAACATCTCTTCATGTTTTTGCCATCTTTTTGGTGAGATTTCTAAGGTCTTTGACCCATTTTTCAAGTTTTTTGAGTTTTTTAAAGGTTTTTAAAAGTTGGGATAACCTTCCTATAACATCATACGTGTATTTTCCCGATTATTTTCTCCCAGTCTGGGGCTTGTCCTTTTCTTTTGACATTGTCTTTCACAGAATAGTTTTTAATTTTAATTAAGTCCAACTTATCAATTATTGCTTTCATGAATCATGCCATCTGTGTTTTATATTTAGCCAAGGTCATGTAGGTTTTCTCTTATCTGCTAGGAATTTTTAATTTTACATTTAAATCTGTGACCCATTTTGAGTTAATTCTTGTAAAGGATATAAAGTTTATGTCTAGATGTTTTTTTCTTTTCTTTCTTTCTTTCTTTCTTTCTTTTTTTTTTTTTTTTTTTTTTGCATGTGGATATCCAATTGTTCCAGCACCATTTGTTTTTTGGGTTTTTTTGTTGTTGTTGTTTTGTTTTTAAATTATTTATTTATTTGAGAGAGAGAGAGAGAGAGAGAGAGAGAGTATGAGCAGGGGGGAGGGGCAGAGGGAAAGGAAGAAGCTGACTCCCCACTGAGCAGGGAGCCCGATGCAGGGCTGATCCCAGGACCCTGAGATTGTGACCTGAGCCAAAGGCAGATGCTTAATTGACTGAGCCACCCAGGTGCACCTCCAGCACCATTTAATGAAAAGACTATCTTTGCCTCATTGTATTTCCTTCACTTTGTCAAAGATTAGTTGACTATATTTATGTGGGTCTATATCTGGTGTGCTGTTCTTTTTCATTGATCTATTTGTCTATTCTTTCACTAATACCATACTGTCTTTATTGCTATAGCTTTATATTAAGTCTTAAAGTCAGGTAGTTTCAATCCTCCAACTTTGTTCTCCTTCAATATTGTGTTGGCCATATTGATCTTTTTGCCTCTTCATATAAGCTTTAGAATCAGTTTATTCATATTCATAAAAATAACTGCTGGGATTTTGATTGAGATTGCACTGAATCTCAAAATCAATTTTGAAAAACTGCCATCTTGACAATATTGAGTCTTCCCATTCATGAACATGGAATATCTCTCCACTTATTTAGTTCTTTGACTTCATTCTCTAGAAACATATAGTTTTCTTCATATAGATCCTATACATATTTTGTTAGATTTATGCCTATTTTTTTGTTGGTAATGTAAAGGGTGCTGTGTTTTTAATTTCACATTCTACTTGTTCATTGCTGGTTTAAGAAAGTGATTGATTTTTATATTCATCTTGTATCCTAAAAGTTTCCATAGTTGATAGTTCCAGGAGGTTTTTTTTTTTTTTAATTTTTTCAGATTTTTCACATAGATGTTCATTTTGTCTGTGAACATTATTTCTGCCTTCCCAATCTGTATATATTTTATTTCCTTTAATTTACGTATTTTTTGAAGATTTATTTATTTATTTATTTATTTGAGAGAGAGAGAGAACACAAGCAGGGAGGAGGAGCAGAGGGAGAGGGAGAATCAGACCCCCTGCTGAGCAGGGAGCCCGATGCGTGACTCCATCATGGGATCATGACCTGAACCAAAGGCAGATGCTTAATTGACAGAGCCACCCAGGTGCCCTCCTTTTATTTTCTTATTGTGTTAGCCAGAGCTTTCAGGATAATATTTAAAGGGAATGAGATTGTGGTGAGTGGCATCCTTGCCTTATACTTAATCTTTGTGGGAAAACTGGTTGTCCACTAAAAATGTGATGTTGGCTGTAGGCTTTTTGTAGAAAGATTTTAACAATTTGAGGAAATTCCCTATTCTTCATTTACTGAGAGCTTTTATCATAAATCACGGTTGGACTTTGTCAAATGCTTTTTCTGCATCTATTGATGATTATGTGATTTTTCTTCTTTAGCATGTTGATTGATGGATTATGTTAATAGAGTTTCAAATGCTGAACCATCCTTGCATGTTTATTCCAGCATGCCTGGGATAAATTCCACTTGGTCATGGTGTGTAATTCTTTTTATATATTGTTGGATTCAATTAGCTAATATTTTATTGAAAATTTTTTCGTTTATGATAGATATTGGTCTGTAGTTTTCTTTGCTTATAAAATCTTTGTGTGTTTTGACTATTAAGGTAGTACAGGCTTCAAAGAATGAATTAGGAAGTATTCCCTCTGGTTCTGCTTTCTGAAAGAGATTATAAAGAATTGATATAATTTCTTCCTTAACTATTTTGTACAATTGAGCAGTAAATAATCTGGACATGATATTTTCTATTTTGGAAGGTTAATTATTCGTTCAATTTCTTTCATAGATATAGGCTTACTCTGTTTTATTGCATGTGAGTTTTGGCAAATTGTTTCTTTCAAGGAATTGGTCCATTTCATGTAGGTTATCAAATTTGTGGTCAAAGAATAGCTTATATTTATTATCTTTTTAATGTACATAGGATATCTAGTAATGTCCCCTCTTTTATTTGTGCTGTTAGTAATTCATGTCCTCTCTCTTTTTTTCTTAGTTAGCTTTGTTAAAGGCTTATCTAATTTATTGATCATTTTAAAGAATCAGCTTTTGGTTTCATCGATTGCTTTATTGATAAAATCTTTAAATTTCATTGATTTTCACTCTAATTATTATTTTGTTTCTTGTGCTTACTTTGGATTTAATTTGCTTTTGGGTGGCAACTCAGATGACTGATTTTGGGTCTTTCTTTTTTTCTAATATAAGTATTCAAACCATAAATTTTCTTCTAAGCACTGATTTCACTGCATCCCAGAAATTTTGATAACTTGTGTTTTAATTTTCACTTAGTTTACAATACGTCTTAATTTCCCTTGAGATTTTTTCTTTGGCATATGTGTTATATAGAATTGTGTTGTTTAATCTCCATGTATTCAGGGATTTTCCGCTTATCATTGTTACTGATTTCTAGTTTAATTCCATGTGGTCAGAGAGCAGACATTGTATGATTTCAATTTTTTAAAATTTGTTAAGGTGGGTTTTCATGGCCCAGAATGTGGTCTATCTTGGCAAATGTTCCATGTAAGTTTGAGAAGAATGCATATTCTGCTCTTGTTGGATGAAGTAGCTAATAGTTGTTGATTATATCCTGTTGATAGTATTATTGAGTTGATCTGTGTCTTTACTGATTTTCTGCCTGCCTGATTTCCTGTCCATTTATGATAAAAGGGTGTTGAAAGCTCCAAGTATAATAGTGGATTTTTCTGTTTCTCTTTGCATTTCTATTAGTTTTTACCTCATGTAGTTTGATTTTCTGTTGTTACATGCATGCACTTTAAGAATTGTATATCTTCTTAGAAAATTGACTCCTTTATCAATATGTAATGACCTATTTTATCCATGATAACTTTCTTCGTTTTGAAGTCTGCTCTCTTTGAAATTAATATTGCTACTCCAACATCTTTCAACTAGTGTTAGCATGGCATATTTTTCTCCATCCATTTAATCTATATATGTCTTTATATTTAAAATGGATTTCTTATAGACAACATATAGTTGTATTGTTTTTTTATACATTCTGACAATCTCTTTTTTAATTGATGCGTTTAGACCACTGACAAAGCATTACTAATATTAATTAATATCTAACATATTTGTTACTGTTTTATATTAGTTTCCTTTGCTTTGTATTCCTATTATTGTCTTCCACTCTTTCTCTTTTTACAGTTTTAGTTGAACATTTTATATGATTCCATTTATCTCCTTTCTAGCTTATTGGTTATAATCTGTTTACCCTTTTTCATTATTGCTGTAGAGTTTGCAATATACATTTAAAACTAATCCAAGTCTATTTTCAAATAACACTATACCACTTCATACATAGTGTGAGTACCTTATAGTAACAAAATAATCCTAGTCCTCTCTCCTATCCCTCATATTATTGTTGTCATTCATCTCATTTATGTGTAAGCATACATAAGTGTATGTGTGTGTGTATATAGTACATGTATAAGCATAAATAATTAAATATATTGTTGGTATTATTACTTGAACAAGCTATTATCTGTTAGATCAATTAAGAATCAGAACAATATAAGTTTTAATTTTACCTTCACTTGGGCCTTTTTCAGTGCTCTTCCTTTCTTTACTATGTAGATCTGAGTTTCTAACCTATATTCTTCTTCTCTCTAAAGAACTTCATTTTAACATTTGTGCAAAGCCGGTCTACTTGCAACAAATTCCAACAAATTTTGATTATCTGAGAAAGTATTTCTCCTTCAGTTTTGAAGGATAATATTGCAGGGTAAAGAATTCTGTGTTGGTAGGTGTTTGTTTAATTCTCTTAACACTTTAAATATTTACTATTTTTTTTTTTTTTTTGCTTGCACAGGCTCTATGAAGAAGTCAAATGTAGTTTTTATCTTTCCTTTATAGGTAAGTTTATTACCTCCTCCAGTTTCTTTCAGGATTTTTTTTTAATCTTTGATTTTTTTCTAGTATGAAAATAATATTCATGGTATATATTTTTTTGACATTTATTCTGCTTTGTGTTTTCTGAGCTTCCCAGATTTGTGGTTTGGTGTCTGACATTAATTTGGGGAAATTCTCAGTCATCGTTATTTCAAAGATTTCTTTTGTCTCTTTCTTCTTTTTCTGGTATTCCCATTTCATATATGTTATGCCTTTTGTAGTTGTCCCACAGCTGTTCAATATTAGTGCTTTTTTAATTTTCAGTCTTCTATTTGTTTTTCAGTGTTTTGAAGTTCCTAATAAGGTTTTCTTAAAATCAGAGATTCTTTCCTCAGCCATGTACAGTCTACCAATAACCTCATCAAAGACAATTTTCATTACTGTTACAGTGTTATTTAGCTCTAGCACTTTTTTGGTTCTTTCTTAGGATTTCCATCTCTGTTTATATTGCCCATCTGTTCTTGCATGTGATCTATTTTATCTATTAGAGGCTTTAGCCTGTTAATCATAATGGTTTTAAATTTCCCATCAGATGATTCTAATATCTCTCCCATGTCTGGTTCTGATACTTTCTCTGTCTCTTCAAATTGTGCTTTGCTGTTTTGCCTCTTAGTATGCTTTTTTATTTTTTTCTTGAGAGCCAGAAATGATATACTCAGCAAAAGGAACTGTTGTAAATAGGCCTTCAGTAATATGGTGAGGGGTGGGGGGAGTGGAAGCATTGTATAGTCTTATTACTAGGACTCAGTCTTCTGTGAACCTATGCCTCTGGACTTTGAACTTCACAAATGTTTCTTAGTTTTGACTCCCCTGCCTCCCAGGTGGGACAGAATGGCTAAAGTTGGTATTTCCCATCTCTCTGGTCAGTTAGGCTCTGATTAACTAGTTTCTCCTGAAAGCAGGTATTGTTAAGAAGAACAGAATGTTCTGATATAATTCACAATCGTTCCTTTTTCTCTCCCCCTGCTGAGAACCAGAAGGGATTTTTCTCTGATATTTACCATTGGAATCTAATAGAACTCCTGGAGGTAAATCTCATAAAATTGTGAGGGCACTCGATGACTGGAACCTCTTAGAGTTTTTAACTCTTAGGGTTGTCTACACTGAGCCTCCAGCAATTTGTCAGTTACAGTTCAGGTTATCATACGCCAGCACTGCTTCCCATGGTGGTTTTTGCCTGCGTGTCTCTACTCCAGTAAGCTGTGACTCAATTTATGCACCTGTCTCTTCAGTCTTGGGACAGTGGTTTGCTTTGTGTCCTCCCCTCTCTCAAGGTTATAATCTGTTGTATTAAGAAGATTGAATAATGCTTAAGAAGCATTGTTCATTTTTTAATCTGTTTGGCTTTTTACTTGTTAGGTTACCAGTCTCTTAACACACAGAACCCCCTCATAGTGTTTTTATTCTTTATACTCTGGAAAATATACCATTTTTTGGATGTCATGTTTTCTTCTTTGTGTTTTTTTCCCCCACCAGAATGCATGGTCATGTGAATTTTTCATTAAGCAACATTATGAAAGAAGTATACTTTCTGAATCTTTGTGTATCTGAAAATGTCTTCATTTTGTCCTTATATTTGGTGGATATTTTGATGGAACTATAGCTGTAGACCCAAAATTTATTTTGCTCACAATTTTGTAGCCATTATTTTATTTTCTTTGGTTAAATTGTATTATTGATGAGAAATAAGATACAATACAATTTTTATTTTTTCTGATAGCATGTTGTTATATGTTTTTCTTTTGAAACTTTATAATAATACATGTTGTTCAGACTTCCTGTCTTTGAATATTGGATTTACTACTTCCTGGAACTGTCAATTTAAGCTAATAATTTTTATCTTTTCTCAAATTAATTGAAGGTATTTTCAATTTATCAGGCTTTGTGGTGTAATCACATTTTTCTCCTCTTTTTACTGCACAGTTTTATCCAACTCAAAGCATTTACTTGATTCCAAACACTTAGATGGACTTTCACTCTGCAGCATCTTGAGGCTTTTGATATCATGTATATTGATCATCCTCTTAATTTGATTCTCAGCACAAGGATGGGTTTTAATCTGCTTTTATTGATCATAGGTTTTCTCAGTTTTATTTGTAAGTAGTTGGGGATGAGAAAGATGAGAAAGTTGTCTCCTCCAACTCGTAATGTTCTGAATCTTGGACACTCTCTTTCCCTTTTGTTTCTTGTTTGCAAGTTGCCAGTTTTTTTCTTTTTTTCTGATTCTTCCCTTCAGTTGCCTTGACAAACAACACATTGAGATAAAAAATATATATATATTTAGTGTACACACCACTGTTTAGCTTTCTCCAGTTGCTTTAGCAAACAAGTTCTATAACAAATGACTATTTGCAAGTAATTTATGAGTTACCAAATGACTGATATAATTTATCTAAAATTTTCCATAAATAGTAGATATGTATTTTTTAATCAACCAACATTATTGTCCCTATTTTTAGTAACAGAACCTCTCTTTACTATAAAAAATGCATTTTTTATAGTTTGGGGGGTAGGGCTCAACCTACTTTTTTCTGTTAGAACAAAAGGCAGCCAATGTTACCCTGCACTTGCCAGTCAAAGAATTTCATCTCCCTGGCTCCAGGGATAAGTTCACTTGCAAAGAAACACCTAACATGGTCAAGGCATCCATGCATGGAAAGAGAACAAAGTCTTATTACATGTTTTTAAAGTTTTGGATTCTAAGTTAATGCTGGTCTTTCCAAGACACTAATACACTCTTAGAGAATTAGTAACAGTTTGCTGATGATTTAGCTTAAGAAACTTAACATAACTGGGGCACCTGGGTGGCTCAGTCGTTAAGCGTCTGCCTTTGGCTCAGGTCGTGATCCTGGCGTTCTGGGATCGAGCCCCACATCAGGCTCTTCTGCTGGGAGGCTGCTTCTTCCTTTCCCACTCCTCCTGCTTGTGTTCCCCTCTCTCACTGGCTGTCTCTCTCTGTCAAATAAATAAATAAAATCCTTTAAAAAAAAAAGAAACTTAACATAACTGCCAAAAAATTATTTGAACTCTATAAAATCATAAATATCTATTATGTTGTTGTTATTGCTATTAAGCAAATTTCTATTATCTTTCTGTCACTTTATATACATTATACACTTTAAAATAATTATTTCTCATTTTCTTCTGAAATTTAGGCTTATTTATTATAATTTTACTAATGAAATTTTTCAGGTAATTGCCCATATTTGCATAACTAATAATAGGCAGAACTAGAGCTTTGAACTTAGGTTTATGAGGCATCAAATTATTTACTATCCATAAGTATACTGTGTTTGCTTCATTATTCTACTACTTCTAGTGTCTTCTCCATTTCATCTGAAAAAAATAATTTGCATATAGCCAGTAACCTCAAGTATAGGGAAGTCTCACAACCTAACATCATATTTGGTAAAAGTTGAATATTTTACTTAAAGATTAACAATCCCTTAAAGAATCAAAAAGAGAACTTTTAGTCTTTACCCATAGATAACAATAGGACATGAAAATACTAAGGAGGAAATACTATGCATTAAAATACAAGAAAACAAGGTATGAACTATGAAATTTGTGGAAAAATTCTATGAGAATCACATTAAAATTCTGAGCTGAAATTTCACTAATATAAAAGAGTTCATAGACTTGGCTAGAATAGATATTATTTCTGTGACTTATTATATATATGTTTGAGGAGTTGATTTTTCCTATTTTTGTATATAAAAAGGAATGGACAACTAATGAATCATTGAACGCTACATCAAAAACTAATGATGGGGGCGCCTGAGTGGCTCAGATGGTTAAGGGTCTGCTTCAGCTCAGGTCATGATCCCAGGGTTCTGGGATCGAGCCCATGTCAGGATCTCTGCTCAGCAGGGAAACTGCTTCTCCCTCTGCCTGCCTCTCTCTGTCTCTCTGTCTCTCTCTTTCTGTCAAATAAATAAATAAAATAAATAAAATCTTTAAAAAAAACTAATGTACTATATGTTGGCTAATTGAATTTAAATAAGAAAAATAAAAATGTTTATACATTAAGAAAAGAATGGACATATAAGACATTATATATTTATTATTTCTGTCTGTATCCTTCATCTTTAACAGTGTATTTTCTTGCCCAGCAAAACTGAAATATTTGTAAATAAAAATGATGATTTCCCTAACAATATTTATCACTTAGTGTGTGCCTTTTTCATGCTAGACACCTTTCTGATTATTTTGGACATTTTAGTTCATTTAGTCTTCAAATCAACTGTAATGTACTATGTACATACTATGTACATACTATGATCTCTAATTTACAATGGTAAAATGAGGCAGAGAGCATAAGTAATTTACACTGTCTTAGAAACGGTAAGCACCAGAGATGGATTGGTAGCCACACAATATACCTCCAGACTCCAAATGTTTAACCATTATTCTCTATTTCCATGTCATTAAAACTGGTAGAGTGGTTTTACCATGATTCTTTCTATTGTTTTGAGAAAATTAACTTAGACTTCTTGACATCAACATGCAGAGCAAAATGACTACAGGTACAAGTAACATTTAACCATATCATTCAGACTCATATAAAATTTCCAACGCTTTTTATATAGTGGGAGAAAAAATATAATGAAACACTGTATTTAAAACTAAAGACATAAAGCAATGGCCAAAACATTATTTTCTTACTTAAATTTAATTATCATGTGAAGAAAATCTAAAACATATTCCATTAGATCAGATCTGCAAGTAAAAAGCTAAGAATTTATATGTTATAGTGCTAGACCATCAGATTCTATTAATTTTTTCTACTCTAAGAAATTTGGCCACAGGTCTAAGGCTCAATCTATTCTTTCCATCCATTGCATTACTTTTTTTTTTTTAAGATTTTATTTATTTATTTGACAGAGAGAGACAGCCAGCGAGAGAGGGAACACAAGCAGAGGGAGTGGGAGAGGAAGAAGCAGGCTTCTAATGGAGGAGCCTGATGTGGGATTCGATCCCAAAACACTGGGATCATGCCCTGAGCCAAAGGCAGACGCTTAACGACTGCGCCACCCAGGCGCCCCCATCCATTGCACTAATCATGAAAACTCTATTAATTTTTAGTTTTCCTAGTGTAAAAAGAGAAAGCTAGACTTAAATATTTGGAAAAAAAACTTTAAAGAAATTAGCTTTCTGTGCAAAATAAAATGAACAAAATAACCTGTTTTTCAAGCAAAGATGCATATAAGAATTGGTGGTGTTACTTACTAACAAGAGAAGTGGCAGACTTTAATTATCAAGATTTGGAAGAATAATAATGATGAATTTGTATAGCTCCTTAAAATTTATGGAGCACTTTCTCATATATTATCTCATTTTACATAATCCTTACAACCTTCAGAGAGACCAGCCAAGCACATTTTAACAATGAACTAAAACAGTCCTTGTAAAAATTGGAAAAATAGCTCTCTCTAGTTTTCCTGAGCTAAACTCTGTGAGACTAAGCAGGGTCCGGATTCTAAATAGAATTAGGAAAGAGTGGCACACCATTATTAGATGCCAAATTTACCAATACGAATCTTTAATTTTGGAAATTTATGTTTTCTGTGAACTCCATATTCTTTATTCTTCAGTTTCCATGGTACTACAGCAACCAGTTAAGCCTGCTGTTACTATGGAAACAATAGTGTCTTTCCATTTCATACATTTTGGTACATTTTTCAGATATTTTCTCTACTTGTACATTCATTTTTATATGACAGATATGTAATTAAAAATTGCAACAGTGCTTAAGAAGTTAGAGCAACTGAGACAGACTACTTATACATTTAAGACAATAGAGAATTAATAATGAATCATAATAAATGAATATGTACATATACATCAAGAGTCATCTTGGTATTTAATCTAAAATTATCAGCTTATTCCTTGTACATTCTTTGGAGACAGAATTTGTTTGATTGAAATATTTCATGAAAAATTATTACATTTTTTCCTGGTGCTGCCAAAATAAAATGAACAAAAATATATTTACTGGCAACACAAAAAGGAAAATATGTTGCAATAATGCATGTGATATTTATTCTTTAGAAGGAATAAACTATTTTAGTCCCTGAGTCAGCTCCAAGCATTCTTTGTAACATAAGAAAGCTAATAAAAAATAGGAATTCATACATTTTCTACACATTTGATTTCATTATAGGGATTTCTGAAAAATATTTATATTTTGCTACTATTAGCATTATGCTTTGAGTTATATTCTGCATTCATACACTTCTCATTCCCCTCATACACACCAAAGGACACACTCTTTCTGAAATTATAATCCTTTACCACTTCCAAAGAAATTCCATTCTGACTAGGGCAAAACAGTTTTGTGTTTTTTTTAAGGGAAAACTGAAAACTCAAGATCTGTAGTGAAGTCCATTGTCTGATAAAATAATCCTTCTATTCATGCTTGCTATGTTTGGGAGGCTATAATCAGTTTAGAAATATTTACAAATATTGACATGTTTGTAAATGGAATGATATTTTATTATTTCATAATCGAAAGTGTGTTTTTAATATATATTGCAAATTGTTCAAAAAGGCATGTAAAACTAAATATTTTAAAGTTTACATTATATTTTATTATCTAAAATTGATTTTTAAAAACATTTTATTTTAAATTTTAGATTCATAGGAAAGTATGAAGAAATTTAAGGGAGATACCATGCACCCTTCACTTATCCTCTTCCAGTGGTGTCTTACATATGATAGTACAATTATCAAAGCCAGAAAATTGACCTTGGTATAAAATTTATTTAGAATTATTTAGATTTCACCAGTTATACATGCATTTCATATGCGTGGATGTGTGTGTAGTTCTATGCAACTTTATCACATGTGTAGCTTTCTATGATTACCATGAAACTCAAGATACAGAAGAACTGTACCATTACTGTAAGACTTGGTCCTCCTATCCCTTTATAGTCACACTGACTCTGCCCCTCTAAAGCCCTAATACCTGGAAAGCACTAATATGCTCTTCATTTCTAGAATTATGTTATATTGAATGTTATATGCAGCTATGCAGGCTGTCATTTTTGACATTGGCTTTTATTCAGCTCTTAAGAATATCCATGTACAACTTTTTTTTTTTTTAAAGATTTTATTTATTTATTTGACAGGACAGAGACAGCCAGCGAGAGAGGGAACACAAGCAGGGGGAGTGGGAGAGGAAGAAGCAGGCTCATAGCGGAGGAGCCTGATGTGGGGCTTGATCCCATAACGCCGGGATCACGCCCTGAGCCGAAGGCAGATGCTTAACCGCTGTGCCACCCAGGCGCCCCACAACTTTTTGTCTGAAAATGATTTTTTAGTTCTCTGAGATATATGCCTAAAAGTAGAATGACTGAGTTGTACAGTATGTATGGTGCTAACTACAGGTTGTTTGTAGATGCTCTTTGTGATATAGAGAAAATACCTACTCTATTCTAGTTTTCTGAAGGTATTTATAATAAATGGATATTAACATGATAAATTACATTTATTGCTTTTCAAAATTTAAATTAATCTTGTATATCTGAAATAAAGCCCACTTAGTCATGTGTACTATTCTTTTTATACATTGTTGAACTCAATTGCTAAAATTTTGTTGAGAGCTTTTGAATCTAAATTTATGAGAGATTGGTTTTATTTTATTCTACTGTCTTGTTTGATTTTGGTATAAAGCTGATGCTGGCCTCTTAAATTTGTTGTGATAAAACTGACTTTTATGTCACTTGATTTCCTTCTCTGAAACATCCAGTGAGTAGATTGGATTTAATTAAAAATTGCTGCTCTTTTTGTATTTAACTTATCTTTTAATTTTATAGGAATTGCACATTTTATAACGTCACATTTTCCTAAAATTAAATGTAGTGTATTTAATATATTTAACACACTCCATTATTAACAAATATAGCTTTTATTCTATATTCTATACTCTGAAGTGCGCGTAAAGTGATGACTATGCTCTTACCTTATATAATTGTGAAGTGCTTTTGCATATGAGGGTGATCTCCGTGGCCTCTATGTAGCAAAGTTATTTGCTGGAGTGAACCTGATCTGAATTGTGAGAGGATTTCCTTGCCTTATTTTTTTATATATTGTTCTGCCACTCATACCAGATTTTTTTTCAATATACAGATCTTCCTGGACTTATAATACAGTTATCTCCCAATAAATCCATTGTAAATTGAAAATATCATCAGTCAAAAATGCATTGTTTTTTATTAAATAACCTGTACCCCCAAAGTGGGACTCAAACTCACAACCCAGTGATCAAGAGCCGCATGCTGTACTGACTGAGTGAGCCAGGTACCCCCAAAATGCATTTAATATACCTATCCTACCGAACATTACAGCTTAGCCTAGCCTAACTTAAACATGCTCAGAATACTGACATTAGCCTGCAGTTGGACAAAATCATCTGACATAAAGTCCATTTTATAATAAAGTGTTGACTTTCATGTAGTTATTGAATACTGCACTGAAAGTCAAAAACAGGGTGACTATATAGGCACAGAATGGTTGTAAGTGTATCAGTTGTTTGCCCTCATGATCAGGTGGCTGCTTGGGAGCCCTAGCTCAAAGCCACTGCCTAGCATCACAAGAGAGTATTGTATGGTGTATCACTAGCCCAGGAAAAGAGCAAAATTCAAAATGTGAAGTACAGGTTCTATTGAATGCATATTGCTTTTGAACCGTTGTAAAGTTAAAAAGTTCTAAGTTGAACTAGAGTAGTTGGGGACCATCTGTATTAAAAAGTTACTGCAAGTTATATTGATTAAAAAATCAATATTACACTGTATGTTAACTAACTGGAATTTAAAGAAAAACTTAAAAAAATAAAGATGATTTTGTTTTTTTGCCAGTCTTTCAACATATTTTTAAAGTTAAATATTAACAGTAATCATTTTACCTGCATGTACACACTCATACATGCAAGAATACTCTCATGTCATATATAACATTTATATATTGCCGGACTGAAATTATCAGAGGAATACGACTTTGAAGGAGTGAAAAACGTAAGCATATATTCCAGAAATTATGCTATTTCTATGCATTATTTACCAGTTATTTTATTTTAAAACACTAACATGGGCAGTGATATAATAAACTTATTTTAATAATATTATTTTAGGGCCCACTTTTTTCTTTTTCTTTTTTCACATTCTGATACCTGGATAAATTTGGAAATAAAATGGTTTCTGAAAGACTATATTTAGATAAGAATAAGTATATCAGGTTAATTATATGTAGTAACTGTTTCTCACATGAATATCTTAATGAACTTCATTAGGTGAAATGCTAGAGAGGAATCTTTCCATTTTTCTTGCTTAATTTTAATTTTTTGGCAATAAATTCAGAAGGGTGATGTATATTGTTAGTATTTCCCATCTCTTTTTCACCTTGAACGTTTTTACTGGGGCAGTTGTCACGGGGTGCTATCAGTTTATTTTCTGGAAACTTGTCTAGATAATCTAGTTTTAGTCCCTGGAATTTGTTGGATGGTCTGCATAGAAAACAATCTTGCTTATTAAGGTTTGACCTAGTCATTTACAGACTTTTGTAGAATATAACTGGTAAATTACAGTCACTTATTTGTTAGGGTGACATTTCCCTCTTGAGCTTGAGTTTCATATCATTAAGGGTGATTTCTGATCTGAGATCCATCCAGTCCATACCATTTCCTCTGAGGTAGACATCGAGGCAACCTTTAGTTCTGCAAACTCATGGTGTATTTATCTCACTACTGTCCACACTGGAAAATCTCTGCCTGCTCGCTTTGGCCTACTTGGGACCCCCCAAAATGAAGAGGCTTTCTGAAGCCGACCAGCTATACTGCAGAGCACATCCTCACGCTTTCTTATCTGTCTATGCCTTTGTGGCAGCACAAGACACATAAAGGCATGGTCCAGGTTCACCCTGGTTCCTGATTCTCTTGCCTTCCTCCACTAATTCTTTCTTTAGCCCAACAGAAGAGAGGTGGGAAGGAGGAAGAAAGGACACAACTTATTTTATAGTGAATTTTTCCTTCCTTTTTTCCTTTTTCCCTCTCTCCCTCTCTTCCTTCCTCCCTTCCTGTCCCCTCCCTCTTTCCTTCCCTCCCTTCCTTCCATCTTTCCTTCCTTCCTTCCTCCCTTCCTTCCTTCCTTCTCCCCTTCCTTCCTTCTCCTCTCCTCCCTTTCTTTCCTTTCCTTCCTCCCTCCCTCTTTTCTTTCTCATGTTCTTTGTTAATTAACATTATACCTGGCACAGTGTGTTTGAGACATATACTCCAGAAAATTAAGAGCTCTTTTCTCCCTGCTTTTTCGCTGTTAACTTCTTTTATTGTTGTAATGGATGTTTCCTATCTAGAGGCACAAATCCAGTCAGGGGTGTGTGTGTGTGTGTGTGTGTGTATGCATGCATACACTTGTTGGGGGGCACCCAATGAACCGTACAGATTGGATTATCTACAATTAATTTTATAAACATGCCTGATAAACTGCTTCACATTCTCTTGTAAATAAAAATAGAAGTTATAAATAAATCTTAGTTGTGGTCTTGTGTTGGTATTTTTAATAAAAAAATTAAAATGTTAACTCTGAAAGACTAAGCCTGTAGGATGAAATGACAACCATTCATAGATTAAACACCATTCTATACCATAATTTTTGTTAGTTAACTTTTCTAATCCTCATTTTCATTATCTGTAAAATCTATATAGTGTAAAATCTGTACCTACTTTACAACCTCCTGGTAAAAATATGTTAATGCATGTGAAATATCATAAAATAAAATCTTAATATTTTGAAACCATTGTCATTATAGGGGGTATAAACATGAATCCACAAACTGAGCTGTGCAGAAATGTCACTTTACTTTATATTCTTTAAGTCATATTGAATCAAAATCTAAACCACTCTTCTGCCAGGAATATGAGAAATACAACCTTAGGCACTGGGGTTTCCTCCTTTCTTCTAGAACTGTACAAAGATCTTTGAAAGGAGAATATTAGAGCAAAGAAAGAAACTGGTATCTCTGGTCTATGGTGCACATTTTGATTATGGGAGTGTGTGTTGCTCAGGATCACATGTCTCTGTGCTAGGCTGATATCATGGGATTATTTGGCATTACTGGGCATCTTCCAATGAAGAGCTTTCTTGTATTTTTTTGTTTGTTTTAAATTGGGTCTTCCATTTGCCCACTGCATTCCAGGTCCTATCACTTTCCTGAAGTACAATAAAATACCCGAGGTCTATTCATCATTCCTTACAGAGCCCCAGAACTGCATTTCCTATATAGTGGTGGGGGGGGGGCGGATCTTAACTTTCCCTTCTTTCTCTCTCTGCTTTTGTCTTTCATCTCAAATGTATACACCCCCCTCCCCCTTTGCTCCTAGTATAAACTTTTTAGATAGTTTAGGGTTTGAGGCAGGGAAAAGCCAGTTTCATGTGAATTCTGCATCAGGTCAATCAGGACTAACTCTTCCTGAGGCAATAAAGCCGACAATTTCCATGGTGATTCAGATAAATAGGAAAACATTGCAGAAATTAGACATCAATTATTATCTTAAGAAAGTAACTTTTCCTGTTTTAATTATCATAATTACATAATATAGAGAGGACTTTCTGTTTTTGTTTCTTTTTACTTCTTCTTACAAAAGACTATGAAAACAAATTGAGCCAAAATTAAACAGTTTTGGAAGATTTTATGTTGAGTCTATTATAATAGGGACTAGAGACCAGACACAGTCTGAACTTAACTCTGCTGAAACAAAGACAGTGGAAGAGTTTTTAAGAACCGAAGTGCAAAGGGGCACCCAGGTGGCACAGTTGGTTAGGCGTGTGACTCTTGGTTTTGGCTAAGGTCATGGTCTCATGGTTGTGGTATCCATAAAGCCCCGCATCAAGGCTACCTGCTCAGCGTGGAGTCTGCTTGGGGCTCTCTCCCTCCCCCTCTGCCCCTCTGGCTCATTTTCTCTCTCTGTTATTCTCATAAATAAATAAATAAATAAATAAATAAATAAATAAATAAATAAATAAATTTTAAAAAAGAACTGGGGTGCAGAAGGAAAGTAAACTTTCTTCTAACTTTATGACAGGAAGTAATTTTATAAGTTGAAGACAGGTGCCCACTGAAGATTGGGAGATAGCAGCTCTCTCTTCCTTCATGTTTACATTTCAAAGAAATGACTCCCAGGCCCTTGAGAAAGACATTCTTGGGTTATAAAACTGGCAAGAGGTTTTAAAAGGATTTATCTCTCAAAGGATCAGAGAAAGAATTTACAATTACAAGTTTGCTAAAGAAAATGCTCCAGGAATGGTGAGGTCAGGGCCTAGAGTCAGGAAGAAACCTGTCTAAATTTAGTCCAGCTCAGGGAAATCTTCAGACTGTCTTGGTAAGGGCCTTGTGCAAATCTTATCTCATGTGCTTAAGAAAAATACCTCCTTTTGGTTTGCCTTAGATTGTCTTTTTTCATCCGCTTATTCTGCTGCTCTTCTTTGTATACCATGAGATTCCTAACACAGGTCAAGAGCCTTTGTCATGCCAGTGTCTTGTTGAGGATAATTTACTGTTCGCTAAAACTTACTTATCTCTTCTCTGCAGTTGACTTTACTATAAAGATCAGCATTTTTCTTAATTGTATTAGAAAAGGTTGCTTCCTCCAAAAATCACACTGTTGCTGGTTATTTATTACCCCGGGGGTTGACCTTTCCCTGGCTGTGATTGAACTGCTGTAGTTCTCTGTGCTGATCTAATGTCAGTGCTCTGTATTCTGGTGAGCGCCTGTCTGTTACCTGCGCTAAACAAACACGGTTCTGTCCCTTTTGCTGTGGGGTCTTTTATCCTCTTTCTTTTTGCTGTAAAGGGAGAATTCCAGATTAAGGCCTGAGAAGAGAATGAATCATTGATGCTATGATGGTTCTTGAGTAATCACTAGACCATTCTCCACTATTGAGGCAGTTGGTCTTCATATTTAGGCCACAATTGTCCACTGACATGTAGGCTATAGTTTTAGTCGGAAATGCCATTCAGAGAAGGGAGAAAGGACTCTTGAAAAAAGTGTGACTGTTGAAGTTCCAGAAACCCATAGCAGAGATGACATAACTTATTACTTAGAAGTAGAAAATGAAAGAAAGAAATAGTGAGAACCAGTTCTTATTTCTTTCATTCCTCATCAAAAATTTTTTTCTTTTTTTTTCTTTTTGGCAACTGGACCAATTTTGTGGTTTGATCTCTATCACCACACTTTTGTTAATTCTTCTCATGACCTGAGTCTTTGCTCTTCTTTCTTTCCTAGACAAAATCTCAATTTTTAAAGACTTACTTCGGCTTATAATCTAATTGAAACCCACCTCTACCATTAATAATGTTTTCTTTCATGGAGTACTAAGAACTATTTAAAGAGTATTCAATCCATTTGGAAATATTCATATAGATCTGAGATAGACTAACTGTAGCCCATGGGTGAATTCCAACTAGATACTTTAAAGTCTTATTGAAACACAGCCATACCTATTTTTTAATGTTACTCATTAAAACACTTTATTGGGGAATGATTGATATGTAAAAAGTTGTATATATTCACTGTACATGACTCGATGAATTCAGGGATAAGTACTCACCTGTGAAACCATCACTATCAACAAGGCCACAGACATATTCATCACATCCCAATGTTCCCTCCTGCCCTGTTTACTATTATTATGTTTTGTGTATGTGTGATAAGAACACTTTACATAAATTCTACTCTCTTAATTAAGGCCACATCTATTTTTGAAATATTGTCTATAGTTGCTCTTGTGTTACAGTAGCAGAATCAGGTAGTTGTAACAGAGACCATATGGCCCAAAGACCTGAAAATACTTACTGTTTTTTTAAAGACTTTTAAATAAAATCCTTGATATTGAGAACTATTTCAATTTTTCCCCTATAGATACATATCCTGTGGTGAGGTGTGTGGGTGATAGTGCTTTATATTTCCCTGAATCTCTATAGCTCACATAGCTCCTAGTACTGACTATGACAAGGTAGTGTCTCAAGGAAATAAATTTTTTTGTACAAGTGTAAATTTACATGAAAAATGTAATTATATTTGTTATGATTAAAATATTCTTATATTTATCTCTAGAAATATATATACTTATGTATATATTATCTATATAAATATATAAACTACTATAGCTTTCAAATAGATTTTTAGCATTAGAACTTGTACTATGATGGTTTTATTTTGGTTTTATAATATAGTACAGAATTAAAGGAAACAAAAAATTTAGTATAAAAATAACATAGTTTTGTGCTGTTCGACGTTCCTTGAGCACAGAAAGCTAGGTTTGTTCAGTGACACGATCTGTATCAATCTTCGTCTCTTTAAATATGATAGATCCATTCATACTTCTCTTAAGACTTTTTCAATTTTTTCACAATCTGACAGTCTAAATTGTAGTCAGAAAAATATTTACCAACTGTATAGATATAATATTGTAATACTTTATAAAATTTTTCCCAACTAAGTAGAAAATTATTTTCTTATCATAGAAAATGTCCTACTGAACTTTTCTTTAATTCAAAAGTTTTATTTCAAATAAGTAGCTTTGGAGAAGGAGTTCCACATGATTGTGGGTAAAAACAAGTCTGTGATTGTTCATGCTTCTGTTTGAGACTGCTTCAAATAGGATTTTTCTTCAATAGGATTTTGCTGAATTTTAGGGCTTACGAGTCCATTGAATTATTTAAAAATATATGACTTCTTTCTCTCTGCTAATATGGTACATTAATATCTGATATTGAATATGCTTTATACTTTACATGTTTACTTTCCTCACATAATTTTATCTAATTAGAAAACAATTTTTATTTATCTCAGAAAACCCAAGTCCTCCCCTTTTTTTAACGAAAAGATTTATTTATTTATTTGAGAGAAAAAGAGAGAGAGAGAGAACACAGGACAGGGCGGGGGTGGGGAGGTGGGAGAGAGAGAATCTCAAGCAGACTCCCCGCTGAGCATGATGCCTGAGGTGGGCTTGATCCTGTGACCCTGAGATCATGACCTGAGCCAAAATCAAGAGTCACAGCTTAACTGACTGAGCCACCCAGGCGCCCCCAAGTCCACTACTCTTAATCAGTATCTAACTTTGGTCTCACCTTTATGAGTCCAGCCATAACTCTGAATCCCTGGTCTGAAGAACACTACTGTATTGTCACGGGAAATGCAAGTTGCTGGTCTTAACCAACAAAAGACATCAAGTTCCTCTTTGGAAAGCTGATGAAAGCTATTGTAAAAACATGTGATCTCACTCAAAATCATGTAACTGTGAGATTTCTGCTGAAGCATCTGTAAAACCATTATAGGGTCTTGGACTGAATTTAAGCTTTTTAATTCTAATTATCCCTCTTATAAGTATCCCTGATAATTAATTAACTACAAAATCAACCTTTCAGCTAGCTTCATAATGGACTGGGACTTTCAGTTCTAGGAATCAGGTGGCAATCTTATTTAAATCTTTCATAGGCACTCTTAGTTCCATCCTTTCTACCACATTTCCCAAATCTTTTCAGATATTGGCTTCTAGTCCTGAATTGTAAGATTCCTGTGTTACTCTCAACTATTTCCTGCTATGTTTGTAGATTATACCATTCATTCTTTCAACAAATGCTATACTTAGTACATATTTGTTCTTGATATTTTTCTTGGTACTAAGGGTATAGCAGTGAAAGAAGACAAAAGTCTCTGCCATTATGGACATATTATATATGATGCTTGTCCTGAGGAAAATACACCTAAAGGTGTGTTATTTTCCTATAGCTGGACACTGTTTAATGCAAAATTCCTCCGGCTGTCAAGGAGTCCTTGAGTTGCTTATCATGGATATTTTTAAAACTTTTTTTCCCCAGGTTTATTGAGAAAAAATTGATATACGTCATTGTATTAGTTTAAGACTCACAACATATTTTGATTTACATGTATTGTGAAATGATTGTCACGATGATTGCCACAAATGATCAGCTAACATCCATCATCTCATATAGGTAAAATAAGAAGAAAAAAGAAAAAAAAGAACAATTTCTCTTTGTAATGAGAACTCTTTGGATTTACTGTCTTAATAACTTCCTATTTATCATACAGGAGTTAGCAGTAGCCATCATATTGTGCATTACAGCCCCACTACTTATCTTATAACTGGAAATTTGTACCTCTTACTTTTAAACAAATATTTTTAAAATTTTTAAAGTAAAATCTACATCCATTGTGGGACTCAAAACTCATGATCCCAGGATCAAGAGTTGCATGCTCTACTGACTGAGCCAGACTGGCGCTCCTTCACTGGAAGTTTGTACCTTTTGACCATCTTCCTTCAATTTTCCCTCCTCTATACTACCGTTCATTAGACATTCTTGATGATAATGGCCAAACTAAATCTACTACCTTCTTTTTTTTTAATATTCATCTAGGTTTCTCAATTACCTGCTCTGTGTGATCTTCAAGTGCCATCTATACAACTTATCATATCCTCATTATGATAATAGCTGAGCCTGGGGTAATAGCTCAGACACTGAAATCTTATTGCAGATATTGTCTGTGTAGTTCAAATGAAGTTGAAGCAGGACTTTTCCTTACAACTCCTCAGCTATTGTGGTCTTCTGCTAGTATTTGAAATTTTGTTCTTTTGCTTTTTTGCGTTTTTGTTTTTTTTGTTTTTGTTTTTTTTTTTTTTAGCTCTGATTCAATTATCAGGTTTACTCTTTCAGGTAGAGTATTCTAATTAAGTCTATTTATTATTCTTCTTTAGGCTCCTTTCAATGCTTTTGCCTTGGGCTTACATGGAAAATGTACTGTATTTATTGATTGCATTTGATTTAATTTGAACAATACACAGAAATTAAATTTCATAAATTTTAACATATTTTGGCTCTTTGAATTTATTACACATTTGCATATATATTTTGTAAATTTTCATTTGAGACATTTTATAGCCAATTATACTAAAATTTGTAATTCAAAACATTATATATTGTTATAGCCATTAGATATTGATTAGGCTTTTCCATTAAATTTGAATCCAGTAAGTTTATTTATGCCCCCAATATTCATATACTTAAGTGAAATAATATTCAGATTGAATAGGAGGATAAAGTTAATAGAGCTTTATTTTACTAAAGAGTTTTTATAGTTAACACTACTCATGATTTCTCTATGATAGTATAGTGACTAGTATAAAATAATATACACAGTACTTTACTTCTTTGAATTACGTAGTAGAAAACACTTTCATTTTAGTGAAATTAAAAATTAAAAATTCTATGTAGTGAACATTTTAATGAGCCTTACCATATTATAAGTTATTTTTATTTCAATGTTTATCTTACTATAAATAACCGTATTATTGGCTCTGATGATTAACTTTTACCTATAATCTGTGGTAGGTTGTTTTTATTTAACAATTTGGTGCATTAATGGCCAAAGCTGTATAGGTTAGGCCAATGTCTTCAAAGATTCAAAAATCTGAAAAAGTAAATTTATAAAAACAAGACAAACCCTTCAACTGAAAGTATGCTTCTTTGTTAATACTTAATGGATTAAATGACTGAAAAATTGTTTATTTGAGAAGCTCCTCTCATTTGAAATCTTTTTGGAGGCTAAGTTTTTATTTTATTTTGGGTTTTTTTGGTACTTCCTCTACTCTGGGGAAGCTAAAAGCACTTATTTCTTCAATAGAGGTCATCATCATGGATCGCCTCAGGAGGTAAGAAAAGCAATTCATACATTTCTTACACAAACAGACTCTTCCAGAGACCTCCTGTGGGCATAGCTCAGTTAAAATATGTTTAATTTCATCCTCAGGTGGTTTTAGCAGGAGACAATTTCATTTCTACGCAGAGCTACCAGAGCTATATCTGCATCTTAAAGATAAATTTACAAGGATAATCAGTCTCACATTGCAATATGTAGACCTGTGTGTGTGTCTCTTAATTTCAGAATCTTACTAAACAAAGTAAGCATTATTGCAAATATCTTTTATCACAATTGAATTCTGGATATATTAAGCGATTCCAAATAATATCAGGTAAACAAGTAGCTACACAGCTGCACATTTGGAAATACTTCAGTATAAATTTTACTCATTTACAATCAATGTTATTATAAAAGTAACTCTTTCTCTGTCTCTGTGCATATATATGTACTTTTAAGAACTTTTCAGAATTCTAGGATTTTAATGAGGGAAGATGGCTGAAAGAATTCAACCTTGACTATCCGGAATTTCATTTAATTCCCCTCTCCAGAAAATGCCTCAGCTTTGCCTTGGATGTACCTGTTGTGAGTCCCTCTAATTCACTCTCTGAAGAATTAGCTTCAAAGTTTTGCCTGGGTGAGATAAGGTGGTTACCCAATTATGAGGAACAGGAATAGGATGTGGAGAAATAAGTGTTTTATATATTTTTTTAGTTGTAGCAATCTTTTAGAAACCCTGATTCATTATTCTCCTGCATGTGTTTGTGAAATATTCTTAAGAATCCAGAGGGTTCTTGTGAAACGTGCAAAATGTTATCATTTTTGTTTTTATTTATTTAAAATTTTTAAATTTTAAAAATTGAAATATAATTGATATACAGTATCCTGTTAGTTTCAGTTATACATTTTAGTGATTTGGTGTTTTTATACACTATGAAATGATCCCTACAATAAATCTAGTTAACCATCTGTCTGCTTCTTAAACAGAGTTGCAGGAAAAAAATCTTTTTTATGTTCAGTGATCTCACCCCAATTTCCGATATTGGTATTTTGCAAAAAATCAGCTTGTTTCTTTATATTTCTGTGCTTAGTTGATTAATATTATCAATGTTCTTTCCAATGTCTCTTCTAGCTGCTTAACAGTTTTGTGTCATTTTTGTGCTGTTCTGGTAATCTTAGTTGAGTTTTTGGAGGAAATATAGCTATGTTCATTTTACCATTTTAGCTGATTCTCTGTGCATCTTAATTTGAATGGACTGCTTAACCAAACATCTATCGTGTCCTCTAAAATGAGAATTGCACACGCAAGTTCTTTTAGCATCATTAGACTTAGAGGAAAATGATGATTGGGCAAAAAGTTTCCTTTTTTGTTGTTGTCATTTGTTTGTTTCCTTGTTTTGCTTTCTCTTGTTTGTTTTGTTTTGCTCCCAGTGTTTTTCCCTTCTGGCTGCACCTAATACTCATCTTTACCCTCAGTGTCTACATATGTAAGACTCTCTTCTGTTTTCAGTTGTGAAGAACTCATTCATAATAACTTGGCTCTTCGAAGACCTCAAGAAAATTATATTATAATAAAGGAGAAAGACCAAAATGATTGCAGTGCAGTATAAAAGAAAAACCAAAGAAACTATATGTAGTAAATTACTCAAGAACAAAGTGGAGTGGTGAATTAGAGAAGTTCTAAATTAAAGCAGTATTGATAGGAAATTCAGATATTTTTTGGATAATCAAAACATGAAATTCAATAAGTTATATGAATGAATTTTTCATATTTGAAAACACAAGAGTGTCCTTTCTATGGGAAAAATGAAGGTATCGTTGGAAAATTGAGTCTGTTAAATTGTATTGGCAGTTTTATCTGTTAAGGATTGGAAATTTCAAACGCAAAGGTAGAAGAATATCTTGGTCTTCTCTAATACAATGACTAGGCATAGTTCCTTAAAAGTTAATATGTTATATACTGTCTTTTTCGGAAGTCCCTAAGATGAATACTACTCAGTGTATTTTTAAAACACATTTTATGTTTGTCATGCAGTATCTTTTGGATTTCTTCAACCATATAGGACTAGGCAGTTTTTAATTTAATTAAAATGGATACCAACATGAGATGTCAGTTGTGTTAATTAGATCCAAAATCATATGCATTAAGTCTAGTCCTATTATCCTGGGATTCTGAACATTTACTAATTCAGTGAAAAAACTGATTGTTGCTACAGTGGAGTCAGGAATATAAGAATCAGGAATTTCATAATCTCAAGTTGATTAATTTGAAAATTGTTGTGCTCAGGAAAAACTGTCCCCTAAACTTTCCAAGATACAAGCAGATTAAAACGTACTGAAACTGAAGTAATAAAGCAAGATAGTTAATATTATAGAAGTAAATAGTGAGCATATAAATTAAATACAGAAAATTATATATATATATCTGAAATTATGTATTATATAGTATAATTATATATACCACATTTATCAAAATCATTAAGAAAAGCAAACAAAGACAAAAGGAAAACATAAAACACTGAGATACAGCCTGTGCCCTGATATTTTAATAATCGTGAACACATTGTAATATTTTCTATCAGGAAAAACAAAATACACAAATAGGAACAACATAATTATTTATATTTCAAAATCAGCAGACAGCTTGAGGTAAATAAATAAAATTGATTTTTCTTTCATTAGTTATTATGTTCTCTTCCAAGTGATATTAACTATTTTGTAATCATACCCTTACATTCTGTTTCTTACATGTGCTTTCTGAGTGTTGTGGACTTTATGTTTGTGCCCAGAATTCATATGTCAAAGCCTCAACTGCGTGTAATGGTATTTGGAGGTGGGATATTTGTGAGGTAATTAGGTTTAGATGAGTTCATGATGGTGAGGCCCCCATAGTATTAGTATCTTTATAGGAGGAAAGGATAGCTCTCTCTGCCATGTGGGGGAACAGAACAAAATGCAGCCATCTGCAAGCCGGAAAGCAGGTTTTCACCAGGAATCAAATCTGTCAGTACTACCTTGATCTTGAATGTCCCAGCCTTCAGAACTGGGAAAAATAAATGTCTGTTGTTTTAAGTCAGCAAGTCTATGGTATTTTTTTATAGCACCAAGTTGACTAAAACACTGAGGAAATGAGCGTTATGCAAAATTAACTTCTCCCTGAATTTCCTGTTTAGCATATTAATTTTCATGCAAATAAAAACAGAGGGCTTACTTTTATTCACTCCTAATCACCTGTCTCATGTTTGGATCATCTTGATGAGGTACATTAGTATTCATTAATCAGAATTGTATTGAATTGTAGGGGCGCCTGGGTGGCTCAGTCCTTAAGCGTCTGCCTTTGGCTCAAGGCGTGATCCCAGAGTCCTGGGATCGAGTCCCACATCAGGCTCCTCTGCTGGAAGCCTGCTTCTTCCTCTCCCACTCCCCCTGCCTGTGTTCCCTCTCTCGCTGGCTGTCTCTCTGTCAAATAAATAAATAAAATCTTCAAAAAAAAAAAAAGAATTGTATTGAATTGAATTATAATGCTGGTTAGCCATATACATTGGTAGGTCACACATATCTTAAATCATTCCCATGTAGCACTCTGATGATCATACTAGCAAAATAAGAAATGTTAATAAAGAGTCTTTCTTCTCTTTCTTAAGTAATCATTTCTTCTCAAAATATAAATTGTGCCACTTGATTATGGCACTGATTCTTGCTTTTTCATTGTGCTTAATTAGTAACAATTTATTAGAAATGTAACTAAAAGATGAACTACTATTTTTGATTTGTATTTTTTTGTGTAAAAATGTACTTTTAAAATCTTTTCAATAATGCATTCAATAATTATTTGTTAAGTATAAGCTTGCTACTCCTGACTATATCACCAACAAAAAAACAACACATGGGACATTTCCATTGTCTCTAACAGTAGTCCCCAAAGCAAGTTATATGTACCTAAAAGGCCCTACAAGACCCTAAAAGTAATTGTATTTTAGTCAGAGAAAAAGGAACACTTACATTTATTATATTTTTCTGACACCTCCAGTAGTGAAAGTGAGGAGGGAGGATGTTACCTCATCACTTTTATAGAAGTCCAGGTTCCTCACTTGTCCTCAATTGACACCCAAGAGAAGAGGGCTCCTGTTACTGCTGAGCAGGGCCTGCAGTTCAGGTCCCCACAAGGTCTCCTCTCTCAGTGTGTTCTGTGTGGCTTTGTTCCAGTTGGGCAGTAGTAAAAACCTCTCCACTAGACTTGCTTCTGACACCACCCAGCATGGAGTGGAAGTAGTGTCTTTCCTGCTGGGTGAAGGTGGAATTCCATGTTTCCCATGAGGTCTTGTCACCTTCTATAGGTGGAAATAAAAATCCTGGTCCCTATTCAGGCTTTTCTGGGACTAGGATGGCAGAGGTTTTGGATACCTTGTCACAGTGTGGAGAGTGAAGTCTTATCTCCCTCATCACCTTTGGTGGTATGCGAATGGGAATGGGGTGGGCAACAGTTTTTTCTGTGGTGTTTGGCTAGAGCAGAATGGTTGTTATTGAAATATTTTCTGTCTCTAAGCTGCTCCTTTTCTGGTCTTTTGAATAGAGAGAAAACACTTTGGTTGGAGCTCTTATTATTTACAACTGTTGGAATTAACAAGTTGTCAGTTTCTTCAGCTCCAACCTTGGAATATATGAGGCAAATAGAAAACCCAAGGAATTTATCACTGTGTCAATCCCCAAATCCTAATGTCACTAGCTAGACTGCCTTCTTTTTCTCTACGTTGCAGAATCTTTTTGTATTTGTTTTATATGTAATGTGACCATACATAGATTAGTGAGATAAAGTACAACATCTGTATCTTCCCACGTTTAAAAATAGGCATATTTACACATTTTAATTACAACTTTTTTATTTCTGTAAGTTTTATTTTCTGTTTCATTCAACAGTGTGGTTTTTTTTTTAAAGATTTATTTATTTATTTTTGAGAGAGAGAGAGAGAATGAGAGAGAATGAGCAGGGAGAGGGGCAGAGGGAGAAGCAGACTCCCCACTAAGCAGGGAGACCGATGTGGGACTTTTCCTAGAACCCTGGGATTGCGACCCACACAGAAAACAGATGTTCAACTGAATGAGACACCTGGGCATCCTTCATTCAACTGTTTTTGTACTGATCTTTTTCACAAAAGATTTTTTTTTCTTTCATACCTGCACTCATTTTAAACATAATTAATTTAGTCTCTGTCAGATAATTCTATTGTCTGGAGTTTCGGGCTTTCTAAATTTTCAATCCATTCTCCCTTCTGACTTTCACTTTTGAAGGATTATATTGTTGAGTGTTTGTACTTTTTATCTTAAATTTATTTTTAAATTTAAATAGTCTTTAATTATGGAAAAACTTTGGAATCTTCTGTGACAATCTCCATGGTGGCTTTCGGTTTCCTTCTGTCAGATACCCATATAGTATAACTCAATGTAATTAGGTTTTAGGTTAGTATTTCTGTCCAAGTTTTATTGGAAAGTCCAGAGAACATGTAGACAAACCTCAAATGTACAGGATGTTTGCTGTCTTGTTATGAATTGAATATGAAAACTTTTTATATTGGGTCTTAGAACTAGAGAGACAAATCTCCTGTGTTTCTTTCTGTGCTGTTAAATTTTATTTTTTTAATCCAGCCATTCATTGAGGGTTCACTTCAATGTAGCTTTGCTATTATACTTACATGCAAGCATGCCATGTTCAATTCTCACTTTATATGGGCCCAAAATGATGCCTTTTGTGTGTGTGTGCGGAGGGGGATATAAACTCAAGCACTTTGGTTACCCAAATATATCCCCTCCAACAAGTCAACACTGTCACTGTGTCAGTACTTTATTTTTCTCTATTCCACTGTTTTATTTCCTTTCCTATTGTGTACTCACATATATATTCTTTTATCACCTGCTATTTCAGAAATACATTTTAAATTACATATCTTTAATGTTCTTTGAGTGGGTCTTTTTCTTGATTGTCTAGTAGTAAATATTTATGTAAATAGAACTCTTCCTTCTCCTTTTCACCTAGAATATCTCTTACACTTCAAAGTTCCATTCATGGGACGTATTCTCAAAATATATTGTTATTCTGATTCTTCCTGATAAGAAAGGCACATTAATCAATCATTCTACTTGAGAATAACCTCTTTCACATTTTTCAATTTTATGATAAAATATATGTTAATATATATCAGTGCCTCATTAGAATGTGAACTTTTTGCTAGTTGAAGATGTTAAGAAATCTAAATATCGATTAGAAGACAGTACAGTTACCATAATGATAAAGATTGCTGTGACTCCCCATTAGAATGTAAGTTTTTGAGAACAAGATGTTTTATATGGGTCAAATTTTATTCTGGGTCTCAACCATAATGCTTCCCACATAGTATTGGATGAGTGACTTTAGAAGGAAGTAAATGAAAGAGAAAAGAAACAAAAAGGGGAAAAAAAAGATTGAAGGAAGGAAGGTTCTTTTTTCTAGTTATGTATTTAGTATCTGTAAATTTTTCATAGTTTTAGTTATTCTTTAATTGTTTTGTAGTTATTAGATTTTTCTAGTTAACTATGAGATTTGACAACATGATGTTACTTTTATATTTCATTTGATACCCTATATTCGTCACAGCAATGGGCCCAAAGATTAAATTTAATGAACTAATTTTATTTCACCATCAGTGTATTGTTTGATTAATTTCACCCAATATTAAGCTTGATATTGTCCCACTGAAACTGTTAATCTCAATATTCTCCTCTATATTTTTTATATTTAACTGATGATTATAAACTGAGTCTTTGAGATAAAATTAAACTATATTAAAAAGAAACTTCTCATGGAAAATTTGTCAATATTGGTAGTTGTTTTGACCACACCAAAATCAATTTTTCATTTTTGGAAATTACTTAGTTTGAATATTACACTTTATTTTATATATCTCTTAATCAAAATGATAATACATATTATTTTGTTTTTTATAAGTACATTCTTCACTTCAGATGCTTGCATTAAAGAATGTCCTGTGTTCTGTGGACTACATGAACTGACCTAAGTGTTAGTTCAGATATTTATTTTATTCTCACAATTATGAATAAAAGCCCTGACTCCAAAAGAAAAAAAAGTCTTGTGGCATCAAGCAGATTTATTAAAAGGCTTGCCACTGTTTTGTATATGTAAAACTATTTCAACTGTTTCCCTACTATCATCCTGTTTCCATTGAAAACAGGTGGTTTTGCTGATCTCATTATTTTCAGGATACCTCCTCATACAGTTCATGATTAACATGTTCTGTTTTTGTGTTATTGTTTATAGCTGCTAAAATTAATTTCCCTATTTTACCTCTTTTTTCTTGTCTTCCATTTTTGAAAGAAGTTTGGGTTAGGGAGAGTAGGTCTCTGAAATTATTCTAACATATTTGTCTTAGATTTATGCCAAATTTAATTTATGTTTCTCTTATGGGCTCAATCATCCCTTCCCAATATTAATAAGGTGAATGAAGCCTAACCCCCAGTACCTTAGAATGTGATTGTATTTGGAGATGGGAGACTTTAAATAGGTGATTAGCTTGAAATGAGGCCATTAGAGCAGGCCCTAATGCAATCTGATTGGTGCAAGAAGAGGAAATTTAAACACAAGAGAGACACCAGGGATGCCAGAGCACAAAGAAAAGACCAAATGAGGATATGGGGAGGAGACAGCTGTCTCAATTCAAGGGGAGAGGCCTCTGGAGAAATCAAACCTGACAACACCTCGATCTTCCAGCCTCCCGAACTGTGAGAAAATAAGTTTCTGTGTTTTAAACCTCCTGTCTCTAATATTTTGTCATGGTAGCCTGAGTAGACTACTACAACTTATTATATCTGATGCACTTCTACAATATGTACTTTTGAATTAGTGACTAAGTTGGGCACACAAATGCCAAGTTTTTTTTTTTTTTATGGTTTTAACGGGAATTCTGTCCTATGTCTGTAATACTCTTTGCCTTAAGCTTGATGACTAAAACCCTTATTCACCCATAATCATCTGTTTAAATATCAGACTGTCTTCCCTTGATTTTCTAACCCAACCACGCACATTCTCCTAATATCTTTAAAACAAAATTTTCTTCTTTATTTTTTTTTAATTTTCTTCTTCTTTGTGGCACTTAGCACAAACATTGGTTATATACATTTCTTTGTATGATTATTTGTTTAGTATATCTCCCTTCCTCCTACACTATAAATTCCATAAAGCATATTAATATCTATTATATTCCTTTGTACCCTCATCCAGTGCTTTTCATAGGTATTCAATACTATTTATTCAATGGGTATATTAATGAATAGATGAATTTTAGATCAGAAATTGTATTTCCACAACAACTAAATCTGTGCATGTTAAATCCATAAAGGACTGGATTGCTCAAAATGGATCACAAATATTTCACTAGTGAAAAGAGGATGCTAGGGCAGAGGCACATAAACATACCATAATTTTAGTCCAGTTTGTACTCAGAAAAAAGTTTATTGTTAATCAATTAAAATGTTAATGATTTGATATTTAACAAGGTGTTAGAATTAAGAGTGCATTTCTGAGATCATAATGAAACATCAGACAAAGATATTACCAAAAAAGATGAGAAATTTAGTTATTTCATATTTGATATTAATGGTTAGGTAAATTTTAAATGTTTTATTTTTTAATTTATAAATATGGTAAAATTAGTAATGATTTTATTGTATCCCATATAAAGCTTGTAGTGGTTGTTCAAGTGAAACAATTCTTAGAACAGTGATTAAAACTAGTAGAACCCATGGGACACCTGGGTGGCTCAGTCGTTAAGCGTCTGCCTTCGGCTCAGGGCGTGATCCTGGATCCCTGGGATCCAGCCCTGCATCAGGCTCCTCTGCTGGGAGCCTGCTTCTTCCTCTCCCACTCCTCCTGCTTGTGTTCCCTCTCTCACTGGCTGTCTTTCTCTCTGTCAAATAAATAAATAAAATCTTTTTAAAAAAAAAAAACTAGTAGTACCCATCATCTGCCTATAATGTGAATCTTCATTCATGTTTCTTGTTGTCCTATCTGTCTGCTTGTTTGTGTGAATATACTTTGTTGAATTGTTCATACAATTGGCTGATGCTGATTTAAAGTTAAAATCTTGATCAGAGAATTAGGGGGCACCTGGGTGGCTCAGACAGTTAGGCGTCTGCCTACAGCTCAGGTCATGATCACAGGGTCCTGGGATCGAGTCCCTCATCGGACTCCCTGCTCAGCAGAAAGCCTGCCTCTGCCTGCTGCTCCCCCTGCTTGTGTTCTCTCTCTCTCTCAAGTAAATAAAATCTTGATCAGAGAATTGAACTTAGTGTTAATAAAAAAAACAGAACTGTGGGAAAGGCAAACCCAGATAGATAAGGAATAAGAAAACTGAAATGAATGCTGACTAATGCTTTTGTACCTTAGCTGTTTTATGTATTTAAAAAATCAATAAACAGATACTTTATATGTTCTTATCAAAAAGGATGAAAAAACAATTGGCTAGTTAAATTTTAGTTGATTGAGACTTTATGGCTCTCTTTTTCTCTAAGTTACACATTTATTTTCAAAGCTGTATGCTGTGTTCCTAGATTTCAAACTCAGTGAAATCTAGTTTTCTCTTAAACTCTGTTCTGATGAATAATTGCTATTTAAAATAGATAATGTAACACCATCTTGGTACGAACTAATGATTAGGTTGTCATTTTTTGAGGAAAGAAATTATATTTAATCTTTGAAAGATCCTCCCAAGGAAATTGTATGTGCTCTGAAATGCTAATTACATGGTGTTAAATAATTCATATATCTTACTAGTTTTATGGCCTGGCTATATACTGAATGACTACTTATATATATGCTTGCATATTTTATATGCATATGTATAACATATTTTCATATAGTTTTATTCATCTCTTCATCTAGAGGAAAAAAACACAGCTCAGACTCTAAGATTATAATTCTTCTCAGACAGAATATCTGAGTTTTATCAAGGTTAGTAAGAGATAATAGAAAATATTTTTTAATAGAACCTAGTTTTACCACAGTTAGTGTGTGCTATGAAATTTTTTAAAAAGAACAAGTGATTTCCCCTGTATAGTTCCTCTTATTTTCTTTTTCCAATTGTCAATGTATCTTTTTATATTAATAATCTTTTCTTTGCTGATCAAAAAGTCAAGCACATTCACTTTCACCAAGACCTTAGACTTATGTCACCACTCTTTTCAGCCATCCTGCTGAGTGCCCCAACTCTCATCCCTTTAGAGTTTGTGAGTAGAAATTATATAGATACATATAAATTATATAGAAATCAATAAAATTACAGAGTTTAAAAGAATTGTCCTTCCATTCAACCATCAATCCAGCTGTTCATCCATAAAACTACATATTTATGTAGTTACCATATTTATTGAACATCTTTTATGTACCCATTGCAGTCCAGGTGCTAAAGATACAACAGAAAAAAAGTAGGCAGAAATCCTTACAACTTGAGGATTACATACTTAGGATTTTGTCTTTGAAGAATAAACATCCAGTCTCTGCCGTATAAAAGGAGTTTCCAAAGTTCCTCTTGTTCCACAGGTTTACTTAATTTTCCAACCCATCATGAAGATATTCTTTATTTCAACCTGCATTACTCTTCATTTCAGTTACTTAATTTCTCTATTGCCATGTCTCACCACAAGACAAAAAGTAAATTACATATGTACAGAAAACACATTGCCAGTTAGTATTCTTAAAAGACAATTTATCAGGGACACCTAAGTGTCTCAGTTGGTTAAGCATCTGACTCTTGGTTTCAGCTCAGATCATGACCTCAGGGTCCTGGGATCGAGTCCCACCTCAGGCTCTGCACTCAGCAGGAAGTCTGCTTGAGGATTCTCTCCCTCTCCCTCTGACTCTCCCCCTCCCCCCTTTCTCAAATACATAAATAAATCTTTAAAAAAAAAGACAATCTGTCAAATGGATAATAGTGGACTAAAACATTGAAAATAATTTAATAACATTTTCCTGTTAGAATTATTCATATTATTTTTGCTTTTTACTTAAAATAATGAAGAAAAAGAAAACTTCAGTTTTTTAAACAGTTATTTATACTAAGTGATAGTTTTTACAGTGGTATGAATTAGCATGCTTTTGTTGTGACTCAAGAAATTGGTTTGAAAAATTGGCTGCTTTTCTAGAAATCTTCGGAAGACTAAGAATAAAGATTCCAATAACTAGGGACATGCAAGGAACACAATAATGGAAATGTTGATAGGCCAATCCAAACCAAAAACATGTTTTTTAAATAATTTCAAGATAAATTTAATTGCCTATTTCAATTTTTGTTTAAATTCACTAATATAGCATTTATTTAGAAAAATTGTCATCATTGGATTTCTTTACTCTATATAAAGGTGGACTCCATGTATGTATTAAAGGCCTAACAATGAAAAATCCAAACAAGAGTGATAGAAGTAATATGGCAGAATGTCCATATTTATTTAGTTTTTAAGTTTCAACTATTTAAAAAAATCAAACTCCAGATAGATATGGGAATCTCATACATATTTTCGACATTTAGAGTAGAGGTTTGTTAAAATTGTTAAAATTTATGAGTGATGTCTGATTTCCTTTACATAAGCAGAAGCTCATAGCCATGCTTTAGAAGCATCTGCTGAAGCCATGCTTCAGAAACATAAAATACTTTCTCTTAACAATACAATAGTATACACAAAGTACATGATCAATGGGTATTTGTTTTGATATTCTTTCTGCACAATACTATTTTGCAGGAAGGGTAAAATATATAGATCATGAAACCTGCTGTGTTGTGCTGAATATATAACAGTATATTTAGTGCACTACTGCTTCAGTGTCATTAATAGCACTCTAGAGTATATAAGATTTAAAGTATCTTCTTAAGTCTTTAACTTACAACCAGGCAGTTCCTTGGGCCACTGGGAGATAAAAATCCCCTTGGTGTGATACTTCAAAGGTCACTAAGAACCATCATATTTTAGGAAATCCATTACAAAGTTCCAGATCCTTAAGATGAAAATGATAAGAAAGAAAATCAAAGAAAGCAAATGAAATTGTTGGATGCCTTTGGCTGACCTTACATAATGCACACACTACAACAAAATATTACTGGATAGTGTTGAAAATCAGAAGTCATAGACGATGAAGGGAAAATGAGGTAGAACTGACAATAATGTCCATGAGTAAAATGAATGCCACTAAGACCAACCAACTGTGCTGATTAAAATTGTGATAACAATTTGATCCTAGCTTTTTAAAGACAAAGGCAAAAAAGCTAGCATGGATAGTTACATGATTTACCATGCTCATTAATTTCCTATTGTTGCTATAACAAATTACCACAAACTTAATGGTTTAAAATAACATAAATGTATTATTGTCTTATAGTTATGGAGGTCAGAAGTCTGAATGGGTTTTACTAGTCCAGTTTTGGTAGGCCTGCACTCCTTTTGGAGGCTCTAAGAAAGAATCAGTTTCTTTGTCAATTCCAGCTTCTAGAACTGCAGTCATTGCTCATGATCCCTGTCTTGGACATCCTTAAAGCTAGAAATGTAGCGTCATCAAATCTCTGTTTCTTTGCATCTGTGTTCATTTCCCTTTCTCCTCTTCTGTGGTCAAATTTCCCTCTGTCTCTCTTTTATAAGGACACATGTGATTACATTTAGGATCCACTGGGATAATGCAGGGTAATCTCCTCATCTAAAGATTCTTAATCACATCTTCAAAATTCCCTCTGCTATATCAGGTAATATGTACTGGCCTTAGGAATTAGAATCTAGATAATCTTTGGGAGCCATTATTCAGCCTATCTACCAAACTCCAAAAAAAGAATCATTTACTCAAAAAAAAAAAAAAAAAAAAAAAGATCCTAACACTGAAATTAAGAACATTTTTGTCATTCCACAAAATGAAGACATAATAGAGAATATGCTGATCCCTAACTTGGAAATCATCCAAAGAGTAAAATCCAAATGATGTCATTGACCTTTTTTCTAAAAATTCACCTTTTGGTACAATGACTACAGAATATCAAATAACAATTTAGTTTTTTGAAAGTCATCCTAAAGGTTTCCATTTTGATACCTTGTTCTCTTTCAGTTTGGCTGAATTCAGAGATGGGTTTTGATTGTATGAATTCTTTACAAAAATAAATGTATGTCTCCTACAATAGAGAAGATCTATATGTACTGTAGTAAGGGAGATGTAAAGGTGTTCTGTCTAGCTATGACCACATACTTTTAACCCTGGAGTGTATGTTTAGTCAAATCTAATGTAGTTATACTTACTTTTTCTAATTTCAAATATAATAGATATTATCCCTCAGGTGTATAAAAAGAAGTTAGTTGTAGTTGTTAGTTGTATACTTAGTATAACATTTTAAAAGCAGGAGGATTATAGAAAAAAGGACAAAAACATTTATCTAATGAGCTAAAATATGATTAGTTTTATATATTATGAATGCATTACAAATGTAAAGATAATTTTTCTTCCTCTAAAAATCTGACCTCAATGCTCTGGAAAAACAATAAGTGTGGGAAAATGTTGCATTATATCATTGTGAAAATGGCAGAATGTTCCCAAAGCCTGGGGAAAATAGGAAATATTTAATTCATTTATTATTCGGTTTTCATTTTATGTGGGGTTCTTTGACTTTATATAAGCTATATTCTTCTGTGGTTGATGTGTTAACATGTGTTGGGAGTGATACATCCTAAGGTGAAGGTCTATTTCCCAAAGAAACATCTAAAATAATAATAATTCCACAATTTGGATTTTTCAGGAACCCTATTGAGATGTATTTTCCACATAGATATATTACTGTAGACTCTCTTTTCATTCTCATTTCTCTGCTTTAAATAAAATTAAAATCCCAAATTTTAAATGGCACAATATAGGTGAGTCCCATTCAAGAAAGATTATGCAAAACACCAGTAATTAAAGCCACATTTAAGGGAAGAAAGGGGATGTGTCTTCCATACAAAGATTGACAAATGATGTAAAATTGTATAATTTCATTCATTAAGTCATCACTGTTCTAGCAACTTGTTATAAAAAGTGAAAATCATAGACAAAGATCCCTCCATTTCTGTAGCTTATATTCTACTCAGTGAGGCAGAGGAAATAAACAAAAAAGTAAATAATATTATGTTATTAAAATAAGTGCCATAAAAGAGAGGGGTCAAGGAATTAGACAAAGAATGAGGAATATGACTTCTGGGTTGAAAATTTAAACACCATGAACCCTGCACCTTCAGGCCATCCAGTTTTAAAGCCATTCCTCTGCCTCTTTGCTCATTTACTTTCAGTTTCTAGAGGAAAAGGAGTTGTGTCCTAAACATTTTTGTATCCCCAATAGGTACCATAGCACCTGATGAGAAACAGACCTTCAATAAATAAGAGTTGATGGATGGAATGGATGAAAATATAGAAACTTATAACTAAAAAATCAAGGTAAGTGATTTTTCAGTTTGCTATTCACCAAGTTTGTTTAGTGAAAATAGCTATATTCTTTCTACATTCTACATTTAAGCAGAGTCCATTATTATTTTTTTCATTGGAATGAAATTTATATAAACTTGAGATTACTTAAATATGTTTAATATATTGGAACAGTTCTGAAAAGGAAGGTACAATTGGCTAGTTCCCTAAGGGTTAGGTGATTATATTTTTACATCAAAGTGTTTTCTGCCATGGTTCATCAAATTAAAAGTCAAGTTTCAGTAACTCACAGGAAAATGTGTTCCCTTTCTGAAGCTTATTTCTTTTGAAGTTTTGATAGATAAAAAAAACATAATTCTTCTTATACCCATTACCAAGTGCCAATTCCATGATATTTGTATTTAGCACATTTTTTCTTTTGGTAAAATACATCAAATAAGAAATTAACAAAAAAAAATTAGCTACTCATATATATTCTACATTGAAGAAAATTTGAATGTTTATCATAACTTCTGGCTAGAATAACTTCCTACTAATAAATGAACCAGTAAAGTATTTTATCTCACAATTGCCAGAAATTTAACCTTTTCTCATTCTGCAAACCACTCCAAACCTGAAATTACATATAGCACACATTTTAGGTAGCACTGTATAATAGAAAGAACATGTAATTTAAACTCAGAAAGCATACTATTCTAATGTTTACTCTGCTACTAATTTCTATTTGAAATTGGGAAAGTTATTTAATATGACTCTGTATTTCTTCAATGTAAAGTGACAATTACGATAATATATTGGGAAGTTTTGTAGACTACGATGCAAACATGGTTATTTACTATGTTTTAAACTATAATAATACATTTTCTAACTGTACTTCTATAAACTAGATCAATTTGGAAGCTACTTATATGAACTGCAATATCCTTTTTAAAAAAAGATTTTATTTATTTGAGAGAGAAAGAACGCACATGAGGAGGGGAGAGGCAGAGGGAGAAGCAGTCACCCCGTGAGCAGGGAGCCCAATTTGGGGCTCAATCCCAGGATCCTGTGATAATGACCTGAGCTTGAAGGCAGGTGCTTAACCAACTGAGCCACCCAGGTGTCCCTGAACTTCCTAATATCCTAATACACATTTAGTAATTCAATTTTTCTGTATTGTTAAATTAAGTACTCATTGGCCATCCACCCAATTATTAGAAAAATTTACTATTATATTTTCTTCTTTTGTATTTTAACAAATCTTAACACGATGTTCAGATATAATGTTGCCCACAACATAATGATGATAATATATTTGTTAGATAATAGTGAGAATAGTGAGAAGCATATAGATAATAGTGAGAATAGTGAGAAGCATATAGATGATAATATATTAGTTAGATAATAGTGAGAAGCATATACACATACAAGTAATATATTTGAAGGTTTATATACCTAAACAAAGAACTTGCAAATATAGAACTAATGAAAATTAAAATAAAAAGCACTTCTAGTCTCAGGTAAGACATTTATTCTCCTGATCATTGATTTGATTAATTTATTTTTGGGTGGGGAATGGGAGAAACTGAGAAACTCAGTTAACAAACTGAGAAACTTTTTAAGAGGGGATCTAGACAATAATTTCTGATGATCTAAATAGTAAATATATTGGGTTATATTCTCTGAGACTTCATGTGTTAAGAGAAACATCCTTAGTATTCATGCAGAATATTATTTAAAAAATTTGTGATAAAATTTATTTATTTTAGAGAGAGAGAGAAAGAGAGTGAGTGCACATGAGTGGGGGGAGGGGCAGAGGGAGAGAATCTCCAAGTGAACTCCCCCTGGGGGCTCTCTTTCATGACTCATGAGATCAGGACTGGAACCCAAACCAAGAGTTGGACACTTAACTGAGTGAGCCACCCAGGTGCCTCAATTTTGCTCATTTGAAAAGATAATAATCCCCTTATGTTATTTTTTCATTTTTATCTTTCCTTTCTGCTATTAGGGATTAATCAGAGAAATTTCACATGTACCTTGTAGATAATGTAAATACAGCTCTATAATAATGTTCCAAAATGGTACTTCCAAGAAATAAAAATATGAGATAGTTACTCAAAATACATTATCACTCTAAAGTGTAACAAAAGATTTTTGTGTGCTGAGTAAACACACACACACACACACACACACACACACACACACATAGATCTAAAAACAACAACAGGGGGCGCCTGGGTGGCACAGCGGTTAGGCATCTGCCTTCGGCTCAGGGCGTGATCCCGGCGTTCTGGGATCGAGCCCCACATCAGGCTCCTCCACTATGAGCCTGCTTCTTCTTCTCCCACTCCCCCTGCTTGTGTTCCCTCTCTCTCTGGCTGTTTCTACCTCTGTCAAATAAATAAATAAAATCTTTAAAAAAAAATAAAATAAAATAAAAACAACAACAAAAAAAATCAGATGGAATCTATAAATAGTGATAACAAAAACATTTAGCATGCATTTGTTTGCTTATCAAATGACCACTTCTTCCATCCCACTTATATCTTAATTCTATTTAATCAAAACGCTTGCCCACATTCAATTTGAGTAAATATCCACTTAATGTATTTTATCAGAAACCATATACATTTTTAGCAAATGCTTTAAAGTACTTTCTATTTATCAAGTTCTAAACTGAACTCTGGAGATCAAGAGTATATACAATGGATATGGCTTTCTTCCCCCCTAAGCTGCAGGTTATAGGCACAGGAATTATAGAAGAGAATGCTCTCAGTTCTAAGGTGGCACATGAGTGCTTGAAACTAAGATTTGGGAGGTGATAGAAAATTTCCAAAAAAAAAAAAAAAGTTCATCTTGGAAGAAGTAGGCATTAACAAGGTAAGGTAAGGCAAGGAAGAAACCTCCAGGTAGATATGGAGCATGTGCTGTGAAAGAGCCAGATGCAATGTAAGTATTATTGTGTTTAGGGGACTGGAAGTAGTTTAATTTTGCTTTTGCACTTGGTAGTGAGTTTAAGTATCAGTAAAAAGTCTTAGTGGAAAATTAAGGTAGTCTGTGTATGGTGAGCAGAATATATGTTCTAAAGGGATTTTCAGTGCCTCAGATCTGGGTACGCATTGTATCTAGAAAATGGAAAATCGTTGCCCTGTTGCAGATACAAAGGCACTGAGTATGTGGAAAATACTCAGTGTGTTTTCTTTCACTTATCTGAGAAAATGCTAATAAAAATAATTTTAGGGATAAATTAATGGAATAATTCACACAACATGGGGTTCAAGTGATATGTTAAAAATACCAAGAAAAATAAGTCAGTATAATTTGTTTTATACTGATTTTTAACATGATAGTTACATATATGACTCTTTAACCTATATTTAAGTGATTTTTTTTTTCTATACAATGTGTGCATAATACATTTTCACCTGAGTTTTCTATAGTAATTAATCTATATATTTTCTTTGGTAAGAGAATAAAAAAATGTATATTTTATTTTGCATTAACAGCCAGATAATAAAATGCCAGGTTTAATAATTAACACAGGCCTCATTGCTGTATTTTGTATTCTTTCAACTTTCTTTAGATGGTCTGTGTCTCTGCCTTTCTTTCATTTATCTAATTTCATGTTATATTAAACCTTTACTTTACCTTTGATGATTATGACAGCCTTTAGGCCACAAGTCCTTTGTTGATCAGTATGTTTCAGAATTTTCCTTTTCACCTTGTCTTCAGTTTCAGGTTTATTTAAGCTATCTAAAAACATGCCTCTCATTAATTTGCAATCACATCATAATACAAACAAAAATAATAGCAATTTCCAAAGTACTTTGTAGATTACATAAATCCACTATTTCAAGTTTTTAAAACAACAGAGATTGTTCCAACTGCATTAATAATGAAATAGAAGCTCAGCAATGCCAAGAGTGTAATCTAAATAATCTGATAGAAGAGCAGCTAAAAGGTCTCAAATTCCGTGCTCTAGCAAACATTTAATTTCTGGGTTTAACCTGTGAATGAGCTGATGACATTTTTCTCCAAAGCTCTTTGCTTTCTCAAAAGGTAAATGTTTCAACTATTGAAAACAGAAAATATGTTGCAAGTACTAAAACAGTTACTATTTGAGAAATAATAATATTGTGGAAACAACACATACATACCCTTGTATGTTCTAGTGATATTAAAAAAATAAAAACAGTAAATCAATAGTTATAGCTTATTCCAAATTCATATAAGTACGTTGTTTCAATGCAGATGACTTGAAATGTTATAAAAGTATTAAAGTGTATAAATTCAGTGAATGACTATAAAACTACATCATAAATAAACAGGTTTACAATGTGTAAAAATAGGAAAGAAAATTTCATCTTTAAGACATTTATTTTAGTATTTCTGAAAATTTTCAAAGTATAAATTATATAGGATAATCTATAAAATGAGATTCAAGTAAAGTGTTTTAAATTGAATAGTTCCAGTATTTTGAATTATGCTGATAATATATAAAAACTCCAGTAATTTTATAGGTAGGTTCTAGTTCCCACCAACAAAAATAATCCTACACTGTATAATCAACAAAAAACCTGAAATAGGTTTTCATCTCCTGTTGTTTGTAGAAAATTCTCTTATGTTATGTCATATATATATAATTATATATATACTTATGTAGTAATTATGCAGTAATATATATAATTATGTAGTAATTTTTTAATTTTGTGCTTTTTATATTGGAAACTATGTAGTAATTTTTAAATTTTGTGCTTTTTATATTGGAAACTATCATAGAAGATAATAAGATATGTGTCTAGTCTGCGATTATTTTAAAACCAAATTCTGTTTGCAACCAGAGACTAAACAATGGACTTCTAGGGGAATTTTCTTAATGATTCTGTATGTTTCTAAAATCAGATTCTCAAGTCAGGAAAACTGCCTTAAAACAGTCTCTCTAAATACAAAAAAGAACAACCTTTTCTTCAAAACCTCAAGCAAGTTCTTTATTATTGGGATTAATTTCAAGTGATAGAATAATTTCAGGAAATCAAGGGAGTAAGATTTTTTCTTCATAATGGAAAATTATCATCTTGTTCACTTACCTCACCATCTGTCCTGTTTCGACCTACTCTGTTGGTCATTTGGGCTCGGTTGAGAATCTTTCAGAAGGCATCATAGTTGTATCCAGATGGGGGTCAGCTTGAAAATCCCAACTGCAGCTGTGTTCAAACAGACTATGACACATATTGTCGATAAATCCCCTCTTTTATAAATTCCATGGCATTTTTATGATTCTGATTAGAGCAGCTGCTTTTTGGCTTATACTTTCACGAAAGTTTCACATTGTTACAAATGAAAATTATCATTCTAAAGTTCTAAATGCTTTTAAAAAGCAGGCATTTTAATTTCTACACTGATGGCTTCCAAAGTTTTTGTTAAACATGTGCATCTTATATCATTTGTTTTATAAATTTGATAGTTGTAAGTTAACAAAACATGAAATGTTTTCATTACTATGTGAAATTCAAATCTAAGAATATGGATCCCATTTAAAACATTCATTTGGTTTCCGAATGTTTACTTAATATTTATTGATGACCTTCTTCTGTTGTGAAATTGATTCCAAATAATAAACTATATTATTTCATTATCACTTAATTGTGATAATCAATCAACAAATATTTATTGAATGTTTCATAGATATTTAACACTATCTTAAGTATATAGTTAAGTTAAAGGTCTCATATTATTTGTAACCTCTTAGAGAGACAAAAGTAACAACAGTGAAACAAAGGAAAATAAGTCTACGCAGTATTAAGTTCTAAATTATGTGGTAAAAAGAGTAGAAGTAATTATGACAAAGTATGATGACGTATCTTCTCAAAATTTCTTTCACATATGTGTCTTTTTAAATCTTGCCATATTTGTTTCATTATTTTTGGTTAACAGTTGTCTTCCTTGATAAATTATATTCTTTATTAGGATGAGACATTTCCCATTTTGTTGTGGCAAATGTCACAAATGATCCAGAAGACCTGAATGTACATCATGCCTTCAACTGCTTTTATTAGAATTGTAGAGGATAATGGCAGAATGGCCATGGAAATGAGCATTAAAGAAAATAAGACACACGAGGAGTAAGGGAACAGTCTTTGCACAGTCTGAAAATAAAGAAGCAAACACAGACAGATTGGCCGTGAATGTTAAAGCAAGGATCGGATACTAACATTAATGGGGGAGTTACTGTCACAAAAATGAGAATGTATATATCCAAGATAGAGTCAGAATTCAAGCAGGTCAAAAACATTAAGATATTACATGAGCACTTAAGAATGAAGAGCATAAAATTAATCTGTAGTGTATCTAACCTCTGCTTTACTTCTTACCAGTATTTAGAAAGTCAGTTGCCTTTTTGGACATACGTGTGCCCATTTCTAAATATGATTAAAATATTCTTTATCAAATGGGTGTGTTGTGAGGATTAAATATGATATGAATGTAATTGAGAAGGCACATAGACAAATTTTGCAGAAGCATACAGTGCATGTTACCCAGAAATAAACAAGTAAATTGCACATTGCAGTAAGATAAAAGACACTTCCATGAAAGTCATTGAGAGTTAAACAAAAAAGAAAGTCCCTGTGATCAACATGCCCATGAGGAATGCACTGAATAAACCAGTGCATAACACATGATGGTTGCTTAATAAATATTTGTTAAATAAGAGTTGAGCAAATGCATAATAGGGACTGATTACCATAAGTCTTTATAAGAAATAGAATATTATTTGGCTTCAGATCACTCCAGATTATTTGGGAATATTGAGAGTATACAGAGGTTTATTTCTTTTGTTTTATTTGCTTTGTTTTGGATTATTCAGATATATAAATATGTCTTGGGAAGATTATTAATTGGTAGGCAGGGTACCCCAAATACCTCCTAGAACATATCTGTCTCATTGCACTATATATTAGGGCTCATATGCTATAAGTGGTTTTCCATTTCTTAACTGAATGCAGATTGGGTCTCCACATTAAATTTTCAAAATTTGTTGAGGGATGCACGCGAAAAGTGATGTCCAGATGAGACATAGGTTATTCCAGTTTAACTGTTTGATTTAAAAAAAAAAAAGTGGAAGATGGATTGCATTTTGTAGACAAAAGTTTATTGTTTCCCAAACCTGAAATGGCCCTAGCAATTAACATTCCTGTTTCCAGGTGGGTAGAAGATGTAGATTTGTAAGGCAAGAGATAGATGGACATCAAATCAGACTTGAAAGACCTCCATAGTAGGTCTACCCTACACACTTTTAGGGTATGTTTTCTAAAAATTTGCATGCCAGAGAGTGTGCTATATATCTACATATCGGATATTGCATTGGTAAACTCTGAATTTCACAAAGACCCAAAGTCACCTAGACAGGAGGCCCTGTGATGACAAAGGCAGAGATTGGAGTGATGGATCCATAATCCAAAGAATGCCAAGGATTGCTGGCAATGCTGAAAACTAAGAAAAAAGCATGAAACAGATTCTCCCCTAGAGCCTTCTGAAAGAGCATGGCCCTGTGGACACTTTGATTTCAGACTTCTAGCCTCCAAAATTATGAAAGACTAAATTTTTGTTATTTAAGCCTCACAGTCAGTGATACTTTGTTATAGCAACTCTAGTAAACTGATACCCTTACCAACTCCTATTATTTCTTACTTGAACAACAAATTCCTTGCTGCTGAGTTAACTGTTCCTTTTCATTCTGTACAACAGCACAATCCAGTATAACTTTCTGCAGTGATGAAAATGTATGTATGCACTGTCCAGTGTGGTAGCCAACAGCCACATATGGCTATTGAACAGGTGTAAATTGCTACTGCAATTTTCTTGGCCAACATAGCTGCTGTTATTGGAAAGAAGAGTTCTAAACAATGTAATCATATCAATAACTAAATTTAATTATCTCTTCTTATGCCATGTCATGCCATCTATTTTCCCTTAAAATAAAGAATAAAGCATTTAACATAGCCAGAGAGACTCCTAAAGCATTTCTAACAGATATTTCTCCTTGCCAAGTATTAATCCACTTTACTCTCCACCTAGCAGCACACCATGGTCCATTGCACTTCAAGATCTTTGCCCATCAATACTTGTAATTTTATCTCTTCCATGTGATAATTTGGTCCTGTTTAAACTTTGGATATTAATTTATTGTCTCTACCCTGAGATGGCAAACTACAATATGCTACCACTTATAATATGCTACCATGTACCACCCTCTTTTGTTGTACTTATCAGAGTTAAATTCATCTGTGTGTGATTATATGTTGTCAGCTTCCTCACTAAATATTAAACGTCATGAAACTGAAAACATTTATGATTCTCGGTCCATCATTAAAAATGACAACATGCCTGGCAGATGGTAGGCACTTAAGCTATTATTTGGAAGAATGAAAGATGAAGTCACCTTGACTTCGACATGGATTTTTAATCAATAATTTGTACCACTTCGTTGCATTATCCAAACTTTAAATTCTAGAGGCCTCTTGCTCATGTTTAAAACAGAATTTAAGTCATCTAGTACTGACTCATCATTTTTAAAAGTCTATGCAAATATAGAAAAAACAAACACTCTCAATAGCATTGGAAGCTAAAAATCATAAGCAATTAATACCAAAATCTGGGATAGATTGATACTAATTAAAAAGCAGATGGAATGGGATTGAGATAAAACCAACCTAGGCTTTTGCTTTTGCTATACATAGGCTTTACTCTATGAAAGAGAGACTATACTAAATAGATAAGATGGTACTTCATGACTCTTCTACCATCTGTCCACTGACTCTGATATCCAGTCTACCTTCTATGTAGAAAACTTGGCCTCCTTCATTACTTTGTGATGCAGAGACTACTTTCTTTACCACCTCAAATGATACCAGACTATTTGATAACAAAAATATTTTTGTAACAAAAGAAAATAACTTCACTTACTCAGTTAATGCAAAACTGATTAAAACACTGTATTAGGGAAATGTATAGTAGTAAAAGTTGCAGTGTGTGATTATAGGAATATTTTGAGGAAAGGACATTTGGTGGCCTATAAGAGTTATAACAGGTGCAGAGTTATAACAAGCAGCAGTAGAAGCTATGTATCAATATTTTCTACATGTTCCTCTTATATAGAATAAAAATGACCCATGGAGTAAGGATAGAAAAAAGACATAAGTCAATGGAACTGTAGTTGATATAGGTATATAATAAGCAGCAAACTAGGAGATATTCAAATCTGTCAAGGTGAGAATGTGATTTAAGTAATAGACCAAACATGGATCTGAGTTGCTCCTACTTCATTGATTTAAATGTCCAAGTCACATGCAACATGAATTTTATGATACAAAGAGTTTAGTAGTTTTCCTTTCCCACATGCATCTTCTACCTTGCACATATTTGTCAATTTTTGTAATCCTGGCCTTACATTACTGTCTTGCATTATATACTATATAATTCAAAATGAACTGTGGTATAAACACTTGGACATATATCACCATTTCACAGAATTAGTAATGATGTTAGAAGAAAGTTAATTAGAAAGATATAATGCAAAAACAGAAAAAATGTAATGCATAAAAGGGAAAAGTATATTAATGTGGAGAATCAGAAGAAGCAGATACTTATAAAGTAGAATCATTTGGATGCAGGATCAAATTTCAGGAGACTGTCATAATTCAGGTCACTATAAAAGAATTTTGTCTCCGTAAAGAGATAATAAGCTAAGAAAGCAAAATGAGGAAGGGACGGGGAAGGTTTGCAGGTGAACTGAGGCATAGTAGTCGTTATTGGAAACACTAGAACTGAGAATACTAGTCTTTGGGCAGAAGAGAACTGATTGCGCAGAAAAATCAAATCAGTAATATGGAAGGCAAACTTGAATAGTATTCCCAGAATACAGAAGCAAAGTGCAAAGGGACAAACATGATGAGAAAGAAAATGATGTACAAGAACAGAAAACAGGACCCAACATATAGAAAAATTTGTATTTTGAGGGCGAACTGAAAAAAAAATCAAATTCACAATGTGCTTGGATTGAATCTTTCTCGTATGAAAATTGTTTGTAAACTATGTATCAGATCGCTACAGTGCAAGCAACAATAATAATCAAAAGGCCAATAAAATAGACATACTCTAAAAGTACAACTGGATGATAACCACAAAAAAATATCAGGTACATAAAATTCCATGCAGAAAGATAAAATTCAGGTTAATCCGAGACTGTGCTGCCAGACCAAATTCTAGTAAAAATGGAATTTTGAGGGATTATTTTACAGTTTGGAGAACCAGTTTTGTGATTCCTCAACTTATTTTGCTTATTCAATTGTAAAAGTAACTAAAATATATTTTTATTCATGAAAAGGCTTATAAAATAGACGTCCCCTGAAGCAGTATTGACAAAAATATCCTTAAAGATGGATTCTAATTAAATGAAATACCTATCGTTTACTGAATAGTAAATGTTAATAACAGTTCTAAGAACTTTACATGCATTAATGTGGTGCCTATGACAGCTGTTAAGAGTAAGTTACTATTCTTATCCTCATTTTATAGATTAAGAAACAAAGACATAGTGGTTCAGTAGGTTTCCCAAGGCTACACGCTTGGTAAATGATGAAGATTGCATTTGAATTCAGACACTTTCAGTCTAGAGCTGGTGACATTAGCATCATGTTATCCTACTACACTGATTAAAATTAGATAAAGAGCTTAAAAGTGGGTGATGGGAAATATGAATGAAAAGAATGGGTGGTAAAAACTGAAGACTAGTTACATCAAATAATTCCGTACTATGTTTATACAAATGTTTATTAGAACTGAATGCAAAAATAGTTAATGTAGGATTGTTTTTATTTGTGATTCCCTTTTCCACTTTTTCTTCATAGACTATAATCCAATTCTTTAAGTGCAAAATTGTTTGAGAGTTTTATGAGGTACAATCAGAAGTGGAGGGAATAGATAACAGGTAAAAAGCAGTTTAGGGGAAAGAAAAAAAATTTGAAGGCACTTTTTGGTTTTGTATATGAAAGGAGAAGTACTGGGTGCCTGGGTGGCTCAGTCAGTTAAGCGTCTGCCTTTGGCTCAGGTCATGATCCCAGGGTCCTGGGATGCAGCCTCACATTAGGCTCCCTGCTCAGCAGGGAGTCTGCTTCTCCCTCTCCCGCTAACACTCCCCCTGCTGTGCTCTCTCATTCCCTGTCAAGTAAATAAATAAAATCTTTAAAAAAAATAAAAGGAGAAGTATAAAAGAAATTTGATGGGATACAGAATGTTGATGAGAAAAAAAGGTAATTTTAATAACTGTCATGGGATATGCATTTCTCCCTCACATTTTGTGTATGATTATGCATGTGAAACAAAACTAAATAACTTGATTTATTTTACTATATTTTGGTGTACAGAATATCTTTGGATGTGAGATCTCCTGAGGATATGTTATAAACCTCAGAGTAACCACTACAAAAATACACATGCAAATTAGAGATCTATTTAAGAAAACATTCAAATAGTGAAAAACAGACTGCAAAGGGAGGTCAGAGAAACAACAAAGAAAAAACAGAGGAGAAAATTTGAAAACATGCTAAAATAGTAACCCAGTCATATCAGTAATTACACATATATATGTATGCATTATTACATACATATAATAATCAAAGACAGATTTTTAGAATGTATAAATAACAAAGCCCAATTTTATGTGATTTATAGAGGTATACTTTAAATACAATTTCACTTTTGAACACTTTTATTGCAAACTCCATGCAATTATTTGGAGAGTTTTCCGTTTATTCTGCGCTCTGATTCAGCTTATATTACAAACTTAAAATTGGTAAAACTATAATCTGTCTTTACCTTATAATGATTACAGTACAAGCTTACACAATAAAGCTCCAAGACTGTGTTATAATTTTAGTCTTAGTCAATTATATGTTTTTTTAAAAAATAAGAAGAATGTGTCAAAAAAGAAAAGTTTTTGGACTTACACATATATTTACCGTTTCTCATGTTCTTTGTTCTGTTATGGGAACTTAGGAAGCCATCTGGTATCATTTCCCTTTCAGCTGGAACAATTTTCTTTAGCTTTGTTTTAGTTCAGTTCTTCTGGCAACATTCTTTTTGTTCTCTTTCTATCTAAAATGTCTTTATTTTGCCTTCAGTCATGATTTATATTATCACTGAAATTAGAATTTGGGGCTGACATCTTTTTTTTTCTTCATCAGTTTAAAAATGTCCACTCTTCTTGTCTTCATCATTTTTGATTGATTAATTGGATTGTTGTTTCATTGTATGTTATATGTCATTTTCCTTTTGCTGCTATCACAATTTGCTTTTTATATCTGACTTTAAATACGGTGACTGTAGGGGGCGTGGGTGTGGCCTTTAGGTTTATTTGCATGTTTTGTTTTGTTTTTTTAACATTTATCAACAAATCCTAAGAATTTGGGAAACTTTCAGCCATGACATCTTTTAAGTATTTTTTCCCCCTGTCATATCCTCTCTTTCTGTCATTCTAGTTCCATGCACTTTTGACCTTGTGATGCCATTTAACATGTCCTTGAGGCTCCAGGAATTATTATTTGAAATATTGTTTCTTTTTGTTCTTCATGTTGGATTATTTCTGTTTTTCTACCAACAAATTCACTTACTCTTCTGCCCTGCTCATTTGTCTGAGTCCACCCAGTAAATTTTTAATTTCAGAAATTCTGTTTCTCACTTCTAGGGTTTCCATTTCTTCTTCTTAATATTATTAATGTTTGAGAAAAAATATAGGGTACTTAATTTGATTCAAGGAGAGAAAATTCTGAATTTCAATATTCCTATTTTTTTTTTAATGAAAGACATTGAAACACTCATTGAATTATGGTTCCAGGGGCATCTGGGTGGCTCAGTTGATTAAGCGTCTTCCTTTGGCTTAGGTCATGATCCCAGGGTCCTGGGATGGAGCCCCGCTTCAGGCTCCCTGCACAGTGGGGAGTCTTCTTCTCCCTCTCCCCCTGCCCCTGCTCTCTTGCTCTCTCTCCCTCACTCTCGTGCGTATGTTCTCTCTAATAAAGAAATAAAATCATAAAAAAGAAATATGATTCCAGTAAAGATTACGAATGGATGCTTTTATACATTCATTTTTAAAAGAATATTGGCAAGATAAGAAAGTCCTTAGCTACATGGTTTGGCTCACTAACAACTTGAGTATTAAATTTTTAATCTAAATTTTGAATCTGATTTTAATAAGGTATTTATAAATATACATTCATATCTTTAATCCAGTTATGATTGTCTTCTGTAATCTCTTTCAATTCCAGCCTACCGAATACATAATGAAAGTGAAATGCATGCAGTATTTAGTAAATCATCATCATAAGACAATTTCATATTTGGATTCAATGACTTGTAGAAATGTTATCCTTCAGTAGAGCAGAAAATAATCCTTTCATGATTTGAAGCAACATTTTGTTAACAGTTTTGTGCACACACACACACAATTTCTGTGGGCTGAAAACGTAGAAAGTTCTTTATAGCAGGGCTACCAAGAGTTCTACATAAGTGATTATGAATTATATTTCTTAAGCATCACTGAGCAAGGAATTATTTTTCAGGAACATTTAATGGATCCTGTATTTATGTAAAAAGTTTCCCTTTGAGGAAAACTAGTCTATAAACATTTCTCTTCTTGCTTATACTTAAAATTATATAAAACATATTTTAGAGGTGCATGAGTGGCTCAGTCAGTTAAGCCTCCTGTTCTTGATTTCTGCTCAGGTCATGATCTCAGGGTCCTGGGATTGAGCCCCACCTTGGCTCTGTGCTCAGCTGGGAGTCTGCTTGAGATTCTCTCCATTTCCCTTTGCTCCTCCCCTAATTGTGCTCTCTCTCTGAAATATATACATAAATAAATCTTCTAAATATTTTTTAATTCACTTTCTGAAACACTACCAATGGTTTAAAAACAAACCTTTCAATGATGACTGATATTTTGTTGTTTTTATTCTGGTTTTGTGGATATCTTAGCTCTTTGAAATGTATGAATACTTAATTTTAGCTCATATTCTGAAAGCAAAACACTTGACATTCAATAGCTTCTAGAATCTAGGATAAGACAGCCTTTCAAAATATTCCATGAATAACATTTGACATTTTAAAGAACACTGACAAAATACCCTCTTTCAGCTTTTAGACATTGCATTGTGACGGCATGATGCCTAACACTGTTGCAACCATCTTGTGATAATGAGGGTGGTAAGAATAGGGTGGTGAAGAGAGAGGAGAGAGGGAGAGAAACAGGACAGATACAGCTGTTCATTTTCTTATTCATAAATAAGGTCAAGAGGCTTGTATATAACCAAAATTTTTTCCTCAGGACTGTCACAAATATCTGATAATCTTACTATAGGACTCGCAAGGTGCTTTTTGTTTGTTTATTTGAAAAACTGTGAGCCACTTCATTGTGCTGTGGGCTGTGGTATCTAAATAATTGCCTCTCTAAACTCATCAGCAAAAAAAATGGTTTCTGAAAACCAACTTTATTTTTATTATTATTATGAGAGTAAAATGGAAGGTTCCATGCCTTGCACTATTACATTTTTACTGTACTTAACTTCTGCATATTGAACAGTACAATGATCTTATTTTCATTTTTCTCTTTAACCATCTAAGTCATTTGCACAAGTAATATTATCAGCATAATTTTTTTCAGTAGCATGTGGTTTATTTGATTTATGAAGATTATATATTTCTTACATCTTTATAGCCTTAAATGCACAATTAAAGGAAACCATATATGACTTTTAGATTTCTCAGTGTTCATATCTTAGATTGAGGATTTTTCATTATGTCAGTGTGATATTAACAGTACATTTAGTCTTGTCCTTATTAAAATTGACAAAGTTTTTTAAAAATTTTTTTAACCCTAAATCCTCATACACGGTATTGGCAAGGAAAAATGTGCAAGAATTACAATGCTATATTCATTCAAATCATCTCCATTCTTAGATCTTTCTAGCTCAACGCGATATCCTGCAGGATTTGACATCTCAGTGGAGCAAAGGACTGCATTCATCAGTAGGATGAGAATTCATCCTGTATTCGTCGGTAGGATATGAAAACTGGAAATTGTAATCAATAAATTACACTTTACTATGGTTAGCCACTTTGCAGTTCTAGAGGGTTTGAATGATAATTTACAGGTCGGTATACATAGCATTATGATAAAGCAGTGGATAATGACACTAATGTTATGTAGGGAAAGCAGAAGGAATTACCACTTGCATTGGAAGCAAAAATCAAAATACGCAATGAGTTTCGGCTCAGAGTTTATAGTTGCTTTTTTTCTTCTTGAAGAATCTGAACTGTTCTTCTACATAGGAAAATCAAATTTCAGTAGTCTTTTTTTAAATTTCATATAATTAAAATGTTAAAAAAAAACATATTTGAAATGATAAAATGTGGAAGAATACCAAAGCACGGTGAAAATTGTTATCTGTTTACTACAGACTTTGCTTTGGCATCTTGTGGGCATAAATTAACTAATCTGCTTTCAGGAAAATTACAAAAGGGTTAGATTATATTACATTCACGATACATACAAAATATAGTAGGTATAATGTTCAAACTCACTTAGTCACTGCTCCTAACCCTCCTCCCCCCATAAACTTGCATCAGCTTTTCCTAACCTTTGGTATGGTCTCTTGGAAAACCCCTTGTTTCATTCCTTGGACTTAACATTAAGTGTTTTTTATTTGGCTAAGAACCAGGTCTTTTTCCATGAATAAAATACAAAAGGCCACAACGACTTTTTCTGAGAAACTATTCTGACCAGGTATTAGAATGTCAGACTATTATACATTGGGTCTGGGGAAATTGAGAAACTGCTAACCTAGTTGCCTTATCTTTGATGCTATGTGTAACTTAGAATGCCCAGATTCAAGTTTTCTCAAGTCAAATTACATATAAAATTAAAGGCTTTATCAAGCAATCTCCTTAAGGCATATTCTTTTAAAATTATCTATTTTATATAATAAAACATGTAAAAATTTACTAATTTGTACAACTTAAAAAGTTTTATTTTATTTTTTTATTTTTGAGAAACAGCACATGGTGCACGCACGCAGAGTCGGGGGTGGAGGGCAGAGGGAGAGGGAGAGTAAGAATCCCAAGCAGGCTCCACACCAAGCACAGAGCCCAATGCAGGGCTGGGTCCCATGACACAGAGATCATGATCCCAGCCGAAATCAAGAGCTGGACGCTTAACTGAGTGAACCACCCAGACGCCCCCAATTTCAAAAGTTTTAAAAAATATATATAGTCATGCAACCATTGCTACAATTATACATCACTGTAATTAGACCATTTCCATCAAGTTAAAATGTCTACTCCTGCTTCTTTGCAGCCATGTCTCTCCTAATTCTGCCCCCTCAAATCTGACATAGAAGCTGCCTTTCCCAGAATGTCATAAAAATCCAATTAAATGACTTGGAGTCTTTCATATCTAAATTATTTTACTTATCGTAATGTTTTTGAGATTCATCCATGTATCAGGAGTTCATTCTTTTTTATTGCTGAGTACTATGCCATTGAATGGAGGAACCAGTCTTTTTAGCCATTTGTCAAGTGTTAGACATTTGGTTTATTCCAGGTTCTGGATATTATAAACAATATTTTAATTCATATTATGATCACCAGAAATATTTAGCTGTAGTTTTTGTTTGGTTTTCTTGATGATATCTTTCTACACATGATGTGTTACTCTGTCAGGGTAATATCAAGGTAATATTACTTTAATAGAAAGATTTGGAAATTAGTTCTACCCCATCTATTATCAGGAAGAATTTTGCAGAACTGGTACTATTTCTTTATTAAATAGTTAGTAGAATCCATTGCTGAGGTCATCTACAACTGCAGTTTTATTTATAGGAAATATTTTAGGTGTGCATTGAATTTCTTTAATTGATATTTAAAAATATGCATATCTGTTTTTCTTGATTGAATTTAGGTGAGTTCCTTGCAGAGTATAAAATTTTATATTGCTATTTCATAAATATCTAACAGAAAGTGTTTGGGCCTTTGAAGTGTTACATTTGTTTATTCTTTTTCTTAAGATATAGAGTGTCTGCCATACATCAGTAATCAGATTTCTTTCTTTTTTTAAGAATTTATTTAAAAGAAAGAGAGGGGGAGAGCGAGCGAGCATGCATGAGTGGTGGTGGGAGGGGAGCAGAGGGAGAGGGAGAAGCAGACTCCCAGCTGAGCAGGGAGCCCGACATGAGACTCCATCCCAGGACCCCAAGATCATGACCTGAGCCAAAGGCAAACACTCAGCTGACTGAGCCACCCAGGTGCCCCAGTAATCAGATTTTTTAACCGCACACAATAGAGCTGTTTCTTTTGGAGTATGCTCTCAGTATTTAAGTTCAAAGTATCATTTCCTTTAAACCAGATAATAACTATAATTTGTATTTATGATCCTGAGACAGAATACAGTTTTGACAACCTTCAGTCTTCTCTTATCTTACAATACTTTGAAGCTTTTGAAATATATCAGCCAGTTACATAGAATGCACTTCAATTTGGCTTTTTCTGATGACCTTCTCATTATTAAATTGAAGCTATACATTATTAAGAAGGATACTTATGGAAGTTGTGTTACCTCATTGGTAGCACATACCTCATATTAGGGGGTACATTATGGCTATATATGTTAGAAGTGATACTAACCTTGCTCATTTGCTTAAGGTGGTGTCTGCCACAATATGAACTTTCTATTTTTTCCCTTAGAACTTATCAAATGCAGTTGAGGAGATATTTTGACACTATGTAAATACTTTGTTTCTGTTTAAACATTCACCTTCTAAATTTATCATCCCTCAGTGCCCGTAGCAATTATTCCTGGGTTATTCTAATGGTGGTGCTCTACTTTCTTTTACATCTATAGACCAAAATTCTTCGGTAAAAAAAGAGTTGTCTCTTCTTTGTATATTTATTTATTAAATTATTTCTTTGTACAATTATGAATTCACATTTTTGACTCTTTCAGTTTGATTCTTATGACATTTTTATTATTTATTTGTTTGTTGAGCATTCTCTTGCATAAAGTACAGTGTGTTTGTAAAATTCTTTCTGTCTTTAGACTTATAATATTTACCCAAGCCAGTTCCTGTCTTCCCCACCCCTTTCAGTGTGGTTATGTGATTCATTTGTAATGCAGTTAGATTCAGTTGTCATAGTCCACATTTCCTTACCCCCCACCAACATCCTGGTAGATTTAAAAATTTTTTCCATTCAGTAAAACTTACATTCTGTGGTGTAGAGTTCTATGGTTCTCAAAAAATGCAAATGGTTGTTTATACGCAACAATTGTTCCATACAAAATGTAACATTATCCACAAAATTGTCTCATAATACACCTTTATATTAAAACCATCTCCCTTCTCTCCTAAATCCTGACAAGAACTAATCTTTCTTTAGTCCCTATAGTTTTGCCTTTACCAGAATGTTACATAAAGGAAGCATATAGTTTTAGCCTTTGGGTCTAGGAGAACCACTTAGAAATATCTTAGAAATTTTCACTTAAAAAAATGCATTTATGGTGTGCCTGGGTGGCTCAGTCGATTAAGCGTCTGCCTTTGGCTCAGGTCATGATCCCAGGGTCCTGGGATCGAGCCCCAAGTTGCCTCCCTGCCCAGTGGAGAGCCTGTTTCTCTCTCTCCCTCTGCTGCTCCCCCTGCTTGTACCCCCCTCTCTCTCTGTCAAATAAATAAATAAAATCTTAAAAAAAAAGAAAAATGCATTTATTATTTTATTATTTAAAAATGCATATATTAACCTGCTATTGCAACCTTTGTTAGTATGTTCCTTTTTTTAAATTTCTGAACAATATTTCAATGCATGGATGTCCTAGTTAGTGTATTCATTATATTGGGGTTCTCTAATCTCTTTAGATTTGTTGTGTGATATATGTCATTAATTTTAAGAAATTTGTAGCCATTGTTTTTTCAGATGTCTCTTGCACCCCATTCTCTCTCTCTCTCCTTCTCAAATTCAAATTACTTATATTGGATGGATTGATAATATCCCATAACTTTTGGATAATCTTTTCTTACATTTTTTCATTCACTTTTCTCTTTGTGTTTCTGTTTGAATAATTTATATTGACTTATCTTCAGGTTCACTGAATCTTTCCTCAACTGTGTTTAGAATAAAGATGCACACATCTGTAGCATTTCTTGTTTCTTTTACTCCATATATTATTTTTAGCATTTCCATTTCATTGTTTCTAACAATTTCTATTGTCCATTTAAGTTTGCATATTGAACCACCTTTTCCAATAGAGCATTTAACAAAATATTAATAATAGTAAGACAATATTAATAATAGTTACAGTTTTTGTCACACAATTACTATAACTTGTCATAATTAAGTATGGTTCTGATGATTGCCTCATCACTTCAGAGTGGGTCTTTCTTTGCCTTTTCATATGCCTTGCAATTTTCTTGAATCCAGGCATCCTGTCAGGACAGTAGAAATGAGTTGAAAAGCTTTTATGCCCCACAATGGTCATGGCTTTCCTTCTGATAGGGCTTTATTGTAGGTGTTTGAGATAATCTAGGTTTAGAAATTGGAGTAGGTCTGAAGGTTATTGTTGCTATGGCTACCACCACTATGCCCTAGGTTATATGTCTGTTCTTAAAAAAATAAAATGTATCCTTAGGTGTCAAATGTTCTTACTTTTGAAACTGAAAAAAAAATACAGTTGCTTTTTAATGTCAATAATGTATTTAATAATCCAAAGATTATTTTCTTCTTAAGAAAAACCAAGCCTAAATCTCAGTAAACATATTTGCTTTAAATAAGGAAGCATAACCTTACAACATGCCTTTTCATGGTAAATGTTCAGTTATTTACTTGAAATGCATTAAAAAATCTCTATAAAATAGACTTGAAAAGCAGGAAAAATGGTTAGAGAATAAATGAACTGGATAATATATTTATTACAGATTCTATTAAGTCAAGTTATCAGTAAATCTCAACTATACAAAATTTTTATTGTACTTAAATCAGACATAAATAATTTAAATTGTATTAATAAAAAAACTATTATATAATACTCTTCTTTTAAAATGTATACTTCTATTAAGTTATTGTCTAGGTTGATATTAAAGGATAATTTTTTAAAGTGTATAGGTATTATTCATATATATTTTCAGTGAAATGTCTGAAATAAAAAAATAATTAAATCAATAGAGGAATTTTAAGCACTTTTTAACACAGAGAGTATTTCTCATACAGTTTTTAAAAATTTTGGAATTAAGTGAAGAACTGTAATTGACTACAGAATTTGATTGAAATTTCAGAAGAAAAAAGGAACAGGTAGGGCATGTAAAGATTTAGTATACCTAAAATAAATGAATTGACTCCAACCCCTTACCACAACCATATTTAAGATAATTAAGAAATCTAGTTTAATCAGTAAAAATAACTTAGACTTAGTCCTTATAATACTAAGGTATTAAAAACTTTCATTAAGGAATCCTGTTATAGAAGAGAGGTAGGCGGGGGATGGGTAAAATAGGTGATGGGGATTAAGGAGGGCACTTGGTATGATGACGACCGACTGTTGTATTTGAGCATTGAATCACTAAATTCTACATCTGAAACAAATATTACACCGTATGTTAACTAACTGGGATTTAAATAAAAAGTTGGGGAAAAAAGTAAAATAAAATAATCATCCTGAAAAAAAGGAAAAGAATTCTGTTATATTTTCACCATTCACAATTACACAAAGGAGTAAAAAGTAATTGAAATTGTCTTCTGATGTTTTTTATCGGTTGCTTATCAATAATTTATAATCTATTGAATCTCTAGATTAATTCACCCATGTTAAAAATAGTAGCATAAAATATTTTTACTTTAAATCTTTATTAAAACATGGTATTGACAAATATCTACATTTGATCTTTCTGTGGATAAAATCTACTTAAATATAATACAATTTCTGGGGCGCCTGGGTAGCACAGTTGTTAAGCGTCTGCCTTCGGCTCAGGGCATGATCCCTGCATTCCGGGATCGAGTCCCACATTGGGCTTCTCTGCTGGGAGCCTGCTTCTTCCTCTCCTTCTCCCCTGCTGTGTTCCCTCTCTCACTGGCTGTCTCTCTGTCACATAAATAAATAAAATCTTTATATATATATATATATATAAAATATAAAATACAATTTCTGTTTGTATCAAACCTCTTGGTTCAGATGTAGAGAGTTCCTATCCAAATTTTATCAGAATATAAGAATTGAAAAAAGATCTGTTTGAGAAAAATAAAACAGTGGAATAATTTGAAATTGACAAAAATACATATTACCTCAAAATATGGCTTTAGGCTTTGACAAGTTGAATTTAACTTGCATTTTAGGGTTAGCATACAGAAATGAAATGAGGAAAAACTTCTATAAAAATACTTATCGGTAAACTATATTCACACAATTGAGTTTGCATAAGATTTTTTCAGTAAGCCATTACTTAAGCAAAACTAGGAAGATTAAAGTTATTTTTTATTTTTCATTCTAGTTCAGCAACTAAAATTCCATCTCAGTACAATTTTTGTCTTCACATTCTATATTAGGTAAAATTATCATACAGTGCAATACATGCTATTTACCTGGCACAGCTATTGCAAATTTCAGTTTCCTAAAGTTCCATCAGCTTTAACTCTCAGTCTACACTCTAATGGTACAAAAGCTAATTCTAATTGTGTTTTTCTGTAACTCATTTTAATATCTTATACATTTCCATTCCTCCTGGTGGCAGAGACCAAATTTCTATCAATTCAAATATACCCTGTCTTTTCTTAGAGCGTCACCATATTTTCAGGAAAGCTCATATACCTAAGGTGACACTTTGGGACTTTAAAGTCATCTCTCCTTTTAGGTGCCATGGAGAGGTCCGCCATCCTATCTGTTCTTGGTTATCTGTTCATGTGGGTGTCTATTAATAAATCACTTGTTATTATCTGTTAATTTTATCCTTTCTTTCTCCCATATCTGTCTTCTCTTTCTCTGCCACACTGTGGGCATGAGAACTTGTCTTCTGCATCTGTATTCATGGAAGCATATAAATCACTGCTAGGTTATCTTCCTAGACTTATTCTACATCCACATAGTCTGAGGTGTTGCTGGCTCCAGTGAGCAGAATTCCCCTAATCATAGAACCCAATAACTTCTTTTGTTACTTTTTTACCATCTTTTATTTCTTCCTCTTAGCAATGGGAATATTGTCCTGATATAGAAAATGTGCATCAGAGTGGTTATTTCTCTTTTTTTACGATCGTGGTTTTGTGTTGTTTTGTTTCTTTCTAAAATAGTTCATTAATGCCTGAAGTATTTACCAAGTTTCATTTCCCCTTAAGAACCTAAGCTTTGAAAACTACAGACATGTATGATGAGTATTTCATTTTCTAGCCTGTATGACTATGAGGTTAGGTGATTATTATAAATGAGGCTAATTTGGAAGATATTATTATTCTTGTTGGTTATACTGTTTGTTTTTGTTAATGTTAGGGCTGTTGGGCCTTGTTTAGTTTAAAATACATATTCAGGAAAGAGAAAGAGTAATTCAAGAAATAGACCTCAGAGGAGATCCAATACCACGTAGAATTTTAGGGAAATTTGAAAAGTTTTCCCATTTGTACTTTAGAAAAACAAGGAGACCATTTTTGAAGGGCTTTGCTGTTTGTTTATTTTGGCGTAGATATTAAGTCAGTAGAATGTTGGCCACCCCTGCCAGTGTCCTTGTATTTCATGTGCTTAGTGGCCACAGTGATGTGGACCCTCATTCTGTATCCACACACTATACTTTTCTAAGGCCACTTTTCTGATCACAATTAATTTCTGATTAGCTTAGTTTTCAGCACTGAATATTTACCTAAGATGATAGTTTTAGCCTAGATTTCCCCAAAAAGTAGAGCTTGAAAAAATAACTTAGATGCTGATCAATTTTGTGGAAAATAACCTCAAAGAACAGGAGGGAGGGGCTTGAGACAGTGAGGGAATGAGGAAAAGATAGTATTAGGAGCGTTACTCAGAGTATTTATCAGCATCATTGGAAAACTGGGCATTAGTCCCACCTGAGATTTTTTAAGGAGGATGGAGACTGCTTCTGAGAATTGTGTACTGAAGTACTGGACGGGAAGAAGTACTTGCCCATTGGCTTTTGTTCCCACTGAGTGATGATTAACTACAGAATTAACACATTTTAGTAGTACATACCTATGTGCTGAGTGGGCTTCCTCCAAAGTCCGCTTCATCAGAGAAAGCCCGGAGAAGAGAGCAAAAAAAAAAAAAACCCTGTGCTGTTTGCAGAGGAGAAAATATTGTAGATAATTTGATTTGAAACCTTCCTGAAACTGTCTGCAAAAGGTGTAGGAGAACCAAAGGAGAAGCAAAGGTGGTGAGGCAACAACAGCTCTTACACAGTGACGCTGCTCTTCTGAAGACTACAGGAGACTGGTAAAAAAACAATTTTAGTAAAGAAGGAAGCAGAAGATTTATGCTTGACTAAGTATGACTACCTTGTAGAAGAATGGACTAGAGAGAAGGGGGAATAGACGTAGATTTAGGGAGATCTGTTTGGATTATAAGGGCCTAAATTACTTTGGAAATGTAAGTTGAATACAAAATTTCTGTGGATTTGTTTATTGGTTCTGATTTCAGTATTCTCATAATTTACAACTACTGTGTAAGAGTTGTAAAAATTAAGAGAATATATTCATTTCCTAGCATTTCTAGAATATGGATTGCTCATGTTTCTATCAAACAGGATATGTAGATAAACTGTTCGTTCATTTCATTGCTTTGCTAAAAATACAATTCTAAAGGTATAATTCCATCAGTCCACTGACATCCTCTAAAATCCATCAGTTCCCAGACTGGCGTTGAATTAGGCTCAAGGTGAAAACTAGATATTTCAAACACTATGCCTTTTTTTCCCCCTTGGAATAGCCTAAGTTGCCGGTGTTGTGCGTGACCAAGGAAGATGGAAGACCTGAGAATTAAAAAGATGGCAGGTTAGGTAACCCAGAATAGGCCCACTGTCATAAAATTAGCCCTTAAATTCACCATCCCATAAGGCTTAGAAACATACCTTTTTCTTGCTTGCTCTTATAGCACATCCTGTGGTTTCTTTTAATTTCAAGACTAAACTTGAAGTTGTTGGAAATAGCCTATAGAGAAGTTTAGTGAAAGATCAACAGAAACAAAAGATGGGAAAGAGCACCAATGTCAGAACTTTCTGTTTAAACATCACTGGTTAAAAATCTTATGAAATATTAAGTTACTAACTGTTTTTTTTTTTTTAATCATAGCCGACATCCAAATAACTTCTATTTCATTGCAACTTTCTATAAGAAACTATTTCAAAAAATATCTCATAAGAGTATCTTGTTTCTTTTTTATGATAATTAGAAACAATTACTGTACATTATTTTAAGTAATTATATGCAGAAAGAAGAAATTTATTCACCTGTATTTCAACCTCTCAAAACAATTTATGAGTCCGCACAAACATCAACATGAACACTATTTATGTTTTTATATTTCTCAGACAAAATTAGAGATGTTTAGTGAACTGCCATATTTTACATAATGACTTACAAACATCTTGTACTATCATTGCATATTATTTTACCCATGGAATGTGTGTGTATGTGTATATGTATGCTTGTGTATGTAAAATTATTTCTGATGACCTAGTCTTAAACATTTTGTTCTTTCAAAGTTTGGCTGCTATTGATTACCATAGCAGATAATCTACATCAATGGTTACTTTTTAAATAAAGTATTAAATTCATCCTAATATCACTTTCAAATTTTTATTAAAGATAACTACCTCTTTGTGGATTAAAGATATGAAACTACATGCATTTTATATATATAATAATGACACTTTGGGGCCACTAGTTTTTATTGTACTTACATTGTACAGTTTTTCTACTTTTATTTATTTTATTTTTTCAGTTTTTCTACTTTTAGGGATTGAATAATAATTTTGCTTTTTTACTAAAATGATTGCAAAGTATAGTTATTAAATTTTGGTCTATAAGACACAGTCTGCCAATACATATAATTTGATGCTGCATTTTTACTCACATCGTAATATCTAATTACAACAATATTTTTATGAGAAAATACTAATTCCTAAATTTCTGTTTTAGGACTTCTAGATACATATTTCTAGGAAATTAGGATGAATGTGCTATGTGTATCTTGTAATGTAAACTTCACTGACCTATTTATTTATATACCACTAGGTCCATGGGAGGGGGACAAATCAACCCATTACATTTTCAGATTATGTGCAATAAGCTCAGTGTATTGAGCATAAATATTAAATATTTATTTATTTGCTTTGTAAACTAATCTCTTGCTTCTGTAATTTGAAAATACATTTACCTACTTTTTAAGTTCCTCATTAATAAAGAGGTTATCTGTGATTCAAAGTAATTTTGTAATAGAAGAGTGCTATTTATTTTATTGAATTTTTCAGCAATTCAGTATGTGAAATGTAAATGATTGTTTTGATTGAATACAGGAGTGGTCGCAGCATGTGAATCTCTTGAGCCTTTTCTCTTCAATGAAAAACTGAGAGTGGTTCAGTTGAACCCAGGTTCATCCCACTTACTCAGACACCTACATATCCTCGAGAGAAGTCAAAGGCAATCTCCCTTCTTTGGAGAAGATCCATCTCTTCCTCACAGTGTGTTACAATACAGGCAGTGGTGGCCAAATATTAAGACCACAGTGCTATAAGTTTTCTATTCACCATCTTTAAGGGACAAATGGATTCCACATTTGGGGCATAGTTCCCTCGTAGCCTCAATTTCATCAGTAGGAATCAGGTGGGAACCTTGGAAACCCATCTTTCTTTTTTTCCCCATTTTTCATAGTCTCATCACCCTCATCTGTTTTACATTCCCAGGATTGATGTCATTATACTTTGTATGTCTGTAAACAAAGCATCTCTCAGTCTTATATTTCCACAAGATGCCTCATATCCTTGAGTTAGCCCTTATCTCTTGATTCCTAATCCCTACCAGGTTATTCAGACATTCTGATTGTGGTTACCATTTCTCATCCCTTGCTAGTCCTTAAATCCTCTTATCTGGTTCCACTAAATTCTACAGTCCATCAGCAGCAAAATCTTCTCTATTGTCAACCACCTATCTGAACATTTCTTTTATTGCTCAGACTTTTCTAGAGATTCTGTTCCCCATTTAGCCCTTTGTACTTTTTCCCCAGCCAGCATCACACGGGTGTATTTAGGAATGGAAATGCAATAGTACCCAAGAGGGCCTCAATGTTATCCTCTGCTTGACTAACTTTAGACAAGTTTTTGTTTATTGTTTGTTTGTTTTGTCCCTTGACACCAGGCCTTCCCTTTCTTAGAGCATCTGCTTTAGAAAACTTGTTATTGTAAATTCTCTCTCCCTTTGACATATAAATGTGGCCTCTGTAATTCTCATTGCTTTTTCATGGTTTCCTCCCCCAACAGCCAGACGCTGAGCATAAAACCTCACATCTACCAACTTATATTATTAACTGTCCTTCCTTGTTCTAATCGTTCATGGATCCCTCTTACACTTTATTTCTTAATTATTTTAGCAAGTGCCTTACTACCCTTTTCTCTAACTACTTCAAATTTAATTCTTAGTAGTTTAAGTACACATAGATGAAACTTTGAAATCACAGGGCTGTCAGTATTTTGGACTTTTCTGTTCCAGTGACCTTGTCCACTTTATCTCAAGTTCACTTCTGTTCAGACTTTGGTATTACTGGTAAATGCAACCCCTGTACAATCTCAACTTACGCAAGCCACTCTCTGAACACTGTCTCCTGTCTTTTTTGCCCACTCTCTGTTACCATTAAACCAACAGTTTTTCAACACTGTCTTTCATAGTCTCTTATTCCCTATGGTCATTTGTTCCCTCTTCACTCAGATTAAATTCCATGGTGAATCTCTATAACTATTCTCTTACATACAACCCCAAATAATTTGCTCTTCTGTTAGGTCTTCCTACTTGATTGGCAAAGTTCTAATGCTATATAAATCAACTCTTCACGAGTTTTATGATTGCCCCAGTAAACCAAAGCCGAATGTGACTGGAGAAACACACACACAACTATACAGTAGTGGGTGATATCACTTTAAATTTATAATGATAAATCTACTATTCCTGAGCAATCATACCGTATTTCCCTAGGTTGTTGATTTGTTTTCTCCCCTAGAAACTTTACCATACTTTCTACTTTCTCTTTACATTTCCAAACTCTTGTCTTCCACCTATGTTTCCAGCTGATGACATTATATTTCACTTAGAAAATTAAAACAATCACAAAAATAAACATAAACATTTGTGGAATCCTGGATATCCTCAGTAGAGCATTAAGCTGCTAATTTCCTGCAAGATTTTTAATAACAGCTTTTCCATATTTGATACTGTTCTAGATCATAATGAACTTCCGGCAAAATCCACAAGTCTTTGAACATGATTTAAGGCAGGATCTCACAGAAAATTTCCAGTGGATTCTAGACTTTCCTTTTCATAATGTACTATTTATCATTGCTAGTTTTTAGACTATTTCTGAAGAACTTACTCCATTTTAGTTTATTAAAAGTTACCACTAACAGACCCATTTCAGTATAGCCATGTATACCTGCAGCTCTTACATTCGAGGCTTATATCATAGGTGAAAGCACAGACTCTGGAGCAGACTTTGCCTTCACATCAGGTCTTCCTATAATGGAAGGAATTTATTTGATCTCTAATTCTTTAGTCTCCTTATCTTTAATATGTGGTTAGCAGTAATGCCTACCTCAATACATTGTGGTAAGAATTAAATACGAAAATCTATATTAGCTATTAAGGTAACACCATACACATTGTAAACTTTTAATATTACTTAGCTATGTTTATTAATATTATCCACATTTTTGGTATTACTAACAAGTCCACACTAAGGTCATATTCAGCTTCTTGTTCAGGAGTGGATAACTGAATTTGTCTACACAGTGTTGACTAAATTCTTTTTGTATTAATCAACATTTTTAAATCATTTAGTACTTTTTTTGTATTCTCTGCTTTTCTTTACTTGATTAGTTCCTGAACTACATACTAGTTGCATTTGTAGTACCCCTTTAAAGATAATAATTTACACATTAAATTTCAGTTTCCATGCACCACATTTCCAGAATCTCAGTGATTTGCAAGAGTGAATTGTCAATGCAAGTTCTGGAAATACTAAAAATTCAGGTCCCACCATTACATGTCTTATAAAATTGCATTTGAGAATTTCCTGCTGATACTTGTGCCTGATTTTTTGTTTGTGATCTATATTATTAAAGATATAATGCTTTTTTCCTTGACAAGGATTATCAATAATCTTCCAGAAAAAAAGTTTTTCTAAATTTTCAGAAGTAATATATACATAATAAACTTTGTTTTGAAATATATCCAAGATTATTTGCCTAATCATGCAATGAATTTTCTTTCTCTTTTGCTGTTCCTTTTACTCTCACCCTTTTTTCCCTCTGTTTCTTTTCTAGCAAAGTAGAAGATTAATTATAAAATATTGACATTTGCCAAAATACTTTAGGAAATTATAAAAAAATAAGTGCACTTTGTGGACATAACTTGTCAATTAACTTAGTACTAATTTATGAAACAACCCATAGATGTGTCAGTTTACATATGATAGAAACAACACAAAATTCCAAATCTGTCTGGATTGGAGATCACTTGAACTCTAAGGTGAAAAATATATTTCAATTTTGAAAAAAGAATTCTAAGTGAAAATGGGTATATTTTGATGAAATGCTTTGTGAAGAATAAATCCTGGAAATGTCAAGAATGACTCTGAATGGAATATGTCATCTTGTATATAAGCCATAATAATACAACAGACAGCATGAAATAGAAGACCAAATAAACAGGAAATGTTTTTGTTGTCATAAGACATTTTGTTTATGAAACAAAGTGTTCCAAAGAATAATGTAAAACATTTAGGTAGCATAAATCTTCTTTATGATACCTTTTGTGAAAACCTATGAAATTGTTTTTTTTCTATTCCATAAGTTTGAATTTCTTTTAAGACTTTGAGAAGAAATATCTATTTTTCTCTTCTTTCAAACAACACTCCTAGGAAAAAACCTACATGAAGTTATGAAATGGGATTACTTTCTATCGATGTCTAGTATGTACCAAGCACTTTGAATAATTTTTTGAACTTCCCTTCAACCATTACCCCTTCTATTGTTTTCTGTCTCAGAAATGGAAAAACCATCCATTATGTTTTGGATGCCATAATCCTTCACACTTTATTCTCCCTTATCCTGTATACTTCCGAATCCAGTCCTTTACTGAAACATAATGACTTTATTTTTTCTTGAATCAATCACCTCCTCTATGCCCCTTTCAAAGAAATCTTTAACTTTCTATCATACCTTGTCTTGGATATTGTAAGAGAGATCTAACTGATCTGTATACTTGTACAGTGTGTGGCACAATCATTCTTCATGATGCAGTCATGGTGGGTTGTTTTGTTTTTGCTTTTATTATTTGGTGGGGGGGAATCAGATCATGTCATTAATATCTGCTGTTTATTTACTCTTAAAATAAAGGCTTATGTTGTAAAACCCCAGACCTTCTAGATTATAACTACGTCTCTAGACTTATCTAGCACAAGTCCCTTCTTTGTTGACTTCAGTCCTCACCCAAGCCTTTTGAATATGAAAATTCAACCCAGAACATGGTGGTTTCATTTACTGGAAAAGCAATGAAGTAAAATTAGAGTTAAAGCTTATCAGTTTGGTAAAAAAAAATTGCATGCTGTGCTCTACCCAGAAAGTTTTTCTCATCTCTATTTTAGGATAACAATAGTATCTAGCTTCTAGAAGTGTTATGAAAGTTAAATGAGATACTACAAGTAAAGTGCCTAAAATAGTACTTGGCATAGAGTAAATGCTCTTTATTATAGAAGAAACATTGTAGTGATCAATGTCACCTGCTATGGAGACAGACTGCAGGTATAAAATCCCTGCTCTGACCTAGTGTATGCAAGGCTATGAGTAAGTTACTTAAATTCCTTATACTTCAGTACTTTTTAATGTAAATTAAGGTAATATTAATTCTTATATCATAGAATTGCTATGAGAATGAAATGCACTAGTAAATTGGGAATTACAGATCTATGTCTTCTACGTTGGCACTCTATAAGCATTTTCTTTTTTTTTTTTTCAAGTTTTTATTTAAATTCCAGTTAGTTAACATATAGTATAATATCAGTTTCAGGAGTAAAACGTAGAAGCATTGTCTACTGTTATTTTAAATTATTGTTATTAATATCATTATTAAATTTGTAATATAAATATATGACTATAATTTCTCCAGTTACCAATGTAAACAATCATTTTACCAGACGTAAAAGGAACCATTAAAGTTTTAATGACTATCTCTTAAATGGACAAGTAAGGGTGGTCTTGACTAAACCAGTTCTCACTCCACTCTGCTAAGGGTGGTTAAGATGTGCCTTCTCAAATACCATATGGCTTCACTCAGATATAGAATTTAAGAAACAAAGCAAATGAACAAAGAAAAAAAAAGAGAGAAACAAAAAACAGTCTCTCAGAGAACAAACTGATGGTTACCAGAAGGGAGGTGGGTGGGGGGATGGGTGAAATAGGTGAAGGGGTTAAGAGAACACTTATCATGATGAGCACTTAATAATGTATAGAATTGTTGAATCACTATAAAAACTAACTGGAAATTTTGGGATGAAAATTTAGTAAGTGAAGTAACAAGTGCACTATAAGGACTCAACAGTAGTTTGAGTCAACGGAAGAAATAATCAGTGACTTGAAGAAAGATCTGTAGAGATTGTATAATTTAAAAACAGGAAGAATGAAATGAACAAAGACTCAGAAATGTGAAGTAACATTAAATAGATAATTTAAAAGCATTGTATAGAGCCCAGAAATAAGCCTCTGTATAATGGTCAGATGATCTTTGACAAGGGTGCCAAGACTACGGAATAGGGAAAAGACAGTCTCTTCAACAAAAGGCATTGGGAGAACTGTATCTACACATACAAAGGAATGCACTTGCACCCTAACCTTACACTGTATACAAAAATCAAAATGAATTAAAGACCTAACTATAAGACCTCAAACTATAAACTTCTAGAAGAAAACATAGAGGGGCGTTGGATTTGGGAATGATTTGGTATCATGACATTGGATTTGGCAATGATTTTTTGGATATGACATCAGAAACGTAGGCAATAAAAACAAAAATAAACAAGTGTGACAACATCAAATTTTAAAATTTCAATGCATCAAATGACACATTCAATGGAATGAAAAGGCAACCTGTGGAATGGGAGAAAATATTTGTGGGTCATATCTAATAAGGGGCTGATATCCCAAATATATAAATAAATCTTACAATGCAACAGTGAAAAAAGCAAATAACCACATTTTTTAAAGTGCAAGGGACTTGAATAGATATTCTTCAGAGAAGACATACAAATGTCTAAGAAGTATATGCATATTCACAAGCTTAACAGCACTAATCAATCAAGAAATGCAAATCAAAACCACAATAAGATATCATCTCATCCCCATCAGGATGGCTATTATCAAGAAACACAAAAACCAGAAAATAACAATTTGGAAAGGATGTACAAAATTGGAAACCTTGTGCCTTTTAATGAGAATGTAAAATGGTGCACCTATTACGGAAAACATATGGAGGTTCCTAAGAAAGTTAAAAATAGGATTACCATAATGTCCAGCAGTGTCACTTTTGAGTAGATAGCCAAAATAGTTGAAAGCAGGGTCTTATAGACATTTTTATGTACCCATATGGACTATTAGCAAGTCCTGTTAGTTCTACCTCTAAAATGCATCACAGGCCACACTGCTTCTCATAACCTCCACATCTACCACTATGGTCCTGCCACCATCATCTGCAGCATCTGCCCAGCCTCCATCCCACACAGCAGCCTGAGGGATTTTTTTTTTTTTGCTATAAATATAACTCTATGTAACCACTGAAAAATTCTCATCAGTGAGTAGCAATCTTCCCTTAAATCTAAATGTTCCACTCATACTCCAGTATGTATCACCTAAGACTAAGGAAAAAGAAATAAAAAAACCCACAAAGATTATCTTAAAAATTACAAAAAGTTTGTAGTTTAAAATGGAGTCTAATAGCACTCTACTTCATTCTCAAATGCCTTTTGACATAACAGAAGGAGATGATAAATTCTATAGAAAAGAAATAAAATAATAGCACCTTAAAATAAGCATGGGTTCCATCAATGACAAATTCCTAGAAGTTAGAAAGTAGGTGGGACAAGATTAATAGATAAAGAGAAATAAAGGTCTTCCTGCAATGGTAGAATGTCTGATATGTAGAATTTATGTATCCATACCTCATATGTAGCCAAACTCAAGTGAGGAATTTGGGTTAGAATGATACAAGGAGACTGTAGCATTGTGGATATGTTATTACTCTGATAAATGCTTGCACTCTCTCTAGTTCTTACCTTCTGTAATCTCTATAGCTGAGTGTGCACATTTGAAAAGAAAATCAGTAGGAAGCAGTCAATCTCATTACTAAACTATTACAGCTTTTTGATGGTAAGAGTCCTATGTGTGAGACGGATACTGCCATGATGAAATTTAATAAAATTTCATGCAAAAAGGCACACTTTTCAAATGATATACTATGTATTGAGGGATCACTCTCAAGAAGGCAACATGGCACAGTGTCCTTAGGAATCATAAAAGTTGGACTTTTATGGAGTTGGACTCCCAGCATCTATGTGACGTGGGATTTCCTGAAACTTGATTTCATTAAGAAAGTAGCTCTCCATCATGTGATTATTTTGAAGGTAAAAAGGACATAACACGTAACCTGTTCTAATGAAATGTCCATTTTCCACTTGAGCTGAGAGTAGATAATCACAAAAATTTAGGAATTACTCAAAGCATATAAGCACATCATATAATAAGTGTTAAAGTTTTTAAGTGAAGATTTGATAGCAAACTAAAATAAATACAAAAAAAACTCTAAATACCCACTGATGAGTGGGCATCTCTGTTGTGTTCCTGACCTTAGGGGTAAAGTGCTCAGTTTTTCCCCATTGAGAATGATATTCGCTGTGGGCTTTTTGGAGATGGCTTTTATGATATTGAGGTATGTTCCCTCTATCCCTACACTGTGAACAGTATTAATCAAAAAAGGAAGTTGTATTTTGTCAAATGCTTTTTCTGCATCAAGGCCTGACTTCAAGCTATATTACAAAGTTGTGATCATCATCAAAACAGCATGGCACTGGCACAAAAGCAGACACATAGATCAATGGAACAGAATAGAGAGCCCAGAAATGGACCCTCAACTCTATGGTCAACTAATTTTCGACAGAGCAGGAAAGAATACCCAATGGATAAAAGACAGTCTCTTCAATAAATGGTGCTCGGAAAATTGGACAGCCACATGCAGAAGAATGAAACTGGACCATTCTCTTACACCATACACAAAGATAAACTCAAAATGGATGAAAGACCTAAAGGTGAGTCAGGAATCCATCAATATCCTAGAAGAAAACACAAGCAGCAACCTCGGCCACAGCCACTTCTTGCAAGACATGGCTCTAAAGGCAAGGGAAACAAAAGCAAAAATGAACTTTTTGGACTTCATCAAGATAAAAAGCTTCTACACAGCAAAGGAAACAATCAACAAAACTGAAAGGCAACCTACAGAATGGGAGAAGATATTTGAAAATGACATAACAGATAAAGGGCTGGTATCCAAGATCTATAAAGAACTTATCAAACACAACACCCAAAAAACAAATAATCCAGTCAAGAAATGAGAGACAGACACTTCTCCAAATGCTCCACATTGCTTGGCATCAGATAAATACAAATCAAAACCAGAGTGAGATACCACTTTACACCAGTTAGAATGGCTAAAATTAACAAGACAGGAAGCAACAAATGTTGGCTAGGATGTGGAGAAAGGGGAACCCTCGTACACTGCTGATGGGAATGCAAACTGGTATAGCCACTCTGGAAAACAGTATGAGGTTCCTTAAGAAGTTAAAAATAGAGTTACCCTATTACCCAGCAATTGCACTACTATGTATTTACCCCAAAGATAAAGATGTAGTGAAACAAAGGGGCACCTGCACCTCAGTGTTTATAGAAGCAATGTCCACAATAGCCAAACTGTGGAAGGAGCTGACATGTCCTTCAACAGATAAATGAATAAAGAAGATGTGGTTTATATATATAATGGAATATTACTCAGCCATCAGAAAGGATGACTACCTACCATTTACATCGAGATGGATGGAACTGGAGGGCATTATACTAGTGAAATAAGTCAAGCAGAGAAAGACAATTACCATATTGTTTCACTCATACATAGAATATAAGAAATAGTGCTGAAGATCATAGGGGAAAGGAGGGAAAACTGAATTGGAAGAAATCAGAGAGGGAGACAAATCGTGAGAGACTCTTGACTCTGAGAAACAAGTTGATGGTTGTGGAAAGGGAGGTCGGTGGGGGGATGGGGCAACTGGGTGATGCGCATTAGGGAGGGCACGTGATGTGATGAGCACTTGGTGTTATGTGCAACTGATGAATTATTGAACACTACATCTGAAACTAATGTTGTACTATATGTTGGCTAATTGAATTTAAATTTAAAAATTCTGGATTAAGACACAATCAATATCCTAGTGCAGAATCCTTGTTAAATAAAAATATGAGAAATGGATGGAGAAATGCAGGCTAGTCTTTTCTTTTTTCTAGTACATCTTTATTATATTACACCCAGATAGTAGGCTATTAAGATATTTGGTACATTTTCAAAAATGTACACATATTTTTTAAAGAGATCATTCATTGTTAGGGACATGATTCATGCTGACATTTCAAAAATATTTTTAAGATTGGTGCTTATTATATACATTATGACAAATAAGTTATTTCATATTGTAAGGCTACCATACAAAACAACCACATTAAATGGCTACATTAATTTCCTTCTAATCAATTTTCTACTCATATTCTCATTTACAGCTATAAGGGCAACTCATGTATTTTTTGCTGCTTTAGTTTAAGATTGAAGCAACTCTTTAAGATTTTATTTTCATTTAAATTGTAGAATTTATTTGTTTATATATTAAAGTGGTCAAATTAACTTTTAGTTATATTTAATTCTATTTAGTTTTCATGTATGCACCAAAATTATGACAACGTTAAGAAGATATTGCAAAAAAAAAAAAAAAATTTGCAGGCCAGAAGTTATCTTTTGTAATCTAAGCTATACTCATGAAGGCCCTGAGTTACTGAAAAGTTATTTATAAGTTCTGTTCTTTCTCATTCTTATGAGGGTTTGAATGATAAAGGGAAGCATATTTTAGATGATTATACCTGATATTAAAATGACTCCTCTTTTTTAAAATGTTTACTTGCAGATTAGGATTATAAGCTACAGTAGTTGTTCAAATTAAAATGTTACCTAATGATTATTCTTATTTTAGTTTTATGTATTTCTAAACTGTTACAGGTTATACCAACAAACACATTTTTATAGTAGTCACCTCTTCCCCCTGTACTTCTGAAAATATGCTACAGACAGACAAGTAGGAAACAGCTCCAGTAACAGAAGGTTGAACAGATGGCCATTTTCAATTTTATTTTTCCAGAAAATGAAAGAGTTTTGTTGGTAACATATAAAGTTGATTCAAGAAGGTGCTTACTATGACAGACCAAAAAAAAAAAAAAAGGAAAAAAATATTAATTACTTGAGAAGCTTTGAGTTTTGTGATAGAAGCTTTCTCTATTTGGTTGAATCAAAAGAAAAAGTAAACCAACTCCCTATAACTGTTTAGAAACCTGTCTTTGAATTTGAAAAACTTCTCTTTTTCTCACTTATGGCACTGAAAGAAAAAATACAAAAAAATAGAAGAAGACACTGAGGAAAAGGGAAGACAAAAGTGATGTAGTCTGGAACTAAGAAAAAAAAATTTAGTTTCCTTTTTCAACATGTAATGATTTAAAGAAAAGATAATAAGAGCCTAAGGAACATATACTTTATATTTGTTAAAATTAAAATGAATTTGTTAAAACATGCATTCAGTTTTTTGACCCCCACTGGGCAGCATAAGAATGGGTCTTGGACCTGGAACATTTCCTTACTAAGAGATGAAAGGCCCACATAGGCTATGCTGAGCTTATCACCTTGTGTGGGAGTACTTTTACCGTTTCCGGCTCAATGAATGCTTTTTGTCTCTGCTTGAAGCACGTGTGTCATGTGGTACCTAGCCAGCCCCACTGTTACATCTGTCCTGTGAGGAGAGGTTGAGATCTTACACTGTGGGAAAGGAAATGTGTGCATGAATCAATTGCCTTGTATGGTCTGCCAGGAGAGACTCCCTAGTCATGGGGGACCAACACCTATTATTGAAACTCCTCTTCCTCTGTCTTTTCTCTGAGTAAAGCAGTGTTCTATCCTCTGCTTAACTATGTTATTTGGTGATTTCCATACCAAGATGCAATAGACAGAAAGTGTTTAATCCTCCCCTGCAATTGGTAACTGGTGCATGGTACTCTGCTCAACATGTGCATTCTCTTTTCATTATTTTTCTCTTTTCAAGTCTGTGTTTTCAGTATAGTAGTCCCACTTAATCTGTGGTTTCGCTTTCCACAGTTTCGGTTACCTGAGGTCCAAAATCAGATGATCCCCTTTCTGACATAGAGTTGGAAGGTCAATAGTTGCCTAATGCTACATCACAATGCCTATGTCATCACCTCACTTCATCTCATCACATAAAATTTGATCATTTCACATCATCACAAGAACAAAAAGGCTGAACACAGTACAATAAGACATTCTGAGAAAGACCACATTCATTTAGCTTGTAATATAGTATATTGTTAGAATTGTTATATTTTATTACTAGTTACTGTTGTTGATCTTTTACTGTGCCTAATTTATATATTAAGCTTTTTCATAGGTAGGTATGTACAGGAAAAAACAGTGTATATATAGGGTTTGCTTTTATCTGTGGTCTCAAGCATTCACTGGAGGAATCTTGGAACAGATCCCCTGCAGGTAAGAGGGCACCACTTACTTTGTCTTAAATCAGAATTTAACACATACAGATTTCATTCCCAAAGAATACATGTAGAATTAATTTCTATTCCTTTGAAGATTGGTTAGTTATTACTTTTGGTGTGTAAAATACAATAAAAGCATGATATTCGGTATAAGAACATACTTATAAACAGATGGCATAAGGGAGACTAAACAGAAGCAAACAATAGGGTAAAGTTAGATGATATTTCAGGTTAGACATAATTCACCGGCAGGAGCATGAACTCTGTTATGTGGAAGGAAAGAGTCAGCTAAGATCTAGATATAAGGGAAAATAACCAAGAAAACTGTTAGGCTCTATTTGTTCATTGACCGGTGTAGAAGCAATGTGATATGGTGTTTAATGAACTTGATCTCTTGGTTTGTGTTAGGGTCCAAACACTGTCTCTCTTTCTTAACAGTTACGTGGGTTTGGGTCAGCTATTAACTTTATCGTGCCTACTTTGTAGAATTGTCCTAGAATTAAAGGAGAGAATGTACATCTATAGTATTTGCACTACTCCTGCCACACAGTGAGAGCTCAGTACATGCTAACAGCTAAAATAATGCTAAATTTTTCCCAATAAAATTCTCTAATTTCTAAGTTGAATAATTTTTTATCCATAATATAAGTGGGAGAATAAAAACAGTAGGTGATTTGGAGAAGATTATCCTTTCTTTGTATTTATTATGCTAATTAAAAGGACAACATAATGTAGTTGTCTATTATTGTACAGCTTAGACTAATTTTGTTGTTACATAAACATAAGCATGGGATGAAACATTCATCATATATGCTGAGATTTCTAGCAGTCAGCTTAAAGGCACATTACATTCCCAAGGAAGAGTTGTCAGTATTATTCTCATTACTGTGCTAGAAGGTGCTAGGTGTCTCTCGGCTCCATACCTGCATTACTCTATATTTTCCCCTAACTCTGAAGCAAGATGACTACAAACTACATTTCTCAGATTCAATATCCTATGTTCTTTCAAGGGGAAGCGCTACGGCAGAATGGAGGGCAAGAGGCTATGAAAAGTCGTTTTCAGAATAAAACCATACTGTACTTAAATGACCATACAAGTAGCAATGGCAATAGCAGTGGCCAGTGAGTGTGGCCAGCCTGAGAGTGATCGCAGCTCCAGCAATTTCTGCTTTTTGGGTATATCTTTTCAGTCCTTCAATTAGCATTTCTCCAAGACTGTAATTGATTCACTGTATTAAATTCCCTTTCTTCAAAATGATTCTTCTTCTGTTACCTAATAGTCATCATATTTACAGATTATAATCATTAGTAACAATAGATATGTAATCTGAGAACTTTGGATAGAATATGACATTCAAATAAGGGCTTAATACTGTTAATTGAACAGATGAATTGCTGCTATTCATTACCATCTGGTTCATGTAATATCATTGCTGTAAGTTGGCACTACAATTAATTATTTACAGTAATAATAAGGTATGTTTATCAGTGTACCTAAAATATAAGTTAAAATCAGATAAATATCACTTCAGAGTACATTGCAGTTTAAAATTTCCAGTTTGTAATGATACATTAATTCACGTGGTCTTACCGAAAATAGTTACCGAAAGTTACCGAAAATATAAGGGAACCAAGATTTTTAAATACGAAACTATATGATTTAAGTAAGTTTTATCAATCCTGAGTGGTACTCTTTATCCAACACAAGTACTATTAAAGGTGATAGATGCAAAGTATTGTCAATTAAATATTTTGTAAAATGTGTTGATACTTTACACATTTTAAAATAGCTGTTGTTTACACCATTAAATATTCTCATTTTCATAAGAATAAACAAAAAGGGATCTCCATCAACTAGATATGAATAAAATATTCCTCATTTATTTAAACTAATATAGAAAGAAAAATGATTTACATATCCACACATATACATGTGTGTATACTTTGACATACATATATAAATGCACAGAAGTACTACGTTTTGCCAATTTTGAATTTTTCCATAATTTAAAAAACCTTTAGAGAAGATGACTGAACAGATGGGCAATATTTCCTAAAACCATTTACCATCACATATTGAGAGGTATTAAGTGAGAAAAAAAAAAGAATGTTTAATGTAGAATAACTTAAAGTTTAAAAAATTGGAACATACATTTTGAACAGCTAATGTGAAATGAAGAGATTTTAAATTTACCTGAATACAGGACAGGTTTATTCACAGAAATCTCAAGGGAATAGTATTCTGTGAAAAATATTTTGAAAATTATTATTGTAGAATAAATGGCATGATTTGATTAATATTTTATATATCCGTTGGCTGCCTTGTAAAACTGTTATGGAGAGCCTACGTGCAATGATGAGGCTGTATCAGAAGCCGAGGTAAAAGAAAGAGGGGGTTATTATGGTCAAGGCAGGAAAGAAGGAGAAAGTCATCAGCTCAGGTTAGGCATTGACAGTAGCCTTCATAGCGTGTGCTGAAATACTGGGTGTGGGAGCTGAGAGACAAGCCTCAAAGACGATGCCTAGGTTGTTTGAACATCAGTTAGATGGCATTTAATGGAATCAGTCAATTTTGGAAGGGCAGTTTGTAGACCAGATATATCAATGTACCTGTGGAAATTAGAAGTAACTAGATAAATGATATATATTCTAAAATATGGAAAGTTTTTCATTTTATTTTTAATATCAAATATGAAATCGATAATATTAAATCGATAATACTTTTAGTTCTATTTCTTCTCTTTTTTTTATATAGTTGACACGCAATGTGTCTGACATGTGTATGACATAGTGTATGACATAGTGATTCGACAACTCTCTATGTTGTACTATGCTCACCACAAGTGTAGCTACCATCTGTCATCATACAACACTATTATAATACCTTTGACTGTATATTCTATACTGTATCTTTTATCCCTATAATTTATTCTTTCCACAACTGGAAGCCTATACCTCCCATTCCCTTCCATCAATTTTTGCCCATACCCTACTCTCCTCCCTTCTGGCAACCATCAGTTTGTTTTCTGTATTTATGGGTCTGTTTGTGCTTTTTTATTTTTGTTTGTTTTTGTTTTTGTTGTTTTTGGGTTTTTTTTTAGATTCTACATATAAGCGAAATCATATGGTATCTGTCTTTCTCTGTCTGACTTATTTCACTTAGCATCATACCCTCTAGGTTCATCCATGTTGTCACAAATGACAAGATCTAATTTTTTATGGCTGCGTAGTATTCTAAATTGTGCTTGTGTGTATGTGTGTGTGTGTGTGTGCGTGTGTACCACATCTTCTTGGATTCATCTTTCAAAGGACACTTGTGTTGCTTCCATATCTTGGCAATTGTAAATAATGTTGCAAGAAACATAGAGGTGCATATATCTTTTCAAATTAGTGTTTTTTGTTTTCTTTGGGTAAAAATCCAGTACTGGAATTACAGGATCATACGTTATTTCTGTTTTTAATTTTTTGAGGAACATCCATGCTGTTTCCACAGTGGTGGCACCAATTCACATTCTTACCAATAGTGCATGACGGTTCCTTTTTCCTCACATCCTCACCACACTTGTTATTTCTTGTCTTTTTTACTTTAGCCGTCCTGACAGGTGTGAGGTGATACCTACATTGTGGTTTAGATTTGCATTCCCCTGAGGATTAGTGATGTTGAGCATCTTTTCATGTGTCTGTTGCCATCTGTATGTCTAATTTGGAAAAATGTCTGTTCAGGTCCTCTGACCATTTTTTCAAGTGAATTATTTAATTTTTTTGGTGTTGAGTTGTGTAAATTCATTATATGTTTTGAGTATTAACCCTTTATTGTGTATGTTATTTGCAAATATCTTTTCCCATTCAGGAGGTTGCCTTTTTATTTTGTTAATGGTTTCTTTCATTGTGCAAAAGCTTTTTATTTTGGTGTAGTCCCAATAGTTTACTTTTGCTTTTGTTTTTCTTGCCTGAAGAGACATGTGTAGAAAAATGATAATAAGACTGATGTCAAAAAGATTACTGTTATGTTTTCTTCTAGGAGTTTTATAGTTTCAGGTCTCACATTTTTTCTTTAATCTGTTTTGAGTTTATTTTTGTGTATGGTGTAAGAAAGTGGTCCAATTTCATGCTTTAGCATTCAGCTGTCCAGTTTTCCCAGCACCATTTATTGAAGATTCTTGTCCCCATTGTATATTCTTGTATATTTTGTCATAGATTAATTGACCATAAAAGTGTGGGTTTATTTCTGGTCTTTCTATTCTGTTCTTTTGATCTATGTGTCTATATTTTGCCAGTTACCATACTTTTAAAATTTTTAAGGTTCTTTTTAAATGTCTGTAGGTAACAATGTATTGAAACATGGGCGCTGAGGTAATTATTTTTGTCAGTGAAGTTTATAAGCAAGTGTAATATTAAAGATATTGAATATTTCCTTAAAATTAAAAAATAATGTGTATTGATTTACAATTTTTTAGTTTAAAGTTAAATAAGTAGTTTAGTAATTAAAAATAAAAATCTCCATAGTTGTTTGCCACTTGAGTCACTGCTGATGCATGGAATTTCTATTTCTAGTTGCTTTATATTTTGTTAAATATTTAGTATTGTCAGATTTGTTAATTTTTAAAAATATGATGATGTAAAATATTTTCTCAGTGTGTTTCAATTTGTATTTTCCAGATTATAAATTATGTTGATTGTATTTTTATGGTCTATTACTATAGATTACTATTATGTGAATTGTCTTCATTATCATTTTCTCATTTTTTTGTATTAGACTCTTCATAAATTTCTCTTTCATTTTAAATTTATATTTAGAATTTATTTATATATTTATTGGTAATTTATATGGGCTGCAAATATTATTCTGAATTTGTGGCTTATACATTATATAATTATTTGATGAATCTAAAGTTTAAAATTTTTCATGGTTGAAAGTGTGAAACTCTTCTGTTCATAATTTCTAGTTTTGTTCTTTGTTTTTCCTTGAGAAACCATTAGTAAATTCCATTCATGAAAATAAACTTCTACATGTCTTTGAATATTAATTTTCTCCTCTATATGGATCAATATGGAATTAATTTTGGAACAGTGCCTAATAGTAATTCAAACTTGGCAATTCCCTATACTTAATATTTCTATGACTCCCATATATCTATATAATTTTTATCATATTTTTATTATTTTTTAAAATTTGAAGTAGAATTTATTTCCAGTAAAATGCATAGATTTGATAGATTTGATGTGTACAAGTCAATGAGTTTTGACAAATCTGCCACTGTAATTAAAGAATATAATATTTTTATCTCCCCAGAATGTGCCCTGGTTCCCCTTTTCAGGTAGTGCCTCACTCTTGCCCAGATAGCAACTAATATAATTTCTTTCACCTCCATTTTATCTGATGAGAAGCCAGACATCATTCTTACCATCAATCTTACAATCATTCCTGAATATAATGCATCATTTCTTTCCAATGTACTCAAAAATTATTTTTATTTATGGTTTTCAGTTATTTGAATGTTTGTGATGACTTATTGCATTGTATTTTGTAGAGGGTCTTTTATTTGTAGCTTGATATTTTTGACAAAATTGGGAAATTTTCATCATTTTTTATTCAAACTGTTTTTTCTCCTCCTACACTCTCCTTTCTTTCTCTTATCTTATTCGAAGACTATCATACACATATGTTAGACCCATGGTATTATCTCACAACTTACTGAAACTGTCTGTTTTTTCAGTCCTTTCTCCCATCCTCTCTATTCTGTGGTGTCCAGTGTAATATTGAGCCCATTCAGTAGATCTGAAGATTCACCATTTCTTCATTCATTATGCTTTTTTCTTTAAATTTTTTTTAAAAGATTTTATTTATTTATTTGACAGAGATAGAGACAGCCAGCGAGAGAAGGAACACAAGCAGGGGGAGTGGGAGAGGAAGAAGCAGGCTCATAGTGGAGGAGCCTGATGTGGGGCTCGATCCCATAATGCCGGGATCACGCCCTGAGCCGAAGGAGACGCTTAACCGCTGTGCCACCCAGGCGCCCCTCTTTAAATTTTTGAACACAATTAGAGTAGCTATTTTAAATCTTTGTTTGATAATTCTGACACCTGTGCCCTCTCCAGTCTCTCTTTTAAAACTCTTTATTTCCTAGTTATGTGTTCATTCTCCTATTTATTTATATGTCTATAATTTTCATTATAAACTGCATGTTGTGGATGTTATGTGTCTGGCTTTGGATGTATTCTTTTAAAAATGTTGAATTTTATTGGAGCAGATAGTTAATTCATTGGCAGATTGGTTATCATCTTGAGACTTGACTTTAGGCTTGCCAAGGCAAGTGTAGCATAATCATTACTTTAGGGCAAGTGTAGTCTTATAATATATAGCCTTTATGGGGTCTCTCTGGGTGCATGGGATGTTCTGCAAGGCCTCTCCAGTTTTGCCTGTTAAAACTCTAGTATCTTCCACCACTTATGCAAATGCACAATACCTTAATAAAGTTACTGAGAGAAGTTCTATGAACACGGAAGAAGGAAGATCCTGTGTATGACCCAACTCAGTGGTTTTCAACAAGGGGTGATTTTGCACCTTAACCTCCACCCCCAGGGTTATTTGACAATATCTAGAGACAGTTGTGGATGTCACACTAAAGGGGGCAGTGTTATTGACATCTAATTAGTAGAGACCAGGATATTGCTAAATGTATCCTACAACCCTCTATAAAAAAGGGCCATCTAGCCTGGGATATCTCTTAGGTAAATTTTCTAAAGTTTGAATATTTGCACAGAAAATTTTTGAACTACCAAAAAAAGGAAAATAGTGTATTTTAGAAGTCATATTGGGGGCACCTGGGTGGCTCAATTGGTTAAGCATCTGACTTCAGCTCAGGTCATGATCGCAGGGTCCTGGGATGGAGTCCCACATTGGGCTCTCTTTCAGCAGGGAGCCTGTTTCTCCCTCTCCCACTCCCCCTCCTTATGCTCTCTCTCTGTCAAATAAATAAATACAATTTTTTAAAAAGTCATTTTGTATTTATAATGATAAATGTTTTATAAATCCAATACCAAAAATATTTTTAAATATCTAAAACATTTTATATTAAGAAGAATCTAATATTTTATCCAAAAAATATGCTAATAATAATGATTTTCTGGTGTCATGAATAGTTTGAGTACATGTAATTTTAATTTTTTTAAATATAAAAATTTGAAGGTAAATGTAATACCCATCTATCTAAAATATAATGCCAGAAAATTCCAGTTTCCACAGGGCATCATATAATAGCAATGAGTCATTCATTTCTTTATGTTGTGTAGTACATAATGGGTAAAACTAGTTATATCACTTCCCCTTTCTCAGCACAACATTTATTCAGTAAATAAGCTGATAATTAGAGGTACAGTTGTTCATTTGGTGATAATACAGGCTATGTCCACTTAATATATAGCACTGTATCCCAGACAGAACTTTCAGTAAAACAACTCAGAAATGCACATTCTCTTAGCAGAAGAATCCATAAATAACATACAATAGGCAATTGCATGCAGACTGATTATCACAGTTTGATTCAGTGGCTATAAGTGATTTTAATGGTCTTGCTGCCAGATGTGCTCAACACAGCCATCTCTGCTTCACTGAGTGCCCAAGATGTTTTCATTCTTGAAATGTAATAGAGTACTTTTAAAAAAGGCAGGACAAAGTAGAAAAATAGTAGTCGTTCAGTAAATTGGAGCTATCTTGTGAGTAGGGACATTGTGGCCTTGAATCTCCTATGCTTAGCATAGCACTTTTCACATTCCAGTTAAATGTCTGTTAAAAAACAAAAGTGCACAAATTCAAACTTAAGTAAATATTTAAAATGTATTATTTTTATTACTAAAACTCTTACAATGAAATATCAAATGTCTGTTATCTTTCGCTTATTAAGGGCATTATAGAGCATTTTCTTGAATATTAACCTAAGTTTGCCTTGTAACATGAATGACAGGTTTCACTGTTTGCATAAAATGAGTTTCAAGGAATTGGGTTAATTTACCAAACCATATTATAAAGCAGAAAACCCACAGAGAAGCAAAACACAAAAAAAACCCTACAAAAAAAAAAACCAAAAAATTTTAATCATAGTAAATAAAGTCTTTTAAATCAAGAATGTTGTTTAAGTACAAAAATGGAAATAAATGTTCCATTTTAAAGTCATATTGCATAAATTATTAAATAAGAATATATTTATTTAATGAGTCATTCATTTTTAAATCCATATACTGAGTAGACAAATAAAATGATACTACAGATTGATACTAATGTTATGTACCTGAAATAAATCTTTTTTTAATTAAGTTTTTAAAATTCCTGTATAAAATGTACATTATTATATTAGTTTCAGGTGTATAATATAGTGATTCAACAATTTTATACATTACTCAGTGTTCATCATGATAAGTATACTCTTTTAATCTCCAACACCTATTTCACCCATCACCTCCGCTCTGGTAACCATCAGTTTGTTTTCTATAGTTAAGAGTTTGTTTCTTGGTTTGACTTTCTTTCTCTCTCAATCTCTCTCTCTCTTTTTTTTTTTTTTTGCCTTTGCTCATTTGTTTTTTTTCTTAGCTTCCACATATGAGTGAAATCCTATGGTATTTGTCTTTTTCTAATTGACTTACTTTACTTAGCATTACACTCCCTAATTCCATCCATGCTGTTGCAAATTACAAATTTCATTGTTTTTTTATGGCTGATTGATATTCCATTGTATATATATGCCACTTCTTTGTTATCCAGTCATCTATTGATGACACTTGGGCTGCTTCAATAATTTGGTTATTGTAAATGATGCTGCAATAAACATAGGGGTGCATGAATTAGTGAATTTTGTGGGGTTTTTGGGTAAATACCCAGTGGTACAATTACTGGATTGTAAGGTAGTTTTACTTTTAACTTTTTGAGGAACCTCCATACTGTTTTCCAGAATGGCTGCAGCAGTTTGCATTCCCACCAACAGTAACAAAGTTCCTTTTTCTCCACATCCTTGCTAACACTTATTGTTTCTTGTGTTTGTGATTTTAGCCATTCCGACAGGTGGGAATTGGTATCTCATTATAGTTCTGATTTGCATTTCCCTGATGATAAGTGATGTTGAGCATCTTTTCATGTCTCTGTTGGTCATCTGTATGTCTTCTTTGGAGAAATGTCTGTTCATGTCTTCTGCCCATTTTTAATTGGATTGTTTTTTGGGTATTGGGTTGTACCTGTTTTTTACATAGTTTGGATACTAACCTTTTATCAATTATATCATTTGACAATATCTTTTCCCATTCCATAGGTTACCTGTTAGTTTTGATGATTGCTTCCTTCACTTGCAGAAAAGAAGCTTTTTATTTTGTTGTAGTCTCAATAGTTTATTTTTGCTGTTATTTCCCTAGCCTCTGGAGTCATCTCTAGAATAAGGTTGCTATAGCTGATGTCAGAGATGTTACTGCCTGTGCTCTCTTCTAGGATTTTTATGGTTTCATGTCTCACACCTAGGTCTTTAATCCATTTTGAGTTTATTTCTGTGTATGCTGACAGACAATGGTCCAGTTTCATTGTTTTACAAGTAGCTGTCCAGTTTCCCCAACACCATTTGTTGAAGAGACTTTTTCCCATTGGATTTCTTTCCTCCTTTTTCAAAAATTAACTGACCATATAATTGTGGGTTTATTTTTGGGTTTTCCATTCTGCGCTGTTGATCTGTATGTCTGTTTTTGTGCCAGTACCATACTGTTTTGATTACAACAGTTTTGTAATAGAACTTGAAATCTGGACTTGTGATACCTCCAGTTTTGTTTTTCTTTTTCAAGATTGCTCTGGCTATTCAGGATCTTTTGTGGTTCCATACAAATTTTAGGATTATTAATTCTAGTTCTGGGGAAAATACTATCAGTATTTTGATAGGGATTGCTTTGGGTAGTATAGACATTTCAACAATATTTGTTCTTCTAATCCATGAGCATGAAATGTCTTTGCATTTCTTTGTGTTATCTTCAATTTATTTTATCAATGTTTTATATTTTTCAGAATACAGGTCTTTTACCTCCTTGGTTAAGTTTATTTTTAGGTATTTTATTATTTTTGGTGCAATTGTGAATGGGATTACTTTCTTAATTTCTCTTTCTTCTACTTCATTATTAGTGTGTAGAAATGCAGCAAACTTTTTTGTACATTGATTTTTTTTATCCTGTGACTTTACTGAATTTATTTATCAGTTCTAGTAGTAATTTTTTGGTAGAGTCTTTTGGTTTTCTATATAGAGTCATCTGGAAATAGTGAAAGTTTTACTTCTTCCTTACCAATTTGTATGTATGTATGTATGTATGCATGTATGTATGTATGTATTTATGTATGTATTGTTGTCTGATTGCTATGGCTAGGACTTCCAGAACTATGTGGGATAAGAAGTTGTAAGAATGAACATCCTTGTGCTGTTCCTGACCATTGAATATGATGTTCAGTGTGGGTTTTTCATAGAAGGACTTTATTATCCTGAGGTAAATCCCCTCTAAACCTACTTTGTTGAGGGTTTTTATCATGAATGGATGTTGTACTTTGTCAAATGATTTATTTTGTATCTATTGAAATGATCATATGGTTTTTATCCTTTCCTTTATTGGTGTGATGTATCATGTTGATTGATTTGCAAATACTGAACCATCCTTGCATCCTGGGAATAAAGCCCACTTGATTGTGGTGAATGATTTTGTTAATGTATTTTTGGATTTGGTTTGCTAGCATTTACTTGAGGATTTTTGCATCTATGTTTATCAGAGATTATTGGCTTGTAGTTCTTTTTTTTTGTGGTGTCTTTATCTGACTTTGGTATCAGGGTACTACTGCCCTCATAGAATGAATTTGGAAGTTTTCCTTCCTCTTCTATTTTTCAGAATAGTGTAGAAGAAGTATTCAATCTTATTTAAATGTTTGGGAAAATTTGCCTGTGAAGCCATTTGCTCCTGGACTTTTGTTTGTTGGGAGTTTTTTTGATTACTGATTCAATTTCTTTGCTGGTTATCAGTCTGTTTAAGTTTTCTATTTCTTCCTGTTTCAGTTTTGGCAAGTTATGTATTTCCAGGAATTTATCCATTTCTTTTGGGTTGTTTAGTATGTTGGCATATAATTTTTCATAATATTCTCTTAGAGTTGTTTGCATTTCTGTGGTGTTGGTATTTCTCCTCTTTCATTTGTGGTTTTGTTTATTTGAGTCCTCTCTCCCTCTCTTTTTTTTTTTTTTTTGATGAGTCATGCTAGAGGTTTATCAGTAGTTTGATCTTTTAAAAAAAAACAGCTTCTATTTTCATTGATCTGTTGTTTTTTAGTTTCTACATCATTTACCCTGCAATAAATCTTATCTCTCTGGACACTATCAGGTGGAAAAAAAGATATTTAATATAAATGTGTGTATTTTTATATGTATATTTAATTACATATTTATATTTATATAATATATGTTATATATGCATATGTGTATTTACACATTTTATATATTTTAACATAATTTATATGTATATTTATATTATTTTATATATTGTATATATTTATGTACATATTTTGTATATGGGTATTTATATATGTAATATGCTATATCATGCATAAATATATATTCTCATGAAAACTAGTTATTCAAATCCCCAAAATATATATATAGAAAAATGTACTTATAATTCTTTTTTTTGTAATAATATTTTTTATTATATTATGTTAGTCACCATACAGTACATCCCCAGTTTTTGATGTAAAGTTCCATGATTCATTACTTGTGTATAACACCCAGTGCTTATAATTCTTATGACACAATGTTAAACTCCAGTTATTAAGGAAAAAACTATATATAACTTTGAAACAGTAAGGATTGTTTGCAAAAATGTTTCTTTGCATACTTCTTTGCAATGTGATTTATCTGCTCCTCTTGTAAATGGTGGAAACTATTTCTTACCCCTTGTATTCTGTGCTGACCTTATGGCTTATCTTGACCAATAGAGTATGGAAAAGGTGAGATTTTATCAGTCTAAAGCCCAGGCCTCAAGAAGCTTTATGTCTTCCACTTTTGCCTTCCTGGAGCACAATCCAGAGGTGTCTATATAAAGAAGTGCAGTGTAGTCTGCTAGAGGTTATAGGGCTGATGGAGGAGAACTGAGTTTCTCAAGCCAACAGCCAATGCCACTTCCAGTATATGAGGGAGAGCATTTTGGACCACCAAGCTGAAATCTCAAGCCACTACCTAAATGCAGCCTCATAAGTGATTTCAGAGAAGACCAGCAGAAGTAGTACCCAACTGACGTTAGCTCAAACTGCCAACCCACTATATTGTTAGCAATTATAGATAGTGGTTGTTTTAGCCTAGTAAGTTTGAAGATGATTTGTTATACAGCAGTTGGTAACTAACAAAGAAGTTTTCTGAGAAAGTAATATCCGCTAAATTTGCCAGCGCAGTGACACAATGGTGTGGAAAGGTAGTGAGGAGAGAGGGAAGAGCAAAGCTCTCAAAGATGTTGTGGATTGTTGAAAGTTGCAAGTATTTAATTATTTCTGGAGCAAAGCCAAGTATATGAAGAGACATGGCCAGAGTTTGGTAGAGACTTTATATGATTTGTAGGATTGGGGATTTTATAGAGAAACAATGGAGCATAATTGAAATATTTGAAAACATTGATGTGACCTTATTTTACTGTTTAATTGATCATTCCAGGACCTAAGCTTGTATACACATTTTAAGAAAGAATATTGGCCAGTGGGCCAAATATTTCTGGGTTTAGTGAGAGATAATGGAAAACAAAAGTAGGGGTTAATGATAATATGTTGTTGAGAGACCAGGGAAATTAAAATTCAACTAAGAATTGGTTGCTATTACAGTCATTTCATACTTGAAAAATATAACTGTGAGCTGCATAAAATTGCAAAATATCTCATTTCAAAAGAAAATATTATGTAAAAGACCAGAGGCCACATCACATATCTTGGAGGAAATAAAGTAATAAATTAAAACAGGATAAACAATAGCACATAATAAGTTCAATTTGCTAGTATTTTGAAATATAGTTAAGTCAGTAAAAAAGGAAATGTAGTATTATATCAAAACTAATAATCTGAAAGTCATAATTTCCTGTTCAGTTTGTAGACTTTGGGGTTTCATGAAGAACAATGTTACAGCATAAAGAAAAATAAAAATCACCAGAAGCAATAGCAACTAGATATTGAATTTTTTCTATTAGACAGAGTTCTGTGCATTTTTATTTTGTACATAAAGAACTAGAATAGAAGCATAGAAAATGATCATCCTTCTCTATACACAAATGTAAAATAAAGAATGTTGAGATACATTGAGAGGATTGAGAATTGCACTACATTATAAATAAATGAAAAACCTGGAGTGCATGGTGTTTGTCATTCACTTTGTAATATCTAACATTAAATGTGTATTATTGCTGTCTGAAATGTGGAAAAATAGCATACTTTCTGATACTTTTCAATAAATATTCTAGAATGCATTGTCCTTCCTACTGTCCTGTGTTCAATAAAGTAAAATCAAGGAATAGAAATAATTATTCGCCAAGAGTGGGTTTTCATTCTGTGTTAGATTTCTTTTGCAGAGTCTTTGCTTGTTGTCAAAATATTGGAAAGTTCTGGGTTTGGCTGACATCCCTTGTAAAGATTATTACATGAATCTCTGAACAGACATCTATCTTTTGTTGATATTGTCCAACACATTTAAAGAAGTAGAAACTAATTATGAATAAAAACTTTATTAAAAGTGTAAAATCTGTTATCTCTAAGTGATGAATTCTATCATAATATTTTATTTCAAAACATAGCAAAATCTCCAAAAGAGTTTTATTTAAATAATAAGGTTTTTTTTCTTATTCTAGTTTTTCAGTTTGGCTATAAGAACTTGACAGAAAATGATTTATACAAGTGAGAATATTCTTTATAAAAGGTCTAGATAAAGAGAAATTCTTGCCCAAAAGACCCAAAACCAAAACCCCAAACATATGTATAAGCTATGTGTATTTCTTCTAGTTCAAACACTTCTACTCATGTTAAACAACAAAAATCCAGCTGAGTAAATTAAAGATCAAATTGGCTATATTGAATGATTTATGAATTGGGCATCATCCCATCTTGCAAATAGAAAGGAGCGCCATCAAGCTGCAGAGAAGAAAACATTTTTAAAGACAGAGAGGAAACAGAAAAGAGGAAATTATTAGCAAAGAATGCATGGTCTTAGGCAAGGTCACCTTCCTAGAGGGACTAGAAGGGGTCTACTAGTAAATTTGCTAGTGCTGACCAGGAAGTTCCATTTTGACTGGTTAAAGAAGACATTCATGGGTGGAAGGGGGTTGAAAGTACAGTTAGGTTAGGTATTAAGTCTTAGTTTGCTTATGTGGGGCCTACTAAGTGACATAAGTGATTCTATTTTGGGGCTGTGGTTTCTTTTTAACACTCACAACCCCTGAAATATGAATGAGAAAATAACTGTTTCTCAAACAGAAACAGCCTTTGTAACAAAGTACCCTTCAAAGTTGACAAAATTTTCAAGCAGCTATTTTTTAAACCAATTAAATATAGCTTTTTACTTTTTTTTTTTTTTGAGAAATACCATTCATAGGTAGAAAATGCCACACTTCTGTATAGGCACACATAAATCTAGAAATAGGGACTTATCGATATTGTTTTAAAATTTTTAATCCTGAGACAGGTGTAATAATGCAAAACTCACTAGTTTATAAAAGAACAATTGGATCCAAACTTTTTTCTGGCAGATGGAGTAAGTTAAGGTTACCTGCTCAGATGACTAAATTTTTTTCTGCTAATATTTGTGGAGAAGATGATTTTTTATTTGTCTAAGTTTCAAATGAACTTTACCCCTTTAGTTCTACTTCTGATAAGAGGTACCTCCCTGAGGTTTGTACTTTTTTAAATCTCAAATCTTTTTATCTCAAAGGCACAGGGAAAGAATGCAAGTTTCTCCAAGAAGGACTTCGGTTTCCTAAGGCCAATAATTTACAAGACTTTTGAGATAAACGGGGGAGGTTTTGGGATTGGTAAAAGTAATAGGTAAACTTTGAATTGCCTCTAGAGCTGCATTTCTAGTTTTGTAAAGATCTGTAAGATGAGGACAGTTGCTTTTAATTCCTCAAAGAATTGAATTGAAGCCTGGATGTTGAAGGACTAACATACGCATTCACCTGTGTTAGAATGTTTTTCTTTCCCTCTGGTGCATTTAGCTTAGAGAAGGACTTAGCCAGCTTATACCAGTTTTCCTAGGATCCCATCTGGAGGTTTTGAGTGGGGTTTAAAATGGAATGTTGCTCTGATATTCACTAGAATTCAGCAAGTTTTTTGTTTTGTTTTGTTTTTAAATTTTAGTTTTCCCTTGGCTGCTTTAAGGAGTACTATAGTGGTTCACCAGAAAATACCTGAGTCTCTGGACTTTTGTTTACAGTCATGTAAAAGCAATTCAGGTAGAAGAGAAGTGGAATGAGTATTTAAATAAAGGGGGATAGAGGGAAGCAATAAAACTTTTCTCAGTCTTGTAGTCTTTTGTATTAGGTAGCTTGTGTGTTTTTAATTTTTTATCAGCTTTTTGCAACAAAACTTTTAATGAAGTTATTTTTGGAATTTTGAAATCTTAAGTGCACTTCTTAAGTGATCCTATCTAATTGGAATGTTACTCATAATGGCCATTGTAATTTTAGGTTATTCCACTGAGGGCTGGCAGCAGTTTGGTAGAACCCTGGCTACAAACAGAGTTTAACTCACATTTCTGTCCAGCCATATAAAGCCACGGATGGGGTGCAACTCATATATCTGTCCTGCCTTATTTTGGGGCCCCCAACGTGATGGTTACCAATCCAAATTCTTTTAGGACACAAAACACACTTAATAAGATCCTGCCATTTCTGTAGTTATTTATTGCTTCTGAGACCATAGTTCTTAGGTATAAAATAAGCATGTGTGTTGGAAGATGGTGTGCTTGACTCTAGAAATTAAGGTTGCCATTTTTATTATTACCTGTTTTGTTGTTGTTTTTAGCTAAACCTTTGGGTTTCTTGGAGCCAGATTAATACCTAAGAGAGATGTGCTGCAGAGTTGGGATTGTGTGGTGTTTCACTCTGTACCTTATTATACAGAAATTTTCTTGAGGTTGGTGGGTGACTTAGTGTCAATCTTACCCAGTCCTTAACCAACTTTTCCTAACATAGAAGTTTTTAGGTTAAGTATTAATAGCACTCTGACAGCTTTTAAATGTTCAACCTATATCCACCAATTTTTGCAGCTTTTTGGCCTTTGAGATCCCCATTAGTAAGTAATTAGCTTTTATCTCATGTGCACATTAACTGAAACCAACAGTGACTAAGGAAACAGAGCTGTGGACAGTAGCAATAACCAAAGAACTAGGGTTTAGGGAAAGGACTGAACCAGCAGACCTCAAAGAATGAGGACTGTGGACTAATTCAAAATAAACGGAGAATTGCAACTGCCACCAGAGGTTCCCAACATAGATTTTGTGAACAGAACCAAGGGCCAGGGTTTAGAAGTTACTGCAGATGGAAGGCCAACAGAAAGCCCTGCATGCACCATCAACAATCCCCAGGGTGGATGAAACCAGCTGACTCCATTGGAGATGGCAGAATGGACCTGGAGAAAGGACTAAGCCAGCAAATCCTAATAAATGGGGATGTGGACTGGAACCGAGGAAGGGATTCCAATGTGGAATTACAGACTGAATCAAAGGCTGACTGGCACTCTATTAGAGCCTCCTGTCAACTAGACTGATCTATTAACCCTGGACTGGAAAGCCAATTAGATCTTAAATCTGTAGCTCAATGCAAAGAAAGCAGAGCTCAAAACAGGGAGGGAACCTACCCATAGACTTTGGAAATGGCTAGAAAAACTGTGAACTCAGAAAGGGCTTTGCAGGTGCCATGCCTGTGTTTCTCGCTGTCTCTGAAGCCCTCTCCTTCAGTTATGCCTCTGCCACTAAATCTATTAAATGACACAAAATGTAAATTCCAGTACTTAAAAGATCAAATTGGCTTTAATAAATGATTCATGAATCAGGCAGCATCCCATCTTGCAAATAGAAAGGAGCTCCATCAAGCAGCAGAAAGGGTTTTTAAAGATAGAGAAGAAGAAAAGAGGGAATTATTGACAAAGAATGCATTCTCTTAGGCAAGGTCACCTTCCTAAGGGGACCAGAAAGGGTCTACCAGTAAATTCCTAGTGTTGACTAGGAAATTCCATGTTGACTGGTTAGACTTTCATGGATGGAAAGGGGTTGAAAGTGCAGTTAGGTTAGGTATTAACTGTTAGTTTGCTGATGTGGGGCCTTAAATGACATAAGTAATTCAATTTTGGGCTGTAGCTTTCCAGCTAATACTCAGAACCCCTGAAACTATGAATGAGAAAATAACTGTTCCTCACTTGCAGAGAAACAACTGTTATGACAAACTGACCTTCAATACTGAAGTAGATTTCAGAATATCTGCATTCTTTTCCTGACTCCAATCTTGGTAAGACATTGAACATGTCACTTAATCATTTTAATTGTGAGCTTCCTTGGAAAAAAACATTATTCAGCCCACCTATGCAATATGCTTTCAGGGACAGAAAGAAACGCAAACTTCCTTCAGGGAATGATTCCTGCTGATGCTGCCCCAGTGATTGAAAGCCAGATTATATAGTCAGTGCTTTCTGTGGGAAAGCAGCACCTGAACACATTATCAACCAGTAAAACATTTCTTCTAATACTTCCTCAGATTATGGAGCCATACTTCTAAAAGAATATTGAGGTAAACCCCTGGCAAAAATTCCTGAGTTTAGCAAATATAGACACGTTAATAGAATAAAGGAAACACTGTCTGTAGACCTGGATAGAACTACCGAAGTTATGATGTGTGTGTGTGTGTGTGTGTGTGTGTGTGTGTGTGTGTGTAAAAAGAGAAAGAAAAATTGCTGCAAAGCATCTCAGTTCTACATAATTGGGTTTTTATGACTTCAAGACAGGACAATTGATGCAGTCTATCTTTAATTACAGTTTTCCCAATATCTAGCACAAGATTTGATATTCTCTTTCTTTCTTTCTTTCTTTCTTTCTTTCTTTCTTTCTTGCTTGCTTGCTTGCTTTCTTTCTTTCTTTCTTTCTCTCCAAACACACACACACACACGCACACATATACACACACACAAACAGGTGTATATTACAGTTTTGACAAGGAAAAAGTGTAGGAAAAGACACAAAATATAAGTTAAAAATAATGAAAAATAAAATGCTTTTTTGAATTACATGTTAAGAGGTGAACAAAACTAGTATCCCTGAATCCATTCTAATTCTGTTCTTCTGCTATAACCATTAATTAGGCTTTAATCGATATTAGTCAAAAAATATTTTCTAAAATAGGACTAATTTGTATGTGCCCTTAAAGATGTAATTAAGATGCATTTTTTATACTCTTGTATTTGTTCCTTTATTACTTAGTATTACAGTAAATTTATTTCATGAAAATAATGAAGATACTTTGGGGATAAAATAAGCATTTTCTTCATTAATCTAATATCTTTAGATAATAACTATCATTAACAAACTGCCTACTATATATTACATGTTAATCCACTAGCATTACAAACATTGTTATAAGGCTTTTAAAAGTAAACGAGCTAATATTACAGAAAAAGAACAAAGACATTGAGAGGAATTCATGTTTTAGCCAGTCATTTTGTTAGCAAGCAGTGAGACTGGGGCAATAGCCTCCCAGCTGGGTTTTTATGTACCCTCTCTGCTACCTAATATGCTTACACACAGATGATAAGAACTGAGAGGTCTAATTTACAAGTAGCTAAACTATCACTTACTGCCATAAAAATTCTGCGTTAATTATTCAAAAAATCATTTTATAAATTATCAATACATCTGGTGTTTTATGATGTATACTCAAGGATAGCAAATTATTTCATAAAGATACTTGCTTTATCTCAGTTACACCAATGGTTACAAACTCAGAGGAGAACACTCATTGTGCATCCATCTAAATACTCAAACACATTGCCATCAAAAGTCTAGTTTATTGCCTTTAATTTATTAATATTATTTTATTATTTAGGAGACATAATGTGTGGTTATTTTAAACAGAGTTGTACACACTGTTTACTCCTTTCTCCTGACACTAAATATTAACCCTGTATCAAGCTGTACCATCAATGAGCTGAATATTTGGATAACATTATTTGCCCCTTTATAAAAATCCATTCCTATGACTTGCTCTAATTGTATTTATGCAAATGATTTATTAAGGTGTGTTTCATGTTACAGTTTGCCCTGGAATTAACTGTAAGAATTAAGGGAAAGGAAAATATTTTATTCAAATCATTCTTATTTCATTTTCATTAGATGATAGAATTTACATGCCTTTTATGGATTTACATTTTCTGTGTTTTATACTTTCTCTTATTTTCCTTTCATCCTGTTTTTGTCATGTATTTATTTTTAATTTGTTACATTATATACAGTGTTGCAATATGCACATATAGATGTGCTTAAAAGCTATAAATAAACTATAAACACTTTTTAAATACTTTTACAAATACTTTTGGGTACTACAGAAGTGTATTGGTAAATAAATTAAATAGTGTTATGATACCACATATATTAGTGTATCTTCATAAGCACTCTTCTATCGTACGATATAATTTGGGTACTGTAACTTTTGATGTCTGACTAATCTACAACCCAAAATCTGTACTACAGTTAATTTTTCTGACCAATGATACTTCATTTAGACTTCATACCATTCACTTCTTATAGAAATGTATTTCAGACCATCTGTAGGTGGTAAACAAATTTTATTTTTATTTGTGGCTACTGTTCGTGGTCTCTCTTAACAGCAGTATTTATTCTGAATTTCATCAGTAATCTCCAGATTACTCCTATCTTCAACTAATGTGGTATCTAATAGCTACTATTAACTTAATATGCATTTCATAGAACTAATTCAAAACATTCTAGATTTATATTTGGCATGAAAGCAAATATTTCTTAAAAATTTCTTATGGGGCGCCTGGGTGGCTCAGTTGTTAAGCGTCTGCCTTTGGCTCAGGTCATGATCCCAGGGTCCTGGGATGGAGCCCTGCATCGGGCTCCCTGCTCAGTGGGAAGCCTGCTTCTCCCTCTCCCACTCCTCCTGCTGGTGTTCCCTCTCTCGCTGTGTCTCTCTCTGTCCAATAAATAAATAAAATTTTTAAAAAATTCTTATCAAAGCCTGACATTGAGACCTATCCTTCTATGGAGGTGGGTGCTTAGACTCTCCTGATATAGAAAAATTATCTTTTATTAGCCGCCAAATCCTCCTCACAGGAAATGTGTTTTATAAGGTAAATGCTTTGATCAGCATAATGACATGGGGACAAGTCTCTCCTAAGGCTATGTTTAATAAAAAATAGTTATTCAATGTCCTGTCAGGTACTGGCTTTAGTTTTGAAAGAGAGATTATCTTAAACAAAGGAGAACATTACATTTGCGTGATAAGAGTGAAAATTTATAGTCTGTTGGAAAGAGAGAAGAAATGTTATGGGTTTCAAAAAATAAAACATTGAGATTTTTTAAAAGATATATAATGGGTAGTAAATTGAATTTCTGCTTTGGTGTATGCTATTAGAATGCTCTGTTCTGTGTCCCTATGAGATCTTTAGCAATGTCTCAATGTCTGTTTTGAGGTATATGACCATATGCTGAATGTGACCTCAGGTGTGGGGACAGAGCAATAGAAAGACTGCTGTTTTATATACATTTCTAGCTCAGTTGCACTATTATTTCTTGGATATAAAGATATTCCCACATTCTTCTCCAAATGTTCCCTGCTGGAGTTCAGAGATACGTGCAAACAGATATTTAAAAAAAAAGTCTACGAGGCTTATTATGTAAGGAAAGTAATGTTTCTGCCTACTTGTAATTTAGTATTTAATTTCTCGTGGTTACAATTAATAGATATTTCTTAAGCCCTATATTTAACCTAAAATCTCATTTTATTTATTATTTATTCATTCATTCATTCATTCATTCATTCATTTACAAAGGGTAGACTATGTTTCTTCAGAGTCACAAGCAGTTGACTGACTCAGTGTGACTCAAGCCACAAGGAAACCATTCCACTTCACTCCATTCTGAGTCCTAGGGTAGCCCAGACTGGCAGGAGTTCTGCTTGGGGCCTGTTCACAGGTTTACAAGCTTCTCATTAAAGACAGTCTATGACTGCATGAGATTGGCCAGGTTGGTCACCATCAGTAGGGTCATTGATGTTGCTGTTGAGTATGGTCTCAAAGTCATGGGGAACTATCTTGGATACTTGGTTAATCAGACTCATCAAGAAACGGCCCACAGTATTATCAGCTGACACCTTTCCAGACAGTACATACTCTGCATACTGCAACACTGTGCTTAGGGCATCCCAGATGCAAGCTAATGCTCTTCCTACTTGCTGCAAGTCGCTTGAGAGTCCAGTCACCTGGCTGGGGCTAAAACAGGTCTTCAAAGAAATAAGTTTTTGCTAGAATTAAAAACACTTAAGTCTTTCCTTGTTCTCTGGTTTATGCTCAATTAACTTTTAATTTTGATAGATTAAATTTTCCTAACCATCTAATACCATTTATAAACTTCATTAAATTCTCATGACACTTCAGATTACAATTACAAATTTAATGTATCTAATTGTTTCAAGCACTTCAAAACATTTAATAAGTGAGACCTTAACAGCCGATGTGCAATGCGCCAAATTCCATCCACCTGCCAAGGATACCACTAGTGTACCACAAAATAAGTCTGTAAGTTTAAAATGCTAAGTAGGGATGATAGGATATAGAGTCTGAAAGAATGCATAGCATGAGGAAGAATGAATTTATTTTCCATGATGCCATAGATAATGTTGTGACTAAGTGACATTGCAATGGCAACAGGAGGTCTGCAGACCGATCCCATGTTCCTATCTACAAATTTCCAAGGATAACTAATAAACAAAATAAAGACATGTATATATATGGAGAGAGAAAGAGAGTATGTTGAGTGTGTATACACACACACACACACACACACACACACACTCATACAAATAATGCCAGCCTCCTACCAATTATTAACAAATGTCTTATTCAGCATTATATTACCTTTACCTAACAGAGTGCCTGGTATATAAAACCTACCCAATAAATATTGGTAAAATTAAGTTAGATATTTCTGTGTCCCTTTCATTTATTTATTTAATGTCACAGGCAATGGCAAAAAAAAAAAATGTATGTACTCTGTTTACTAAGCATATATTCTTGCTTGTTTTTCTTTTCATCTCTTATTGAGTTATGTTAATCTCCAATTATAAATATGTCTTTTGTTTGTACTAGCATTTTTACTAATTTAGCCCTTCTCATAGAATACTAATTGGTGCCTGACAACTCATTGTTTCACTATAAATTATTTCCTCTTAATAGCTATTTTTTTAATTAGTGAATTTCTTTTCTTTCTGGTGTCAGAAAACCCCATCTCTTGCCAGTTCCCCATCTTAGTAACTGACACGTAATCAAGAGTTCTTTCCTTGCAGTGTGAATCCCGAGCACAAACACTGAACAGTGTAATACAGTGATGATCATTCGCCTGGTGCCACTGCCTTAGTGCCCTGCTTTCTAATGGTAGAGCTTGTGCTGTCCTATCAACAAAGAAATTGTGAGAACATAACCCATATATATGTACATTTATTTGTAAATTATATACACTTTTATCTGTTCATAAAACATACATGTATTTTTAAATATTTGTAAAATATATTCTTTATTAGCTAAAAGGAAATGTAACTAAAAGTATTTATTTAGCCATTTTGTTCATTTTGGGGACACAAGCACTTGCTGATCATAAGTTTCACTGATTTGTTTCTTACAGTCTGTCTTTGGGCTAGTCCTTTGTTTATTTGTTAAACTCCAGTTATTCCGATAAATATTACTTTCTCGATTAGTCAGAGTCAGTTACTGTTACTTGCAAGCAGAGAAAAATAATAAAATAATAAAGAATGCAAAATAAGAAAGAATCTGTATTACAGTATACAGGTAAGATACCTTAGGTATCTACCCTTAGGTAGTATTAGGCCAAGATATAGAAAAGCCAGAGTTTTCTACTATCATAGACATATTCCAAGGGTCTAAGGAATGCTTGGACCATAACAAAAGATAACTTGCTCTAAATGCATTAGAAAATTTAAGGAAAGGATTGGGTGCCATGCTGGCACTCACCAAATGTTCCTATACTGTCTTGTCATTCCATTTACTCATTATGTTTCATCAAAAACTTCACTTATAGAAAATAGAAAAAAAAAAGTATGCAAGGACATTTGTGTTTTTATGTATTTCTTTTTAGCAGTATACTCAGTTAACACAGCCCTGTAGGACATAATTTATAGGTTTTTATTTTTCCAAAATTACCTCATTTTCCAAGGGATTGTAATATAAAATTGACCCAGTTTCATCAATTTTCCCTTATGTCAGGTTTATTTATGTCTATTTATAAACAAGTCCAATTTATTAGCTGTAAAAATCCATGCAGAATTGATCCTCCTGTGGCTTGAGTTGCTGGAGTTTGTTTTAAATAATTTCAGATGCAATCTAAATCTTTCATAAAATTTATCTTTATCTCCTTGCCTGTTACCAAGCCATGCTGTGCATTGTTGAAATAAACTACCATGCACCTTGATCAGCATTTTGAATATTTCATAATTCTCATATTGTGATCATTTTAACATACATTATTCTCTTTTCAGAATAGTTTCAAAATTTTATGTAAGATACTTGGAAAAAAATGTTTGTAGTGACTTTATTTCAGTGTCTCTCTGAAGTACTTACAAATTTGTTCTTTCTTTTAAATTCCATAAAGCAATGAGATATATACTATTATTCCCAATGTTACTGGTTGTAAAACTGGATCAAATTATAGGCATCTGTTGTTTTAAGTATCAGTCATCTATAGAACTACATAAATTGTAACTTCTGTGTCTTGCCCACATATATTTTGCATATTTCAAACACCTCATCCTTGTCTTTTCTGTTGCGGCATTGGTTTAAACACTATGTACATAGCTTTGTCACTAGATACTGAATTAATTTTGTTTCCCATCAAGTTAATTTCTTCCTCTATGCACCCAAATATACCAAAGACAGGAACAAAGTGTACCCATTTCTCAAACTGAGCTAATTTTTTGTGGTTGGTATTTCTCATCCGGTTTTAACTAGTCATAATTCTATGCAAATTATTAAAAATTCTGTTTCACTCAATCATATTGACGTAGGCAGGCTAGGTGCAAGGACCCTGACCAGCCAAGAGGGTCCACAGCTTCATGCAGGATAGAAATCAAACGCAAGCCAAGAGGAAGTGCGGGCAGAATTTATTGACTAGTGTAAATGATAAAAGTATAGCAGACAGAATGTCTGGCAGGTTCAGAAAAGGAGAAATGAATCTCTTCATTGGGGTGAAGAGTTTATACTGGAAATGGGTCCAGAGTACGTGTTCCCTTAGGAATCCAGGGGAGGGTCCAATCAAAGGCAAGTGACAAATGAACAATAAGTGTTATTCCATAAATCACCAAAGGTAGGGGGTATTGATACCAGTGTCAACCAAGTTTTCAAAGCTATTGTCCTAAAACATGCGCGGGATCTGGTTCTTCTTAGATGTTATCAGGTGTATGGGGACCTAGGACAAAACTCAGGGAATGATTAACTTTCTTGCTTCCGCCTTGGAGTGGGAACATAGCTTCTTTGATTGACTCAGATGCAAGGTGAAATACAGAACGTGCGTTAATAGGGCCTACCAGAGAAACAGCAGAGTGGATCCTTTCTAAAATAGAGTCCTTTCAGTTTCTCTCAATATTATTGTTTAGGATATTGAAATGATAAGTTGATGAATGATACTTTACTCCGTGACTGAGAGATAAAAAGAAATAAAAATATTTATATTCTCTGAAGGAAAAATCATTTAGAAAAGTGTGGACTTCTATTATACGTACCATATATTAAAAATAGAACAAAATAGGGGTGCCTGGGTGACTCAGTCGTTAAGCATCTGCCTTTGGCCCAGGGTGTGATCCTAGGGTCCTGGGACTGAGCCCCTCATCAGGCTCCCTGCTCTGCTGGGAGCCTGCTTCTTCCGCTCTCACTCCCCCTGCTTGTGTTCCCTCTCTCGCTGGCTGTGTCTCTCTCTGTCAAATAAATAAATAAATAAAATCTTAAAAAAAAAAAAAGAACAAAATATCTATCATACGGCAATTTACTTCATTTATTCATTTTTTTAACTAATAATGTCTAATGACCAAATGTCAGAAGTTTTGTTTGGTTTGGTTTTGTCAGAAATGGTTATTTTATTGCCTAATCTTTCCCACCACTACATTTAATTCCCCTTGCCGATCTTTTCTGTTAAACTTATTTCTTTGTATCTTTAATCTTTGTGTGAGATTTCCCCTTGCCTACCAAGTACACATTTTGGAACAGATGAAAATAATTTAAAAGAAATGAATAAATTGAGTTCAATCTTCATTATTTTTATCCTGAATAGATTTATTAAAAAATAAAATAACACTTTCAAATTGTATCTGAGCACTTTTTTTCTTTTTAAAACTATCATTCAAGACTGTTTGCTTATGGATTTGATGTAGTAATTTGAGGCAGATTATTATTAATGTCAATGAGAAGTAGGAAAGCCTGATAAAATACAAACAGCTATATCTGTCTATATCTATAGATCTATATTTATATCCGTATCTGTATCTATAAACTTTGAAAAGAATTGCTAAAGTGATCAGGACTTGAGGGAACAAAATTCCAGAAAGAGGATCAATAATTTACAACTGCTTATTTGTTCATAGCATTTAGATATGGAGTAAAGGAACTTGCCAGAGAACCCATACTTAGGATAACCCTAAGAAGTAGAAATGTGAACAGATAATTAGGCAATCTCTTACAACTAGAGGGACCAAAAATCATATTCTTGAGGCACTAAGATACAGATAAAAACAAAAGGGAGAGGTGAATCACCCACTCAGCCAACTATTCTCCTCAGGACATTTTCCTATATTCTAAGTTAGCCCAGGGTAGTATGCTAAGAGGGTATATAAAATCAGCGTTGTTCAGAGTCTTCTAATTCTTGAAAGATAAAGATCACATTTGGAAGTAATCCGTCACCAGAGGCTCTCAGTTTAAAACACTGGAGGGCTCCTTGGAATCACTGCAAGTACGCCTGTAGTTTGTTGAGTGTCTGATTAGAGAGATTAATCCCCATTAGACCTCCCTAGCGAAGGAGATGGTAAAACTATTTCAGAAGAAGATATTACCCAAACTCTACATTATTCTACTTCACAATTTCTAGATTCTATTAAAAAGAGCAGCCATGCAGAGAAACGAAAATAAATGACCACGAACCAAGAAAAAATAAAACACAACAGATTGGTCTGAGAAGTAATCTAATTATTTAAATTACTCAGAATGTTACTCAGCAAAGAGAAAGCAGGAAGCACCGCCATTTGCAACAAAATGGATGGATCAGCCCTGAACAAAATAAGGGCATTATGCTAACTAAGCAAGACAATATAAGGACAAACTGAATGATATCAGTTATAGGTGGAATCTAAAACAGCCAAATGGAGTAGAATGGTTGTCACCAGGCTCTGGGGGTGAGTTAGGGGAATTGAGGAGATGTGGGTCAGAGAGTATAAACTTCTAGTTAAAAGATGAATAAGAAGTTTATACTCTTTGGCCCACATCTCCTCAATTCCCCTACCTCACCATCCCTGCTTCTCCCTTTCCTGCTCTCCCTGCTGTGCTCTCTCTGTCAAATAAATAAATAAAGTCTAAATAAATAAATATATATAAATAAGTAATAAAATAATAACATATTCTGCAGACCTAATTCACAGCACTGTGATTATGTTCAACAATACTGTATTATGTACTTCAAAGCTTCCAAGAGTCTACATCTTAAATGTTCTTACCACAAAAAAGAAATGATAATTTTAAGACAGGATAAAAGTGTTAGCTAACACTATGGTGGTGGTAATTATGTTGCAATATATAAATGTATCAAATCGATGCATTGTACACTGGAAACTTACCCAATGTTATATGTCAATTATATGTCAACTTTTTAAATTGCTGGAAAACTATTACATTCAAGTATATTTGGACAATTTTGTGAGTATTTATAGAGTCCACATAATAATAAAATGGGTATTTTGTAATAGAATCCACATAAGAAGAAAATATCCATATTATAACACAGTGGGGGAAATGATGAAAAACTAAAAAAAAAAATCATTAAAATGGGTGAAAACTCATTATATACACACTTAATTGAAGTGTATGGAATGAAGAAAAAATGTACAAAGATGTGAGGTGCTACCTAATCCAAGCAAGCTGAATTCCAATGACACCAAGACATAATAGAGTAAAAATATTGAAAACCAACAACAAAGACATATAAACAAATCCTTTTATTTAGATCTTTTCTTTTGTGTGTGTGTGTGTGTGTGTGTATATATATATAAACACACTTAAGCACTTCATTTTTGTGCTGCTATTGTAATTGATGTTTCTCTTTAACAAATTTCAGTTATTCATGACTCGTATATAAGAAAGCAATTGATTTTTGCATATTAATTTCTGTCTCATAATATTTCTATACTTATTAATCCCTTTTTTGTGAGTTTTTTTTGGTAGCTTCCTTTTTTTTTAAATAGATAATTATGTCATCAATAAGTAAAGACAATTTTATTTCTTCATTTTCAGTCTACGTACCCTTTTTCCTTGTATTTTGCTCTGGCTGGGGGCATCCACTATGATGTTGAGTAAGAGGTGGTGAGATACTGTATTTTTTTTGATCTTTGGGGAAAATTTTCCAGTGACTTACTGTTGAATCTGATGTTAACTAAAGGTGTTTTGTAGATTTTTTAAATCAAGTTGAGGAAGTTGCCCTCTATTGCTAGTTTTCTGAGTTTTTATTATGAGTGAACATTGTCAAATTATTTTTCTGCATCTGTCTATTGATGGGATGATAAGATTTTTCTTCTTAGTACTTGTTGCAACATTTTCAAAATATTTTCCAAAGCCTTTGTCTCCTGTTGACTATGCTTTTTTTCTCCCTTGGATACAATAGGAAAGCTGGAGGATGTTGAATGAGAGGAATTTGTTTTACAATTATACTCTGGCAAGATCTTTTTTCCTGAAGAGTAGCCTTTCTTAAGATGAATGCTCTGGGCATGTTGCACAATGGTTGTTATTCTTCTCCAACCTCTGCCAGAGTGAGGATGGAATCTTTCTCTGATCCTCACTGTGAGAACCTGGTGAGATTCCTGAAGGGTCCCTCCAAGAACTGCAGTCCACGGGAATTTCATTCTCATGACAGTTCATGCACAATGTCCAGCAATTTATCAAAATTGTCATTTAATTGCTCATTTTACTTTATGGCTTCAGCTGCAGATCTTAGTTGCCGTATCTGTGTTGATGCGCCTGTCTCTCCACAGGTTTCAGGGTGGAGGTTTTCTCTGTGACTTCAGTTTTCTGATGAGTCTAAGAAAAGTCAGTGATTTGCAGTTTGTCCAGGTTTTTTCTAGTAAGGACAGAAGGTATGACTTCCAAGATCTTTACATGGTGGAACAGACACGCAGCCAGTTGATTTTTAGAAAGTAAATCTTTTGGGATTTTTTCATGTTAGGGAATAGATGGAAGAAAAATACAACCAGTAGTTCATATCTGATCCATCATTTGTTTTCATAAATACAATTTTTGGTGATTATAGTCATACCTATTATTTTTGTATTGTGTGTGTCTATTTATTTGTAGGAAAGACAAACAAGCAGAACTTTTAAATTTTTATGGGGTGGTCATTACAAATGGGAAAATAGAAAAGTCCAAAATGCATAGTTGGCCTTTCCCAAAGGCTGTTTGCTGAATTCTTGGAAGAGGCAGGAAGCTGGGGGTTGAGTGGGAAACCTCAGCAGAAAGGTTCAGTGATGTCTCCCAGTATTTCACAGGTAGAGATGAGAACCTGCTAGGGGCAAGCAGTGTGCTATAAGCTTATTATGGCCTCCTTTGACAATTTATTTGCCAGATTTTAAATGTGGCAGAGAATAAGAACTATGCACAAAAATTCTGAAAGACAGAACCAAATTTTTCAATCCTTCAGGACTGAGGGGAGGAGAGAGAGACAAGAGAGAGAGATTGAGAGGGGGCATCAATGCATAAGAATGAGAGACATATATAGTAACACTGAAGCTATAGGCCAGTCCAGTGCCAGCTCAATTCTTAAGGGATTAATGTGATCAGCCCTCATCCACCCTCCCTCCCTGAAAGGGGTTCCTCCCTCCCTGAATTCCCCCAAAATTCTATTACACAATGTTCAGAATAAGAGAAAACAGTTAATAAATATATGAAAAGACGTAAATGGTTACTGATAATTAAGTGAGAAAAACTCAAACCATAGAAGAAAAACCACAGCTAATTAAGATATTGAAGTTAGCTGACATGACTTTTATTAACTAATTAATATGACAACGCAAAGAAAAAGATGAACAAATGGGTGAGATGGGAAATTTCAACAGAATTTTAATCTCTGAAAGAATTAAATTCACGTCTAGAACTCTAAAAGTACATCTGAAACACTAAAAAGACATCAGATGTGTGTAACTAGATTGATGCCACTAGTGAAATCTTGCAAACATTAATGTAGGAAACACCAATCTTAAAAGATTCAGATAAAAGAAAAAAAAGGAAACAAACATATTTCCCAACTCTTCATAAAATAATTGCTTAATCTTTTTACAGCTATCTGACAAGGACTTTACAATGAAGGAAAACTGTAAGCCAATACCTCTTAAATGCATAGACACAGAAATCCTAACCAAAATAACAAGTAGAATCCAATGATGTATAAAATGAGTATACATTTTGAGTAAGTGGAGTTTATTTAGGAAATGCAAGTATAGCTGTAAAGTTGAAAATCAGCCAACATAATGCATGAACTTAACAAGGGAAAGTATTTTTGAAAATTCAATACATGTTCATGATGGGGAAAAAAAAAATTTTCTGCAAAATAAGAATGTCCTTAAAATTGATCAGGGATTTTCTCCTTCTCTTCATCTTCTCCTCCTGTTCTTCTTCTCCTCCTCCATCCCCCCTCCTTTCCACCCTCTCCTCCCTCTCGCTCTTCCTTTATCTCTCCATCTTGCCTCTCACTTGGTGTGTCTCAGCTGATAGCCCCGACATGAGCTAGTTTGAGTAGGATTTGAGCTGAAGACCTGTACAAAAACCCCCCTGAGTTGTCCGAATTTACCTTTAGCTCATTATAATACTAAGATCTCCTCCTGTGGGTGGAGTTTTTTGCCATTTTTTGGAATATATGATGTATGTACTAGCATGTTGACATGTGTAATGAACCAAAAGTGCCTATGCAATCTCCCTGTTTCTGCCTCTAACACACTGAATAAAAGCTTCCTGTACTAACCTCATGGGGAGATAATGTTTTGAGAGCTGTTTCACTGTCTTTTTACTTGTAAGAAGTAATAAAAACTGTTTGCTTTCAGTACTGCCTTGGGTTGTGTTCAATTGGATGCATCCCAAGTGTCGAACCCCTTCAGTTACACTAACAAATGCAATATACTAATAAAAAGAGATTTTACAGGTTAGAAAATAAAAACTTTATTATTCACATACATGATGTCTTTTAGTATCTAGAAACATATTAGTCATTAAAAACAACTGATTAGATTTAGTAAGTATATTTAGTGGATTCACTGGATTTAAGTGCAACACACACACACGAGATAACCGTTTTCTAGATACAAAGATGTAAATCATCTTTTGAGGGAGGGATGCCAGTATCCCCGAGGAGACTTCCAACAAAGAATTAATTAATTAATTTATATTATATTATATTATATTATATTATATTATATTATATTCAGTTAGCCACTATATCATTAGTTTTTGATGTATTCAATGATTCATTAGTTGTGTATATGGAACATAAGCAATAGCACAGAGGACCATAGAGGAAGGGAGGGAAATCTGAAGGGGGAGATGTAAATCTTCTAACGTGAATTCTCCTTCATGATTCTCTTGACTATTATGTTCCTTGAAGCATTTTCATAAACATTTGAAAATATCTTGTTCCTTTACACACACACACTTCTAAAATCTTGATTAGGATGGCAGCAAAGCTACAGACAATTAATTGGCATCTTAACAAAACTTTGTCTTCTAAGCCATGAATATTACATATCCATTCCTTTGTTCAATATTTTGTTTTCCATATAAAGATGCTGATTGTTTCAACAAATGATGTGGGGTCAATTTGGTGTTTCTATGGGTAAAAATGAACATTGTCCCCTACTTAATTCTATATACAAAAATTTGACCTCTATCCATCGTAGGTTTTCAGCTGAAACTCTGTAACAAAAAGACATTTTAACAACAGCAACAACAACAAAAACAGTTCAGTAGTGCATAAAGCACACATCGTGTGGGAAAAACCTAAACAAAAATTAACGTGGCTTAGAATTTCAGCTTGTATAGCACCTTCAACAAAAAAACCCATAAATTAGTAAAGAAATTACAGACAAAGGAAAGCGGTTCCAGCCTTCCAAGGGCTGCAAACTATGGAAATGTAAATCTATGGGAAGGAACTAATGGAGTAAAGCTTGTTTATAGATTCCTCTGGTGCCATCTTTGGCCTCAGAGTCTCTCTCCAGTAAAAGGAGAATTTATGTTCTGCTTTTAGGGAGAAGAGGGGGACTTTTTCTGTTTTCTGTTTCTTAATTGCTTCAGCTTAAAATAATTTTTGTGTCAAAGAGGCATATTCTGGGGTGACATATTCTGGTTTCCTTTAGGAAAATGGGCAACTTTAATACTAGAAATGGTGACAATTCAAGGGCTATTTATTTCAAAAATGTTATGTGAGGAATACTTTGGTGATTGTCATTAACCTAATATTCTCCAATGTTATATCAAATGTGATTTAATTGGCATATGAAATGGATTGTAAAAACAGATTCATTTTCATGATATAGAGACACAACTTGACTTTTGACTTTGCTAGATCTTGGCTATTATTGTCAATCCATGAAATAATTATTTCAATTTCGATTTTCAAAGTTTTACATACATTTCATGTAATAAGATTAGGTGTGCTAAATAAAAATCTAATAATAATTCTACAGGGACTGATTATGTAAATCTTTGTAAATATTACACATAAGCCTATTATTTAAAATATATATATACTTTTTTGATATCTTAAATATGGAAACTGTATCTGTGTTTTAGTTAAGGTTCTCCAGAAAAACCAAATCAATTATATATATTATATAATACATATTTTATAATACATAACATATATTTTATATATATATATATATATATTTTTTTTTTCCTCACATGATTATGGAAGTGGAAAAGTCCCACAATCTGCCATCTACAATCTGGAGACCAAGGGAAGCCTGTGTTTGAAAGCCTAAGAGCCAGAGAGCTGATGGTATACATTCTAGTCTGGATCTGAAGGCCTGAGAACCAGGAGCACCAAGGGCAGATCAATGTCTTAGTCTAAGCATTCAGGCAGGGTTAATTCAATGTTCCTCTATCATTTTGTTCTATTCAGGCCCCCAGTGGATTGTGTGATGCCTACCATACTGGGAAGGACCATCTGCTTTAGTCAGTCCCCTAATTCAAATGCTAATCTCTTTTAAAAACGCCCTCACAAACACACCCAGAAATAATATCTACGCAGCTATACAGGCATCCTGTGACCCAGTCAAGTTGACAAATAAAAATCATCATCTTAATCTGTACATGGTTAATAGCTTTATACGCAAAATAACTGAGATCATCAATAATTGAGTTGCTCAAAATATTCAGCACTCACTTACTTGAAGCCAATAAACCCTCACAACATTTTAAATACCATGTTTTGTTCCAAACTAAGTGTGACTATTTCTTGTCCGAGGCCTTGGGCATCAAAGTTTTAATTTTTCGAAAATTGGGTGATCAATTTGTTTTCTAAAAATTATATAATTCAGTATAAAAACTTCTCATAATAAGTAAAAGCATAAGTTTTTGGCTGTATTGTTGTCCCCAACCAAATTCAGCTATATCATTTGGAATAGTTTTTTGTTCCTACAAGTAGAGCAAGTACAGATCTTAAGTCATAAGACCACACAACTTAAATAACTCCAGAAAAAATAAAATCTTTTTTTTTTAAGATTTTATTTATTTATTTGACAGAGATAGAGGCAGCCAGCGAGAGAGGGAACACAAGCAGGGGGAGTGGGAGAGGAAGAAGCAGGCTCATAGCGGAGGAGCCTGATGTGGGGCTCAATCCCATAACGCTGGGATCACGCCCTGAGCCAAAGGCAGACGCTTAACCGCTGTGCCACCCAGGCGCCCCAAGAAAAAATAAAATCTTTTAAATTAATATTTTATGTTCTTTATTTATAGATGAAGAAATTGGAAAATACAAGCAAGGCTGAAATGTCAATAAATTATAGATTTAGATTAAAGAATATTTCTTACTCTAAAACATGTAGTTAATGTTCTAAAATGTTAGCCCTTGAAAGTGAAGGAGAAAGTTGAGATTCTTAAACCTAAAAATATTTTTTGTTCAGTTAATGTTATGGACATATTTGGTTTTCTCTAACTGCTCTTAGAATACTGTACTTGCTAATGAACATATATACCTTGGAATCATAGAACTCTTTTCGATATATATGGATGGAATTTCACAGCTGATTGAGATTATTATGACATAGCTTAACTTTCTTCAAAGATATGTGATTGATAGGATCCTTTTCCCTCATCTACAGTTTATGATTGTTTTTTAAATTTTATTTTATTTAAATTCAATTAATTAACATATAGCATATTATTAGTTTCAGAGGTAGAGTTTAGTGATTCATCAGTCTTATATAACGCCCAGTGCTCATCACATCATGTGTCCTCCTTAATGCCCATCACCCAGTTAGCGCACCCTCACAGCCCCCCTCCCCTGCAGCAATCCTCAGTTTGTTTCCTGTAGTTAAGAGTCTCTTATGGTTTGTCTCCCTCTCTGATTTACACTTTATGATTGTTAATTGACTCTGAAATAGGTAGAATTTTCTTTCTTAAATTATATTTTATAATCTTAATGCTTGTTAAGATTTATATTATATAAAATCATTTGAACTCAACACTTGATTAATCAGAGTATTTTGTAAAAGATCCTTGATAAGAACAGAATAGAGAAACTACTTGTCCAAAAGCCTAAATGACTTTAAATATATTTTTAAGAGAAACATAATGGCTTTATTTAAGTGTCACAAGGTATTAATAAAAATATGTGTAAAGATACAATCAGAAAGATTATCAACAAAAACAATGCTGACCTTCCTACTACAACTCCATGACACTAACAGAGCAAACATCTAAAGGATATGGGCAGTTAAAGATGCAATAAATTACTTAGCAGAAATAACCATCCAGCAAGAAGGAGGACAGCTGTGTTAACATAGGAAGGAAAAGCACATGTACCTACCCTTCAGCTATCTATAAAGAAAAAGCGAGATAAGAACATAAGCCATATTATCTACAATACTTATTTATTCCTCTTAAAGTTTTATTATTCTTTGAAATCCTGCAACTCCAACAACTTGTTCTTTATTTTATAATCTCATACATCATTTTCTACTATTTCCTATAAATACATATCTTTGCTTTGTAAGTAAATTGTGAACTTCTTAAATAACAGGGTCATATTCTTTCATTTTCCACCTTACTTTGTGCAGTGTTCATTTACTTATTGGATACATGGATAGCATAATAACTTAGATTCCTATATTTTCTATGCCGTGTATATATGTGCAAGTAAATATGTGTACTTGAAACTCTTCAACTCTGGATAATGGCAGTAAAAAGAAAAAGTATCTTATTGTTTATAAGATTCTTACTGCTACTGTCTGCCCCTTTCGTCCCATATACTCGAAAGTCTTCATATATAACAGCAATGAAGACATTTTATAATTTCAAATCAAACTAGTCAAAGTTCACAAACAAGAAGAAAAGTTTACACTTATGTAGGTTCTTCAAATTATTCATGATTAAACATGCATTTTCTGAATGCTTGTGTACAATGTTTGTTTTCTTGCTAGATTAAGCTTATTAATTTTTTCTAGTGGCAACAAATACAAAGCAAGAAATAAGTAATAATAGGTTTCCAAAAAGGAGTTAAGATAAATAGTAGAATTAGACATACTACTTCAAAGTAACTATTTGGACAACAAATGAATAAAAAAATAAATACGTGCATCAGCTTGCAAATGCACTATATATCTCAGAAGTATAGAGAGGTCTAAGATGTATATAGAAGGGGATAATGAATTTGGATTAGAATATTATGATATATATGATGTCACTGCTTGTGTCCATGTAATTACTCCCTATACTTTAGTTTACCTAAACGATGAAATGTGCTAGCCATGATTGTCCACTTTTAGCATTTAAATTAATTCTGCCACCGTTTGAAAGGGATGGTCAAGTATAACATATCCAAATATTGTGATGGCATAATATATATTCACATACAGCTCTGAAGTGCGAGAAAATGAAACTACTTTGTTTTGTTTATAATTGATTTGTCCTCCTTCAAAATTCATCAACAACCAGAAAGCAGTTTCATTCATTGTAGTTCATTAGTGCAATTATGTTTAAAGCCCTTAAGGTAACACTCAATATTTCTAAGTAAAAATTCTCATTTTCTCAGAGTTTCATCCACACCACTGTCCATAGCTCCTCTCAGTGGAGCTTGATGGCCTCTTGATGATAGGGTAAATGAGGACTCAGATTGCCTTGTGATTTGGAGAGGGTTTCTTTGGATTTACATGGAGCCATGTAATTTTCCATGGTCCGTCTTTTGAATCCTCTGTTTTTCTGGTGTTGACAAGATGAGGGGCTCTCAAGGAAGTTAATGGTAGGATCATCCATAGCGTGGTCTCACTGGGCCATTGTCTTCCTGAGACAGACTATTGTCCCAGGCCCAGGCTCACAGTTTTCCTTTGCTAATTGTTACTTCTGTGTCTCCATGCTTTTACACTTTGGAATTTAAAAAGTGGGATTTTCAGCTGTTTTGGGGATCCATACAAAACACAAAAATAGAAAGCAGTTCAGAAAAGCTAAACATCAAGGCCTTTCTCTGCCTCGAGCTAAACTGGGGTTTGCTTTGACATTACTGAAACTTTGGTTGGACAAAATAAAAAAATAATTCCATGGATTTGAACATTATCACATATATATGTGTGTGTGTGTACACATACCCACACAGTACACACAAACACATATGTGTGTGTGTGGGTGTGTGTATACATATTTCTTTTTACTTTGCACATTAGGTCTGTTTATACAACTACACAAAGAAAAAGTAAGAAAAGTTAAGTAGGTGGGAAATAAAAAAAGGAAAACTTTTAAACAGAGACCAAGAATTTGAGGGATATCCGTATTTAAAACAGTACTTGTTCTTCGATTAACAACAAAACCATTTAGAAAAACTAAAGCCCTGAAAAATTTTAGTAGCTCATAAGGTAATCTATTTAATTGAACTTATAATAATAATTTGGAAATACATAACTATATTGCTTTTCTGTCTCTAGGTACACTTTAAGATAAAGATCCCTTGGTCCATTTACTGTATTTCACTAATAAAAGAATTTAAAATTCCACACAGAGTAGTTTCTCTTTATGTATTCATCCATTCTAAAGGGATGGTTTAACATAGTGTATTCCTGTTCAATTCAAAACTAGTTGATATATACCAAACATATTTTATTTAATTAATTTATTTTTTAAAAGATTGTGTATTTATTTATATGCCAGAGAGAAAGAGAGAACAAGCAGAGGGAGCAGCAGACAGAGGGAGAAGCAGGCTCCCCGCTGAGCAAGGAGCCCTATGCAGGAGGAGCTCTGTCCCAGGACCCTGGGGTCATGACCTGAGCTGAAGACAGACGCTTACCAGACTGAGCACCCAGGCATCCCTAAACATATTTTAAATAAGCAAATACTGAAGTGTACTTGAAAACAGAAAGGAACACCTGGGTGGCTTTTTTGTTTAAGTGCAGACTTGATTTTGGCTCAGGTCATGGTCTTAGGGGTTGTGAGATTGAGCCCCACATAGGACTCCACACACAGCGTGGAGTCTGCTCCAGAGTTGCTCCTCTGCCCCTTCCCCCACTCCTACTCTCTCTTTCTAAAATAAATTAAAAAATCTTAAAAACAAAGAAAGAAAACTAAAATAATTTTCTCCAAATATCTGAGTGTGTTTTTCATTAAATATACATTATAGTTTAGATGGTAATTAGTTTCTGTTGGTAATTATTGATACATATATATTTAATGATATAAATATCATTAATCATTAATATATCATTATATATACATGTAAACATTTTAATTTGACTATTCATGTCATTATTTAAAAGGGAACAAGTGAGATATTTGGAGGTTAAAAACACTTATTAACCAAATTGTTCTCATCATTAAATTAACAATTGAGTGTATAATGGGATTTGAGGGAAACTTTTATAACTCCTATCTTGAAGATAGTTTTTTCTTCTAATTTCCATAGTTATGAATTCTATCAATAAGATTTCAGGTTTCATTTTAAATGTAGGTATCACAAGAAGAGTGAAGTGTAAAATCTTTATAATTGATTGTGCAGCTCATTGTGTGCCAATTTAAAATATGTTTTCCCACCCTGGCATAGTGGGAAATTGAGATAAGGCACATAAGCAGAATATAAATAGTATTTGTTATACAATACGTTGTATGATCAGGAGAGAAAATAAGACCTCCAAAACAAGATAGTTATGTTTGTTATTTGAAAATTTTTATAGAACAGAATATAAACATTCCAACTTAGTTTTGCATAGGTTTTTGTTGTTGTTTGGCCATTATTGTTATCTAAAATATTCACAAACAGTTTTAATAAAATGGAAGCATAATCAGTAACTGACAAACCTAAGATGAAGTAATCTGTTTCCAAAAACATAGGAATAAATCATTATTCCAAAGTCCAAGAACAGTGAATATCTGGCATCATATTTAGAAGTGTGAATTAGATGACTTGTTATTAACACCCTCCTTGATTCTGGCTCAGGTTTGAAAATATTAGCAGGGGTTTATCCATTTGGCCTGGGTTGTTCCCTGTGCTTACATTCCTTCTCACAGTTGAAATCTTTAATATTCACTATACAAATTTAAATTCTTCACATTCCAAAACAATGGGAATAATGACATGCTACTCCATCCTACTGGATATTACCACACATATTCTGCATGTATTTCTTTAAAGAAACTAGGGGAACAAAAAGCAAATTAGTAACATGGCTTTTCAAAAAAGGCAGTTGTATTATAATAAAAAATTTGAAGAATAATATCTACTTCCATTTTGTTAGAAAAAATAGTATTCATATGACTATCTTTTGTTGGCCATTCTTTTCAAGGTCAAATGTGATTTGTAATAATCCATGAGTAATTATGCCAACAATAGGTTATGATAAATAGTTTTACAGCTAAATCCATTTTAAAAGGTTTTGTATTTCTATTATTAAACAGAAAGCCTTGTTAAATAAGGGAATGAAGGCAAGAAGCAGAGAAAAAACTAGTACAGTTAGCACATAATTTATCTTATAAAGTTTGCCAGATTACAGCATCCTTCCATTACTTATAAAGGATTGCTTCACAGTTGGGGAAAACAAGCAGTCATAAATTTCAGGAAACAAGCGTCCATGAAAGCCATGTCTTGTATCTTGTATATTTACTATATTTGCATAATCAGAGCATATCATGTTATAATTACAAATGCGATAATGGATTGAAAGGTAACTGCATTAATTCACTTCTTCATACATTCAATCATTCATTCCAGTTATGCTGGTAATTGATTCTTAGAAGTTTAACAATGTTGCTTTCAGAATGAAAGTAGGAGTTAATACAGAACATATAGCCATTTCAGGGACATAAATTGTCATTAAAGGTTAGATGATTTATGTATCTTTTCATTTTAGAGCTCCGTTATATTTATCCTTAATTTTGAAGACCCTAAGATTTCACCTAGCCATGATTCATTAACACAGTTTTATATCGAGTCCAATAAATCACCTTAAGTTCAAGTAGGACCTTGAATAATATGTTTTATCATGGAATTGTATAAATTACGCTCTGAGTGGAGGGCCCTTATCCTTGTTAACCAAAACAGTCCAGACAGAGCTTAGTTTATTTTCAAAAGGGCAACTGTGCATTTCTTCCAATTACAAACCTATTCCTTCTTTGGCTACATGTTCAAAAATTACTTTCTTTTCAATTAAAAACTAGGAATCCATTCCTATAATAGATGATTTGGAAACAAGTTAACTTTTAGTCCCTTATTAAACATGATTTTCTGTTATTTCAAAAAATCTAAGAAAGTAAATCACAATCTAATTTTTTAAGCATCATCATTTTCCATACAAACTGTGTATCTACAGCCGGCTATTGAATATTACAGTTAACCCTTGAACAATCGGAGGGTTAGGAATGCTGACCCCTGTGCATTCAGAAATCTGTGTATAACACTTTTGACTTGCCCAAACTTAACAACTACTAATAGCCTACTGTTGACTAGAAACCTTACTGATGATATAAACAGTTGATTAATGCATATCTTGTGTTACATGTATTGTATACTGTATTTTTATAATAAAATAAGTTAGATAAAAGAAAATGTTATTAAGAAAATCATAAGGAAGAGAAAATATATTTACAATACTGTACTGTATTTATAAAAAAAAATCCACATATGAGTCAACCCACACGGTTCAAACCCATGTTTTTCAGGGCTCAATTATGTATTAATTTCCACTAATTTCTGTAATTTCTGATGATGAACATATACTGAGAAACATTTAAACACAGAGAAATCATATAGATAATTATGATAGCAATTTAACTGGAAACTCACCACCCAGGCTTAAGTATAGAAGCAAAGATATTCTGTAAAATATATTAGAGAATACATGTGTGCATGTAAATCATATATAATAAAAATGTGAAATTATAGCTTAATACCACTTTCTTCCTTATATAATCATAACCTCTTTATACCTTGAATGTCTGTCTACATAAATCACACCAGGAACCCAGGGTTCCCAAGTCATTCTGGCACCACACTCCATACCTCCTTGTAGCTCTCTGTACACCCACTTTTCCAATCCCTTGTTCCAGCCCCCTTTAATACCTGAAACCTTCTCCATGTACTCTTTAAAAATGACCATTGGTTCACAGATATATCCTTTCACTTTACAATGCTTCATCTCTTTTTGCTCTGACACTAGTATTTTTCCCTAAAATGCTGCATCGCTTGCCCATATCTCAAGTGGTAACTGATCCCAACTGGACCTCTTCTTATAACAACCAGATCATTCTCTCTCCTCTTCTCTAAAAAACACATAGCACTGAAAAGGATCAGGCTTTACTGCTAAGTAGTACCCACTCTAATTCCTTAAAGAACCTAGTTCTTGGCCTCACTGTCACTATTTGCAAGAGTTAGTCCTGTCATAATTATTGCTGAATTTAATAATTGCTTAATTCACTTTTGCAAAACTCTGATATCCTGCTCTTTAATCTCTTTCCCAGGGATATTGTCTCAACTTCATCACAATCATTGATTTTTCCATTGCCATCTTCCCTAGTTCTTGTCATTTCTCAAAGGAGCAACTGCTCCATAATCCTAATTTAGTTACTTATTTGTGGATATCACTTCATTTCAATCCTGTTTCTACTTGAATAATTCTGTGACTTCACTGAAACCCAGGTCTTTACATTTTTTCAGTGCTTCTCATGCTCTTTGTATTTTAAAAGTTACCACAAACCGGTGACTTAAAAAAACAGAACTTTACTTTTCACTGTTTTGGAGGCTAGAAGTCCAAGATCAAAGTGTTCACAGCTTTGGTTCCTTCTAAGGGCTGTGAGGAAAAGATCTGTTTCTGGCCTCTCATCTTAGTAGATGGCAATGCCCTTCCTATTCTTCACATCATCTTCCTTTTGTGTGTATCTGTGTCCAAATTTCCTCTTCTTGTAAGGACATCAATCACATTGGATTAGGGCCCACCTTAATAACTCACTCTAACTTAATTATCTCTATGAAGACCCTATCTCCAAATAAGATCACATGCTGAGGTACTGGGGGTTAGGACCTCAACATACAAATTTTGGTGGAAGAGTGCAGTGCAGCCATTAACACTCCTCATTACCTCACTTCTTTTCTTTTCTTTTTTTTTTTCCTCATTTTAATCTCTAATGAGTCTTAGTTCTAATTAAACTATTCTTTGCTCTGTTCCCTTTATTCATTCAAATCTGGCCAAGCCTAATGCTTGTTAAATATACTCTTGACTTACTCTGCACCAACAAAATAAAAACAGAAGAATAGAGAAAAACACACAAACATGCTGACTAGACTAATTTTTAAAAAATGGAACCACTTACCTCTAGATGGCCCTTCACTGTAGTGTATTGATATGTGTAACACCTACCATGCTTTCTCAGGCCAGTGATTCTCGTACTTGTATGTTCATTAAAATTACCTAGTATGCTTTTAAAATTGTGATGCTGAGACACATTCCAGACCAATTAGAATTGCATAATTCCACAATTCTGTTTTTTTAAAGCTTCATAGATGATTTCAGTGTGTAGCAGAGTTTGAGAACCACTAATCTGGGTCATTGACCAACCATCTTTTATATCTTTCATATCTTCCCTATTCTCTTCAGATTTTCAACACGTTCTCTCCCTTCTTCATTCATAGAAGTAGCCATTAGGGAAATTCTACAACCAACTCCCTATGTCAACCTACTTATCTGATCTGAGCTTATAAATGTTTCATTCTTTTCTAGGAATACTGTTGATATTTTTTCCTCAAGTCACCTCTTCTACTTATACACCGTATTCATCCCACTAATGCTCTTGAGGAATTCTTGGCTCTAGAAATTCTCTTCTCTCTTTCTCCATCATCAGTCTTCTCTCTCGTCACAATCATTCCTATCAACATACACATGATGTAATTTTCCCCTCTCAAAACAAAGAAAAAAACAAACAAAAATTTGCTCTCAAATATACATCCCTCTCCAAGTTTTTACAGTTCACTTTAACTTTTCTTTGCTCCAGCCATCCTGGCCTCATTGTTTGTGGAACCTGCCAAGCATGTTTTAATCTCAGAAACTTTCCATTTGCTACATATGTTACCTGGAATGCCCTTTCCACAGATGTCCTCATGGCATGCTTTTACAACTCCTTCAGGTAGCTGCTCAAATAACTATACAGCTCTTTTTCTTGTTTGCATCATGTTACACTATGTCAATTCTTGCCATGAAATATAATATATATTTAATAAATATTTTGCATATGCTCTACTTTGGAGAGGATGCTTGATGAGTGCAGGGATTTTTCCAAGTTTTATTTATTTTTGGGTCCTTGGCAACTACCACTTCTCCTCCTTCCACTTTTGTGCATGCTGCCACCATATTTTGTAATAGTTCTTCATTGCTCTCCTTGCTTTCATTCTTTCCCCCTTTTCATCATCCAGTTCACGACATGACAGCCAGAAGATATATCTTTAAATTGTAAGTTATATTGTATTATATTTCTGTTCAATAACTATCCAATGTCATCCATGTCACTCAGAGTCTATGTCTCTCAGTATTCTTACCTTTTGTTTCTCATCATGGTCTTTTGAGTTTGTGAAATTTTGCTTTGGGATCTTGTTTTATTAATTCATGAAAATCTGTTTAGTCACAGCTTTATTTGCTCTGTGGTCAATTTTTCTGCTGGAGTTCTTTTCTTTCTTACTCTTCTACTTTCCCTTCTCTTTTTTTCATGTAGTATCTTTGTGTAGCACCCACATGAGTTTCTTTTTTATTGTTATTCATCCAAAAATAGTGTTTGTTTAATTTGAACACCTATTTTCAGAAATTTTTGGCATGGAGTTCAAACCATGATCTAGACTAACAGGAATCCTCAGTACAGAGTCTTGTACATTAGTTAATTATTCTAGCAGGGAAAATTAGAGTGGAATAGATCCTGCAGGCAGCGTTTCTGTTTCTTTTTCATGTTGTAAAGAAGGAAATCCTACCCCATTTCCTTATAAGGTGTCACTTGCCTCAGAGCACTGCATTTTGCAATATTTGCCTATGCTCTTCAGTCTTTGAGGTCATTTCCAAGGGCCACCTTATATGTCACATGAACTTTCCCCCAGTTGACACTGATGTCTCTTAAAAGTCATTCAGTCTCACATAGTTTCTATTTTAGTTACATGTGGAAATTTGATTCCTGTTTTACATTTTTCCTGATATATTTACATGTTTTCTAAGAGGAGATAGAAGAAAGCATTTTTACTATATCATTTAGAATATGAAATTTTAAAAATTACGTTTAAATGGCTTCTTAATGTAAGAAAATTTCTCATAGAAGTTGATTATTGTAAATTTGTTACAGTTTCCTGATGCTTTATAATTACAAATGGCTGTGCATTTAATAACATAAGAAGCATTTCCTATGCTTTTTTAATATGTAAAAAAGTTATGTTTTTTATATGTAAAAGAGTTATGTTTGTGTTTCTAAATATAATTAAAATTGCATTTTATATATGCTTTATAGCTATTCAGGTCTGAAGGCATAAATATTTTATTTTATTTTGTTTTGTTTTATTTTATTTTATTTTACTTTATTTATTTTAAGTAGGCTCCATGCCCAGCATGGAGCCCAGTGTGGGGCTTAACTCACGACCCTAAGATCAAGACCTAAGCTGAAATCAAGAGTCAGATGCTTAACTGACTGAATCACTCAGGCACCCCAAGGCATAAATATTTTAAATTCGAAGGCCAAAATGTGCCTCTCTTTTCAAGAGGAGACTGAGCTCTACATTTGTTCTAGGATATTTCATATAAAAGATACGCCAGAATTTCTTTAATATGACTAATGAACACCATGTTGTATTAGACATCAATTCATTCAAATCCATGCCTAGAGCATTAGTGAAAGTTGGAGAAGCAATGTAATGACCTGGATACCAAATTTATTAATGATACAGCCACTGATTTTTAAGTCACTTGGAATATTGAAAAGCAATTCACCAAGTTTTTCATATATGATATTAAAACTTTTAATAATTAATAGGCCATAACTACTACAAGTACATTCATACCTCATATTAAAACATGATTTTCCTCATAATAGGATATAAATATTTTATTCTTATTGAATATCATAAGCATTTAAAAATCATTTTACAGTGCTTTAGGCAATAATTTTTTAACCATCGAGTGGGAGTAATCTGATATATGCACATATGATTATGACTTCCCTTCTCAGAAATTTCATGGAATATGAGATTTATTTGTATCTTAGAACTTTGCATCATACATTAAATTGTTTAATTGCATGTGGGAGTTGTTCAGCGTGTTTTTTATAAGGGAAAATTTGTTAGTCATATGAGGCAGTAATTATTGATGTAATGCAGATAGGTTGGGGGTAATAGCCACAGCTGAAACTAGAACTCCTGTGTCTGGACCTATATAGTTAAAATAGGAATAAGCCTATTCAACAGCCCTTTAAAGGAGGACTGATTTCTTTTTCCTAAATATAAAGAAAGTGATATATGGCCAACTTGACACAGTGAATAAACATTTTTTGGTCTTAGGAAGATGTTTAGTTTTGAGCACATCAACATTTTCATTTCCAGTTTATCTCCATGAACAGCTACCAATATAACCAAACCCATGTCCATTTGAGAGCAGATTGAGATGGGGAGGGGGTGTATTTAAAAACTAAACATATTTTAGTTGTTGAAGTAAAAAAAAAAAAAAATCCCTGTTTTTCTATCTAATATAGTTTATGGCACAAAAATATGCAAGATAGAGTTGAGATTTTATTTTTGGCAATTTTTTTATACTTTATGGGAGTAAGTGTATGGAGAGTAAAACCTGTAGTGCCTAAACAAGGAAGATGATATGTAAGGGGAACAACAGATCACAGAGTGAAGGAAAATAGCACCCAGCTGAAGTAGCAGTCCCCTGAAAGTTAAGAGGACATCTAACAGCACAGATACTGGGGACTCAAGATGGTTGAAGTCTGTTGGCCTACACCCTTCCATATTCACCTGTCTGTTGGGAATAAGAAAGGGTAGTGGTTCAGTCTGTTAAGCATCTATCTTCAGCTCAGGTCAAGATCCCAGGGTTCTGGGATTGAATCCTTGCATTGGGTTCCCTGCTGGGCAGGGAGCCTGCTTCTCCGTCTACCCCTTCCCCCTGCTTGTGCTCTTTCTTTCTCAAATAAATAAATAAAGTCTTTTAAAAAAGAAGAAATAAGAAAAGGTAAATAAAGTTGAATGAGGAAAACTACCTTTTCCCTGGAGAGCCCTTTCATGGTACTGAAAATAATTGCCTCTTTGTCTTTAAATGCAAATGGTATTTCTGGCCTAGGGTTCACTGTGAGCCTTGCTGATTCATTATTTGCTGGTCTAACAGTTCAACTCTCGGAAGAAAATTTTATTTTCTAAACCTCTAGTACCCACTGAAGCATATTAAATTATGAAACACTAATCTAAAAGAAAAAATGCTGTAGAGCGACAAATAGATAAACACTTCTATATAGTGTATAAGAAGAGGACGCTAGTCATGTAATTTTAACAAAATAACTAAATTCACTTCTTTAGGAAACAAAAGAAAACTGAAGTGAAAATGAAATTTCACAAGGTGTGAATACCTAAACTCATAATAAATGTTGAGAGAAAGTTTTATTAACAACTATTAGAATGTTATAGTTAATTAATATATTTGAATTTTGTGGATCTCATTTAGAAAGTATAAATTTACTTGCCAAGAAAGATGAGGGAGATCAGCATTCTTATATATCTTCTCATCTCTTGCCCATACAGATACAGATTTTTGTCGTTTTTATACCTAAGGATTCACAACATTTGCGTTTTGTTTTGTGAATATAATTTCTCATAGTTTATATCTTAGTATATATGCTCAAAGATTTAATATTCACCATGATTCCATGTGACACAGCTTCTCCTTACTGAACTCCTTATTTTGATTGTTCATTTATGTGACTAGATATTAAACCTACTAACAGTTTTGGCTTGTTAAATTAATTCAAGGGATAAAAGAAATAGAAGTGACCTAATAGGCTAGTAGCTAAACGCACAACAGTGAACATTTTATAATTGTAGTGCCAGAGTAAGCTTTTATCATCAGATACTAATAAAAGGTCCTGCCACTAAATGTTTTTGATTCTCAAAGATATAGCTCACATTTTACACAGCAGGAATCATAAGGGAGACTAAGCTTAGTATGGCATCTGTTTTCTTCTATAGATAAGGGAATAGAGGCACATGCAGGTCATCGGTCCCTCATCAGCAACCAAAGGAACACATCTTAAAATTGAAAAAATAAGTTAAACCAGCTTTTTCCAAGAAATTGTTCTGATAGGAAATCAAGGTATTTTGGAATTTAAGTCAATGATAAATGTTAACTCATAACCCAGAGCAAGCAGAAGAAAGGAAATAATAAATCAATGCAATTGAAAACAGAAAAATACTAGCATCATATGTAAAGATGAAAGTTGGAATAAAGGCAAAGCTTGTCTTCTCTTACCACTTCACTATACTTGAATTCCTAGCCAGCGCATAAGAGATAGATGGAACATAGACTAGTTGCTATGGACTGAATATTTGCATACCCCCCAAATTCATGTGTTGAAACCCTAAGCCTCCAAGGTATTAGGAAGAGGGCCTTTGGGAGGTGATTGTGTCATGAGAGTAGAGCCCTCATGAATGGGACTGTTACTGTTATAAAAGAGATCCCATAGAGTTCCCTCGCCCCTCTCACAATGTGAGGACACGGTAAGAAGTCATCACTCGGCATCCTAAAGGAAGACCATAACCAGACCCGGACCATGTTAGCACCTTGATCTTAGACTTCCAGTATCCAGAACTATGAGAAAAAAAATTGTTTATAAGCCATCCAATTCATCATATTTTTGTTATAGCAACACAAATGGACTAAGAGAGTGGATAAGACAAAATAAATTTGTTTCTACGTGCAGATAGCATAACTGTCTATATAAAAATACTAAAAAGAGAAGTTCTAACCATATGCTATAAGAACTAACAAAAGTATTTAGAAGTATCACTGAGAACAAAGAACAAAACCAACATACAAATATCATTGCATTTTAAAATTGTGTTAAAAAACACATAACATAAGATCTATCCTCTTAATAGATTTTTAAGAGCTTTGTCTAGAGCTTTTTCAACATGTACGACTAAAACTCTACCTACTGAACAACAGCTGCCCATTTCCTACTCCCCTCACCCCTGGAAACCACCACTCTACTTTCTGCTTACATGAGTTTGACTACTTTACATGCCTCATATAAATGGAATCATACAGCTTTTGTCTTTGTGTGATTGTTTTATTTCATTTAGCATAATTTTCTCAAGGTTCATTCATGTTGTAGTATATGACAGGATTTCCTTCTTTTTTGTGATTAATATTCTATATATTGCATATGCCACATTTTCTTCATTCATCATCAATGGGCACTTAGGTTGTTTCTAAATGTCTACTTGGGTACTGATTAATGCCATAATGATGAACATGGAATTGCAAATGTCTCTTTTGAGATCCTGTTTTCAATTATTTTGGATAAATACCCAGAAGTAAGACTGCTGGATAATATAGTAATTTTTTTGAGGAATGTCCACCAACAGTGCACAAGGGTTCCAATTTGTTCACATCCTTATCAACACTTGTTGTTTTCTGTCCTTTAATTAATAGTACCATTCCAAGTTTAATTTCTTAGTTTTGACAGATTAACACAGGCATAGCTGGGTGAAGGCCATACAGGAACTCTGTACTATTCTTATGCAACTCTTTTGTGAGTCTAAAATTATTTATTAAATAGCTGTTAAAGCTGCTGACTGTGGAGAATAGGACAAATATACTCTAAATATTTTAGCTCTATGCTTTCTAGATTATATCACTTAAACATTACTTTGCAAAGGGATCCTTAATATTATTTTAAAGAAATTAAGCATTAAATACAAAAGTAGAAATTATTTTTAGGGTTTTTTTTTTCCCCTAATGATAGTATTTTTATAACAGTTTAGAAGAGTAGCTGATCTTATCAGGAAGAGATCAGAACTGAGCCATTGATGAAACTTATGCTTTTTTCTTCCAATTTCTCTCCAGCTTCCTTATAAGTCTATGTAAACTAACAAAATCCCACAGGATGCAAGGAGATAGATACTGGCTTTAATAATTGGGGCCAAATGGAAAAGAGATGATCCATAGCTAATTGCAAGTGGGTCATAGTGATTTTTCTGTCCTGTCATTTATAAGATATTTAATTTCATGATCAAGCTTATAATGTCACTCAGCTCAGCTTATGGGATGTATGACAGTCTTCATGCACACCACACTAGTTGGGTTCTCACAAATAACCAATAAGAATCGTTGAAAAATAATACTAGCTTGACATTTTTCCTGAGGTGCGATTAGTTTTCAATTTAATTGTAGTGTTTCTATCTAATCTAAGTGTGACACCTATGAAATAACACAGGTAACGTCAGAATGATTGGGAGAGTTGGAGCCTCTCAGCCAGGATAGTTTATTGTTACATGGCAGTTCCTTTTGGCACCCTGGCGTTTTCAATTGCAGAAGATTTGGCTGTGAGAGAGGAAAGTTTGAATCTGATCTGGCTTTGCCTCTCTTAATAATGTGCTTAAAAGTGACATGAAACTTTTCAAGTTTGAAGAAATAACCATTTAAAAAAAAACAGTAAAATAGCTTTTTTCTCCCTCACTGAGTGCTTTAAACTTCCCTGTGGAGGGAAAATGGTATGTTGAAAGAAAAAAAATAATAATCTCTGCATTATTGAAAACGCATCAGTCTCCCAGGGCTTCATTGTCAGTTTCCACTGTTGTATACTGAGAGACAGTCCTGTCAGATTTGAGTCTTGTGGTTATCTGGTAGAGATGATGCAATTGAAATTGCGATTTTGATGGTGAATGGATAGATCTAATGTCTTCCTATTTAAAGGAAATCAAGCTAAGCCATCAAGGGACTTTATCAATGTTATTTAGTTATAAGATCAGATACATTATTAGGGTTGTGAATATAACATTAGTGTATTATTTTTCTCAAAACAAAGTTATATTTAATCAGGTCATTTTATAAGGAATTCTTAACGGGAGTGATGTTTATAGGATTGATTTCCTTTTCACTGATGAAGGGGCCAAAGTATACCCAAAATAATTATTTGGAAGGGTTGAGATATATGGTAGATTAACAGAATACTTAGTGTTCTCCAATGTATTTAATCTAGCCTAAACCTTTAGGTAGTCTCCTATTGATGATGGGCTTGCTCATGTGACTTGTTGTGACCAATGGAGTGATAGCTAGCATGATTCAAGCAGAAAGGTGAAAAATGTTTGCACAATGGAACTTAACCTCCCTTGGAAACCTTCAACTGCTACCATGTGAAGAAGCCCAAGCTTGTATGTATGATGAAAGACATACATGGTTCATTGCTCCATATCACTCTAGCTAATGGCCTAAGTCCAAAAGCCTACATGGGTGGAGTGATACAGACACATGAGCAATCCCAGTCAAAACCAGAGGGAGAGATTCCCAGCTTAGCCCAGGTCAAGTGGTTAACTCTCTTAACTATAAGCTAGATAAATGCTATTATTTTAAGCCATTAAATTTGGGATTTTTTTTTATGCTGCCAAATCTAGTAAATACAGTATGAAATATTTAATAATCACTTACAAAGCGTTTTTCAGAATGATGCATCATCAGTCTGAGGCATGCTGAAGGGTAAATATAGTGTGATTAGCATTGCACTGATTAGCATTGCATGGACAACACAGTCAGGACACAGTATATAACCAGACCCTCTGTGCTTGAATCATGCAAAAGGGAAGTTGCTCAGGCCCTAGGAAAGATAACCAAGAGTGCAGAGGGCCATGTTTATTGTCCTATGAGAGAGTGAACTACTGGTGCATTTCATAGACCGTGATGCCAACTGGGGCAATGAGGGTTGGTTGTATAGCTTAGCTGGACTATTTTAGACCAATCTCCAACAATTTTAATATGTAACAGCATAAAGCAATAACATTAATAAACATATCTCATTTGGATCTTGATTAGAACAAATTGGTTATAAAGACATGTTTTTTAGCTAATCAGAAAAATATTGAAATAGAATAGGCAGTGATGATATTAATTTTTCTTTTATTAAGTGTGATACTAGTGAAATAGTCATTGTTTAATAAGGATGTGTAGTAAGGCATTTAATAGTGAAATTGATTTGATGTCTTGAATTTACTTTAAAACACTCTAGCTACCTCCGTCTTCCAAAAAAGGGAAGATAAAATAAGCCCGGCAGACTGCTGATGATTGTTACAACAGAATTATGGGTACACGGATGCTCATTATGCTGTTCTCTTTACTTTTTATGTGTGTTTAAAATTTCACATTTCAAAAAGCAAAAATAATAAGACATTATGATTTTCTAAATCTTTCTCAAAATCCATGGCATTATCAACCTGATGAAGCTTCTGTTTTCTCTTCACTTAGAGGTGGAAACAAGATTCTGACACTTCTTTGAACATTATAAGCCCCTAGCATTCTTGAGAAATTTTGAAGACTTTATAGCCCAAAAGGGATATGTTATATTTCCTATTAATGGAGCAGGTGGAAGCTCAACCAATTAACTGGGAGGGGAAAATGATACTACAATATTTTTACCTGATTTGTGGAGCAGTTCAAGCTGGTTATATTTTATCATAAATTCCTTTTGCTTTTTGAAAGATTTCTCCTAAAAATACTTGATGTCATTTTATAATATTAAATCAGGATTGATATTTTGCCTTTGTATTCTATAGCTCTACATCACAGAATTCATCTAATATCTTTACATGACAAGAATGCAATGGAGTGTGAAAGAGAAACTAGCAAACCGAAAACAATTTTGATGAGAAAACTCTAAAAAATATATATTTAAATGAAGTGATATGTTAGTACTCATTCAACAACTAAGACTAAGTAACATACTATATGGTAGGAACAAATACGGGTTCCAGAAATTTGAGAGTCTATAAAATAGGCAAAGCCCCAGACATCATATTTATGGTCTATCATGGAACAGATATTAAACTATAAATATGGCACATGGACATGCAAAACAGAGGGACTAAGAGTTTTGGTGGGGTTTTTTTTATACTTAATGAAATGAGGTTTGATCAGAGTGGCTGCAATGTAAAGCTTATAAAAGTCCTTGTAAACCGTGGTATGAGAATTGGGAAGTCAATAATGAATATTAAAAGGGAAGTGATTAGGCTATTTTTATATTTTTAAATTATACTTTGGCTGCAGCCAATATGTGATAAAAATAAAACATGACATAATGTTAGATATAATAGCAAGGTAATATTAACGAAAGGTGGAATATAGTTAAGAAATATGAAGTTGTAAATGCAAATAGTTTTTATATTTAAAGTACCTAATTAGATTTAGCATGTTATAGAAACTTAAAACTTCATAGTCATAAGAATCCTAAAATGGTATAAAAGGCATAGGTATTTGATTCATTTAGATTAAAGATAAATGTCCTAATTATGGGGTTAATAATCCTTAACTGTTGCAATTACATCAAAGGTTTATAATATCCAGTATAACTCATTGATATTTCCAATGTCTATACATTTTGATAAAAACTCTTGCTTCAGAAATATTCTATAATACCGTTTATGTATTTCATAATATAAATAATTAGATATATATTTAAATTATATAGTTAGTGGTTAGAGCATTAAAAAATCTCAAAGCTGATAACAAAAAGCATTCCAAATATAATTAGTTTTAACCTGCAAAATTTTGAAAATGTGCAATCAGTATATTAGTTAACTTTCAAATCCTCGGAATTGAGAAAAATATTTTAACATTTTGAAAATTCAGATTAACTCAATTTTACAATTTGCCAAATATTTTTAGAGACCTATTCAAAAATCATCTTTTAAAAATCACTGCTTTACAAATTTTGAATAGTAACATTGTGACTTTTCATCCTCATAAAATAATATAATAATACAAAATTCTTAGGCAGTATTCCAACTTCACATAAAGTGATGAACTTTTGTTTCAGCATCAGGCCCCTCAATGACAGTAGCTTGCAGGTTTTAAACCTTATTGAGAGAACAGGTGGGGAATTCACTGCATAACACACACAAAGAAGTATGAGTAATGCAATGTTAGCAGATAGGAACTATAAAAACTGCAGTCATATTAGATGTTAAATTCAGCTGCCCGTCAGGAAAAAGAAGGAATATATGACTCAAAATTCAAGGCAATAGAGAAATAAAGGCCTTTTAAAATTCGCTCTTTCATAAAAAGCAATAAAGAACACTTGCAAAATATAGGGAAAAAATCAACCTTTTCTTAACTCTGGAATTAACCAAGGCCTGCAACAGTGGGACAAGCATTTATTCAGGAAAATGACTGAACTCTGTAAGAATAGCATAATTTGTGACATTTCCCTTGCCCTATTGCCTTGCCCCTCATCCCAACTCCACCATTGCCTTAACATCCAGCAGCCTCAAACCAGATACTATGAAAATCAGCCCCTGGAGGGAGCTGACTGAGTTTGGAGTTTCCCAAAAGCCCATGCCCAGAGAATTTTCTCTATTGAACACGTCAGGAAACTTCCTAGAGAAACTCCGTTTATAGGGCTTGTCTTTATTTGACCTTGATGTAGGAAAGAACATTAGGTTTCGAAGCCGACAGCCAAGAAAGAATTCTTGAGACGTCTTTGGTGCAAAAAGGTGATTTTATTAAAGCATGGGGACAGGACCCATGGGCAGAAAGAGCTGTACCTGGGTCATGAAGAGTGGCCCATTATATACTTTCAAGTTGGGAGGGGGTTAGGGATAGTGTAAGTCTCAAGGAATTTTGGAAGCAAGGTTTCCAGGACCTTGAGGGGGCTAGCTGTTGTTGGGAAAAGGTCATTTATTACCATCTAATAAAACCTTAGTCGTGAGACCCCTTCAGATGTATATTGGTGGGCCATGTGCTTGGGGATGATTACCAACACATATTTTGGGAGTTGTAGAGATAAAGGAAGTTTTCCAAGGAATTTTTATACGTTAAGGTAGACTTACAGGATCCTGGTGGAGGGGGGGTGTCAGGCTAGGATTGCCTTTTGCTCTTAGTGAAGTATTAACATTGAGGCAGTTGAGTCCCTAGAGGAATGTCACTCTGCCTGTTTCAAGGACTTGTGAGTGGGCTGTAGGTAGTAAGGAAATTTAATAATTTTTCCTCTGCCTTTGTTTCCCACATCAACCTGACTCAGAACAATTTCAGTGGGGAAAAGTCCTGTATCCATGGTTTTGGTTAAAAACACATGTGCAGAGATGTGAATATGGCAAAAAAGGAAATGAATAGGCCCTAATCTTTTACCTCTGGATGATAATCTGCAAAAACAGGAAGGGAAGGCTAAGACACAGTTGTAAACTGCCATAAAGTTAAGGCATGCCTCAAAGTACGAACAGGGTCACTATAAAAATGTGTGAGACTTACTGACTCAAGGCACTTAAGGAAGTCTCAGTGTAAGAATTAGTTGACCATTAAGCTAACAATAAAACAATATCTGTGACCACAATTTTTGTTATGTTAGCAAACTCTTACACATTATGGGCTGGGTTTTGGGGCATGACTTTGTAAGGGGTGGATGGCTGTAGCAGAAAATGATCAAGTGCCAGGATTTGTCTATTTATTTTTCAAAAGAATTTTCAATAAAAAAATTGAGAATGTCTAAAAAAATTATGGATTCTTATTTTCAGTTGCTTTAAAGGATTTTATTTACTATTTTTACTTCATCAAATAAAATATTCTAGAACTTAAAATTCATTTGCTTTGTGTCATTTGTTCTAATTATTTTTTTTTAACTATATTTGTAAAAATCAGCTATTTAGGATGCGCATCTGACTGAAAATGAAAAACAGAAGTTTCCTGGGCAGTTTCATCTTTATTAACTTTTAATACAAGTCCAATTATTTTAATATAAGATGAATGATAGAAGGATGGATGAATGGATGATTGGAGGTATTAATAGATGCATAGATGAAAATATAAGAAAAAGAGATGGAAATCTAATTATAAAGAGAAGTGGAAAGATGGAAAGAAAGTATTATTTTGATAGCTCCTTTTAATATTTTAGCACCTAAAATTAATTCAATCAAATTTTGTCACCTAATTCAATCAAATTGTGTTACCTACTTATTTTTGAGTTATTACTTTTGTGTCCAGTGATTATTTCATTTAATTTTTAAATTAAGTGATGCATACACACATCTCAGCATATTCTTATTCAATTAATTTCATTTTTTAATTTAAAAAATTTTTAAGTTTCTATTTAAATCCCAGTTAGTTAACATACAGTGTACTATTCGTTTCAGGTGTACAATATACTGATTCCACACATCCACAGAACACCCAGTGCTTATCACAATAAGTGAACTCCTTAATCTCCATCACCTATTTTACCCATCCCCCACCACATCTCTTCTAGCAACTATCAGTTTGTTCTCTATAGTTAAGACTTTGTTTCTTGGTTTACTTCCCTCTCTCTCTCCTTTTTTCCCCTTTGCTTGTTTGTTTTGTTTCTTAAATTCTATTTACGAGTGAAATCATATGGTATTTGTCTTTCTCTGATTGACTTATTTTGCTTAGTGTAATACTCTCTAGCTCCATACATCTTTGCAAATGGCAATATTTCATTCTTTTTAATATGTATATAAGGTACTCAGCCATACACACACACACTACATCTTTAGCATTCACTAGTCAATGGACACTTGGGCTGTTTCCATAATTTGTTGTAGATAATGCTGCTATAAACATTAGGGTGCATGTATCACTTTGAATTAGCATTTTTGTATTCTTTAGGTAAATACCTAGTAGTGCAATTGTTAGATTGTAGGGTGGCTCTATTTTTAACTTTTTAAGGAACTTCCGTACTATTTTCCTGGGTGGCTGCACCAGTTGGCATTCCCACCAAGAGTGTAAGAAGGTTCCCTTTTCCACATCCTCGCCAACATTTGTCGTTTATTGTGTTGTTGATTTCAGTCATTTTGACAGGTTTGAGGTGATACTGTAGTTTTGATTCCTATTTCCCTGATGATCAGTGATGATGAGCATCTTTTCATGTGTCTATTGATCATCTGGATGTCTTTTTTGGAAAAATGTCTATTCATGTCTTCTGCCCATTTTTAATTGGATTATTTGTGTTTGGGGTGTTGAGTTTTATAAGTTTTTAAAAATATGTATATTCAATACTAACCCTTTATCAGATATGTCATTTGCAAATATCTTCTACCATTCCGTAGGTTGCCTTTTTGTTTTGTTGATTGTTTCCTTGACTGCAGAAGCTAAAAATTTTGATGAAGTTCCAATAGTTCATTTTTGCTTTTGTTTTCCTTGCCTCAGGAGACATATCTAGAGAGAAGTTGTTATGGCCAATGTCAAAGGAGTTACTTCTTGTTTTCTTCTCCAGGATTGTTATGGTTTCCTGTCATATTTAGGTCTTTCATTCATGTTGAACTTATTTTTGTGTATGGTATACAAAAGTGGTTGTTTCATTCTTTTGCATGTTACTGTCCAGTTTTTCCAACACCACTTGTTGAACAGACTGTCTTTTTTCCCATTGGCTATTCTTTCTAGCTTTGTCAAAGATTAATTGACCATATATTTGTGGGTTCCTTTCTGGGTTGTCTATTCTGTTCCATTGATCTATGTGCCTGTTTTGGTGCAGGTACCAAACACTTTGTAATATAACTTGAAGTCTGGAATTGTGATGCCTCCAGCTTTGCTTTTCTTTGTCAAGGTTGCTTTGGCTATTTAGGGTCTTTTATGGTTCCATCCAAATTTTAGAATTGTTTGTTCTAGCTCTGTGAAAAATGCTGATGGTATTTTGATAGATATTGCGTGAAATGTGTAGATTATTTTGGGTTGTATAGACATTTTAACACTATTTGTTCTTACAATCCATGAGCATGTAATGTTTTTCTATTTCTTTGTGTTGTCTTCAATTTCTTTCATCTGTGGTTTACAGGTCTTTCACCTCTTTGGCGAAAGGCAAATTTTTATTCCTGGGTATCTTACTGTTTTTGGTGCAATTGTGAATGGGATTTTTTTTTAAATTTCTATTCTACTTTATTATTAGTGTATAGAAATGCAACAGTTTTTTGTATGTTGGTTTTGTTTCCTGCAACTTTACTGAATTCATGTATCAGTTCTAGCAATTTTTTAGTGGAGTCTTTTGGGTTTTCTATATAGAGTATCATGTCATCTGCAAATAGTGAGAATTTGACTCTTTCCTTGCTGATTTAGATGACTTTTATTTCTTTTTGTTTTCTGATTGCTGTGGTTAGGACTTTGAGTAGTATGTTAAATAACAATTTTGAGAGTGGGCAACCCTGTCTTGTTCCTGATTGTAGAGGAAAAGCTTTCAGTTTTTCCCCATTGAGGATGATATTGGCTGTGGATTTTTCATATATGGCCTTTATTATGTTGATGTATGTTCCCTCTAAACCTACTTTTTTTAGGGTTTTTATCATGAATGGATGTTGTACTTTGTCAGATGCTTTTTCTGCATCTGTTGAAATGATCATATAGTTCCTATCCTTTCTTTTATGAATATGATGTATCTCATTGATTGATTTGTGAATATTCAACCACTCTTGCAATCCAGGAATAAATCCCACTTAGCTATGATGAATGATTTTTTTAATGTATTCTGGATTGAGTTTGCTAGTATTTTATTGAGAATTTTTGCATCCATGTTCATCAAGGATATTCACCTATAGTTCTCTTTTTTTGTGTAGTGTCTTTATCTTGTTTTGGTGTCAGGATAAAGCTGGCCTCATATAATTAATTTGGACATTTTCTTTCCTTTTCTATTTTTTGGGGATAATTTGAGAAGAATAGGTATTAACTCTTCTTTAAATGTTTGGTAGGATTTGCCTGTGAAGGTATCTAGCCCTGGATTTTGTTTGTTGAGAGTTTTTTGATTACTGATTCAGTTGCATTGCTGTTTATTGGTCTGTTCAAGTTTTCTACTTCTTTCTGTTTCAGTTTTGGTAGTTCATATGTTTGTAGGAATTTATCCATGTCTTCCAGATTGTCCCATTTGTTGGCATATAGTTTTTCATAATATTCTCTTACAATTGTTTTTATATTTGTGGTGTTGGATGCTATTTCTCCTCTCTCATTTGTGATTTTATTTATTGGTTCTTTCTTTTTTTCTTTTTGATAAGTCTGGCTAAAAATTTATCAATTTTATTAAGTTTTTCAAAGAACCAGCTCCTGGTTTCATTGATGTGTTCTATTTTTTTGTTTGTTTTTTGTTTTGTTTTGCTTTGTTTCTGTATCCTTTTTTCTATTCTAATCTTTATATCCTTCCTTCTGCTAGCTTTAGGTTTTGTTTGTTGCTCTTTTTCTAACTCTTTTAGGTGCAGGGTTAGATTGTTTATTTGAGATTTTTCTTGCTTCTTGAGGTAGACCTGTATTGTTATACACTTCCCTCTTATGAATGCTTTTGCTGAATCCCCAAAGTTTTGGACCATTGTGTTTTCATTTTCATTTGTTTCCATGTATTGTTTTTAGTTTCTTCTTTGACTTCCTGGTTTAGCCATTCATTGTTTGGTAGCATGTTGTTTAACCTCCATGTATTTATGGTCTTTCCAAATTTTTTCTTGTGGTTGACTTCTGGTTACATAATATTGTGATCAAAAAAGATGCATGGTATGATTTCAGTCTTTTTGAATTTGTTGATGCCTGTCATGTGACTTAAGATGTAATCTATTCTGCAGAATGTCTCACGTGGACTTGAAAAGAATGTGTATTCTGCTGTTTCAAGATGGAATGTTCTGAATATATCTGTTCAGTCCATCGGGTACAGTGTGTCATTCTAAATGATTGTTTCCTTGTTTATTTTGTATTTAGATGATCTGTCCTTTGATGTAAGTGGGGCGTTAATGTCTGTCCCCTACTGTTATTGTGTTATTAGCAATTAGTTCTTTTATGTTTGCTACTGTTTTGTATATTTGGGTGCTCCCATGTTGGGTACATAAATATTTATCATTGTTATATTTTCTTGTTGGATTGTTGCCTTTATGATCATATAATGCCCTTCTTAGTTTCTTTTTATAGTCTTTGTTTGAAAGTCTACTTTGTGCATTTAAGTATTGCTACTTCGGCTTTCTTTTGACATCCATTTGAATGATAAATATTTCTCCATCCCCTCACTTTTAGTTGGCATTTGTCTTTAGGTCTAAAATGAGTGTCTTATAGACAGCATATATATGGGTCTTTTATATATCTATATATCCATTCTGACACCCTATACCTTTTGATTGGAGAGTTTAGTCCATTTACATTCAAAGTACTTATTGATAGATGTGCATATATTGCCATTTTATTACCTGTTTTGTTTTGTTCCTGGAGATTTTCTCTGATCTTTTTTTGTCTTTATCATTTTTGGTGTCTCTTTTGTACTCAAAGCGTCCCCTTTAACATTTCTTGCAGGGCTGGTTTAGTGATCATGAACTCCTTTAGTTTTGCCTGAGAAACTCTTTGTGACTCCTTCTATTCTTAATGATAGCCTTGCTGGATAGAGTATTCTTGGTTGCAGATTTTTCCCATTGAATACTTTGAACATATCATGCCACTCTCTTCTGGCTTGCCAAGTTTCTGTTGAGAAACCTCCAGCTAGCCTTATGGGTTTTCCCTTGTATGTTAAGGGCTACTTTAGTCTTGCTGCTTTTAAGATTTTTGTCCTTTGTCATTGTATTTAACAAATTTAATGATTTGGTTGTTTGCCTTCTTTTGTTGATTTTGATGGGAGTTCTCTGTGCTCCTGTATCTGGATGTCTGTTTCCTTCCCCAGATTAGGGAATCTTTTGCTATTATTTTTTGAAATAAATTTTCTGCCCCCTTTCTCTCTTTCTTCTTCTGAGACTCCTGTAATGCAAATGTTATTATGTTTGATGAAGTAGTTGAGTTCCCTAAGTCTATTCTTGTGTTGTATAATTCTTCTTTCTCTCTTTTGTTTGGCTTCATTATTTCCTATTATTTGTCTTCTAGGTCATTAATTCATTCCACTGTTTTTTTCAGCCTGCTGTTCATTGCATCAAGCCTGTTTCCAATCTTGTTTTTTGCATTCTTCATCTCCGATTCTTTTTTACCTTTTTTATAACTGGGGTATATATCAGTCTCCCTGATGTATTCTATTCTTTTCTCAAGCCCAGTGTGTATCCTTATGATTGTTGCTTTAAATTCTCCATTGGGTGTATTACTTATATCTGTTTCACTTAGATCTCTGGCTTGTCCTTATCTTGTTCTTTCATTTGTGATAAGTTCCTCCTTCTTGGCATTTTGTCAAAGTATCTGCCTTCTTCTGTGTGTTGGAAAAGATAGTTATGTCTCTTGCTCCTGAATGTAATGGCCTTATGAAGAGGAGGTCATGTAGTGCCTAAGGCCTGGTACTTCAGGGAGTGTCTCTGGTGTGTGCTGCATACACTCTGTTGTTGCAGTTTTGGCTGCTGTATCCTTCAGGCCAGTTGTCTGCAGAAGCTCTCCTTGCCTGCTGGGGCCAGTGTTTGGTCCTTGGCCTGAATCTTGAAGTTCTAACTATATGTGCTCTTGTCTGCTTGTGAAATGAAACTTGACACTCATTCCATCAGAACTGAGGTGCTGTAGAACTCTCTGGTCAGAAGACATATGTGGGCAAGTGTTTGTGCTTGTCTTCTGGAGAATGGGCCCGCCATGCTGGGCTGAGGCAAATTTGACTGAGAAGGGTAGTGCTGCCAGAGCACAGTAGAGTGGAGCTTGGTGTAAGCAAGTGAGGCAGCCTATGTCTGCACTAAGCTTCTTCCCTCAGGTGGCTTGCTGGTTGCAAGAATTCATGAAATTCAGCCTCTCATTTTCCAAGCCAGTGGTTTTGGGGAAGCATTTTCCTTTTGGATCTTCCTGTATGCTCCTCTCTCTTGTGATTCTCTGTGACTGTGGCTCCCTCCCCTCCTTAGCACTGGGGATCTGTTTATCCCCTAACCCTCCATACTTCCTACTTTCTTAAATGTAGCTTCTTCTCTCCTTTTAGTTGTGTGTTTTTTTAGTAGATGATTTGATTCTTTAGTAGATGATTTGATAGTTACCTAGTTGTGTTTGTGGGACAAGATGAGCTTACGGTCCTTCTACTCCACTTCTATCTTTCTCTCTCCCCTGAACATATTGTTAAAGTATAACATATCATTAGCATGCTTTGAGAGTGAAAAGAAAGCAGTTGGCAATTAGAATTATAACTTCAAAGAGAAAATGCAAATTCTAAGAATTATTTTATTTTCTAAGAAGAATAATGGTTTTTGGGTACACGAGTAATATCACATCTGAATATCATAAGAAGCAAAAATTCATATCTAGAAAATGAAGTTTTCTTATCATTTTTAAAGTAAATCCAGATATTCTCAAGAGTAAAAGATATACAGGTTTCAGTGTTAAATATCCATTAAAATGCATTTGATACACTTTTCTATACACATAGTTTTGATTCATTTAAATCATGATATGCATTTTCTGTGCAGAAACCTTCCTCAGCTTTTCATGTTGCACAATCTCTATTATGCTTCTAATTAAAATTATGATGTGTCATTAATTATAACCTCAATATTATTAAATATTAAAGCAACTCATGAAAGTACTCATTATTCATGGACAAACCCAACTTACTTTTAACATCAAAATCACATTATTTTTAAATCTGGAAAATAAAGCATTTCTAATTGAGGACATTAGCGATGTATTGATCCTTTACACAGATATTTTCAAATGCTCTGTGCTCCTTTATGTGTTTCCCTTTAAGTATTTTAACATGCTACACTTTTTAAAAGTGAAAAATATTCCGATTGGCCAACAAAATTCTCACATTTGGGAATAGATAAATAATATAAAAACAAAGAGATGATCCAATATAGTTTTAGATTTCCAGTGGAATATATACTTCAGCTGAAAATGGCACCAAATTAATTGACAAAAATGATAGTCGTGGTTATAGTACAGCAAAAAGACTGAAGAGATGTGTGGAAAGACAGATATGAAATCTTCTGTGAGGGACAAAAAGGACATATCACAATGTCAAATATAAAGTGAATTTCAGCATATAACTTCATTTGTTGCCATCTTATCCTTGTCATATCACAGCCACCAACCACCATCACTCACTGAATCCTTCTCTACTTGATGATATAACTATTTTTATCAATCTGCTCTTTGAAAGAATCCTCATTTAACCCTTTTTCACTTGCTAACTGCTTCTTTTTCCACCATTATTCTTTACTCTGAACTCTTCTAAAGGAAAATGAATTGTATTAGAAGGAAATATCTCATTTCTGGTGCATGTAGAGGGTGAATTACTTTGAAACAAGGTGCCTTTTTTTCTCCTTTATCAATGGTTTTGTGCATTTTGTACTGTAAATATCAGTGCCTATATGTTATTTCTTGTATTTTTAAATTTTCTCCATGGATTTTCAAACTTTCTATTTTTTAATGACTTTATTTATGTCTAATATCTTCAAAGCAGTAAAAATTATTGAAATCAGAGTTGTTTTTCTCAATAGTAAAAGAAATATGTGTTTATGAAAACTAATAAGATAATAATGTAGGGTTTTTCATGGTTAATTTATATATGGTTAAGTTTTTAGAACAAGGAAATTCAGATGAAAAAGAAAGCATTTTTTTTTGAGAAATAAAGGATGTCACTTTAAGTAGAAAAATAGCAAGTTATACTTATAACCTTTTTGAAACTTTAAATTTTCCTTAAATTGATACAGTAAGATTTAATTTCATTAAAGTTTCAAAAATAACACTCAAATGTAACCAAATAATTATAATTTCTTTTTGTTATATAATTGAGTTACTTTTCTTTATAATCTCCCATTTAAAAAACAAATATTGATTTATCTATTCTAGAGAGAGAGTGCATGCAAGCTGGGGGAGGGACAGAGAGAGAGGGAGAAGAATCTCAAGCAGACGCCCCACTGAGTATGGAGCCTGACGCAGGGTTTGATTTCATGACCCTGAGATCATGACCTGAGCTGAAACCAAGAGTTGGACACTCAATGGACTGAGGCACTCAGGCACCCCTAAGCTCCCATTTAACATATGATTAAATTAATGTAGGATGAATCTCTAGTCTTTCAGATTTCCTGGCTTCTTCTGATCTTAACTTTTCTAACATGCATCTGAAAATTGGGAGGGACATACATTGTGTGATGTTGTTGCAAAAGAGGACCCTGAGATATATCTGCAAATTCCAATATTATTTTTTAAGTCCTTTAGGATATCCTTTCTCTACTTTGTTGTTGACTGTGCAGTACTCAGTAGAGAGGATCCCACTCTGAATCATTGACATGGTCCCATCAGAGTTCTCAGAGGCTCTGTGTCTGTGCTGAACTAGTTTCATGGATGTGAAGGGTGTACTCAGAAGGGTGGTACTTTAAATTTAATGCTCTGCTGAAATCACCTTGGAATGCTTTTAAAAAATTTTAAAGAGACATCATATTTTAATTTTGTACTTATCCCCATGAATATGTTGCCCGTTCTGTGTGTGAGTTTGTGTTCTATCAATGACTTGTTTTTAGATAAGCAAGTCATTCTTGAGTCCGCAGTCATAGAACACTTCAGGTTCTCCCTCATAGTATGCCTACTCCTAACACATTGGTAACACCTTAAGCAGTCCATAGTCTTTGTCTTTCCACAAGGAGAATGGTCTCTCTGGGTACTTTTCAAGCCACAAGAGAATTGAGTTTGGTTCAAAAGGACCTACATGAGCAGTCTCCCCAGTTGTATGTGCAGTCAGTGATCCTCAGTGTTCCCTTCAATCTCTTCTGAGCTTCTCATTTTGATATTTCAGTGCATGTGCAGGATTCTAGTCTGGCAATTAGTTCCTCTACCTTTTTTCTTCTGCCCACAATTCTGCAATTCTGAAAGAATAGGCTTTCTATATCATCTGTATCACTTTTAATTTTTGTCCACTTCAGTGTAGAATCTATACTTTTTGTTTAGTTGACTCTATATTCCTCTTAGTATACAGGAACTAATAGAATTTGAATACAATTATTCTCTCATAATAAGGGGAAATTTTCAGAATATGAAAGTTGTTTAAAATTTCTATGTTAGGGGTGAAAGGGTGAGTACTAATGTTTCCAGTCTCTATATATTCATAATTCAACAATCCAAAAGGAACCACTTTCTATCTCCATCGTCCATGCACGTAAACAATTTCTGGAGTAGGCTGGAGAGATTGTTTTAACTGAAATGTACAAGACAAGAAAATGATACTTATGTTACTTTGTAGTATGAAGATTTTATGTAGTGAACTAAGTATGTTTTGAAACCATAAGAATAAATTTATTAAAATATTTAGAATTCAGATCTAGACTACTAAGAGCTTACATTTTCAGGCTTAGGACAAAGATGTTGCTTGATGATATAACATTATCTTACAAAATATACTGTCTTTTGTATATATAATAAATATATTTATAAGTATAAATGTATAAGAATAAATTTAGAAGTATATGTTTATGAGTATAAATATATGTATTAATATAAATTCTCACATACAAGCCAGTAAAAATAAAGTTTTCTTCCCCTTTTGTACTTTGAGAAATGACTTTACAAAATAAAATAATTTTAATATTCTACTTCTAATTGTCTTCAATTACTAGTAGTCAATTTGTTATGCTGTTTATGAACCATTAGGTTTCTCACATTATACAAATGTTCTATTGAAATGTGTTAGGTCAATTGAAAAATGTAAATGGTAATGACAGAGCTACCAGGTATATCAGGATTAGAACAAATCAAAGAAAAGTCACAAATTAACAACAAAATGGTTTATCCAATTACAATTTAATATGACTCAAATCTTTCAAATTGTTCACATTCAAATTACTTGATAGAAATGCTTTATTTTCCAACTTGCCAGAATTGATTTTCATAAGCACAATTCTTTAATTAGAGATGAAAACTTATTCATTTGCTAATCTTTAAGATTTTATTATGTTATTTTAAAGAGCTTTGCTAATACTCTATTAGACATTATATTACATTATGTATCGGTATATATCTCCCCTCAGTAAAATAAAGTAGAAATTAAAATAAAACAAATGAAAAATTTTGATAACCAAGTTGTAGATTAAGTCTACTGGAAAAATAAGTAAAACAAAGGATGTTTATGTAAGAACAAACACTGATGAACCAGAAATATAAAAAAAACAAAAAACAATGATTGAATATGAAGAGGAAGGATATTAAGTTAAAAAGTATTCCCAGAACAAATATATAACTAACTACATCGTGCTTATAAATATAACATATTTATCATAATCAAACAAATAACTTCACCAAAACTTATTTATTGAGCTCATAAGTATGAATCAAATGTAATTTCCTCTATTATTGTATAAAATGCCATTAATTTATACATACTTTCATAGCACCAAGGTATTTTGACTTTTTGCTACCAGCATACAACCAAACACTTTTCTTCCCCACTGCACTACTATGTCTTGCAAAAATAAGGTAGAAAAGCTAATGCCAGGCTACAAAGGTGTTGTTTTGTTTTTAATTTTTACATTAGTTCTTTTTTTTTCTATTCCAATAATCTGAAATTAATATAAATACTACAACTAATAGTTGTCTTCTCATCATACATTTTGATATGACTATAAATATCACAAAGATTCATGTGAATCACTTTATGTTCCCTTTGTATTCTCTTGTCTTGAAATTTTGTTCTTATTTTCCTTCAATAATTTTCTGTTTCCTACAGGTTATAGAAGCCCTACTGTCTGAATGTTAGATATCTGAACTTGTCTTTTTTGTTCTTCTCCAAAAAAGGGCATATAATTCTTAACTCACAATCAATTTTCCTGCAAATCTCTGTAAATGATGTTGAAATGTCTACTAGTTTCTAGTGTTGAAGATGAAAAGGCCAGTACTTACCAGTCTTTTCTAAGTAAGCTTTTTTAAAATATAAAATCATATTAGATTTTATATTTCTTATGTTGATTCATAAATGTCACCACAATTCATATGGACATATATCTTTTCTATGTAAAATGCCAAGAACTCAAGATACATTTCAATTCTAACACTCAAATATTTATTTTGATAAGAGATATTTTTTCTATTAATTAATAGGATGTATCAGTCCAACATTTGTTTGTTTTATCATTCTAAAATTCTTACTTTCACAGTAGGTCTCTAGGATCTTTCTTTCAAAGCATCTTGGGTTTTGGATTCTATTTCTTTATATTCTTGCTTTGTTGTGAAGTATTTTGGATTCTATTTCTCTATATTCTTGCTTTGTTGTGAAATATTTTATCTGTTTGATATCCATAGGCTTAATTCATTTCTAAGAAATAACTTTTTATTCATTGCTTATATTTAAAGTTTTAAGTATGATGTTGATTTATTTCTAGTTTCATAAAGTCATTTTGGCTTGAAATAGTCTTCTTTCCTATTAACGTAATTTTCTAGCTTCTTCTTTAACTCTGCTGAGGATTCTGATTATCAAACTCGCAATCTCACAGAGGCATTATCCTGACCACCTTATCTACAAAAGTACTCCATCTCTCTTACAGTCATGTCGTAAATGATTTCTATACTTTACTTTTATTAGTAGCATTTATATATATTCTCACCATATTAAATACTTACTAGTCTCCTTTTTTTTCCACTTGCCTAACAAAATATAAGCTAATTACAGCACGGAGTTTCTCAGTCATGTTGCAGAAAAATATTCATTTAGGAAATAAATAAGCATCTTGAAACTTCTAATTATTTTTGAAATTATAATTATTTTGCTTCTTATTTATTTCTCCAAAAAAGTGCAGGAAAAGCAAATCTTGTCCATATAGAAAGGATAAGATTTATTTCGCTCAAAAAGAAAATCTTCTGGTTTAAGTGTTTCATAAGTTAGCCTCCTAAACATACTCATAAAGCCATAGGCAGCATCACACTCCTCAATACACCACAAAGGGGATACGGTACACCTGACAAAACTCTCATGTCGCTTGATAAATTTGTGTCTTTTCCACACCCACCTGGTTTCCTGCTTTCTCAGGTAATGAAAAGCACTCCTATGCTCACCTCTAGAGGACCCCTTGAAAAGCTTGAATACTATCTCCCCTAAAGTAGAATGCTTAATTCATTGAATCTTTTTATTAAGGAATTGGAAAAGAGAGAAAGCTTCCATCTTTTTTTACCTTTCTTCTTGTTGCTTGTGAGATCACTATATATTTTTTTATTATGTTCAGTTAGCCAACATACAGTACATCATTAGTTTTTGATGTAGTGTTCAGCAATTCATTAGTTGCATATAACACCCGGTGTTCATCACAACACATTCCCTCCTTATGGAGATCACTATATTTTATTAGAGAGGTCTTTTTAAAAACATTTAAAAATATTTTGTGTACTTGAGTTACTGTTTTTAATTCAAAGAAATATCTCCAAGAGTTAGTTTAAATTTTATTTTGATAAAAAATTGAATGTTATTTCAAAAAAATTTTAAGACATCCAGTGCAATAACTTTATTGTATAGATGAAAAAACCAAGACTAGGACAGGTTAAGAGACAATTGTTAGCTCGTGGGAGATGTGAAATTATAGAATGGAACATTATTTGTCCAGCCTTGTATTCTGCTCAGTACACCAAGTTGAATCATAATAAAACAATTTCACTGTAGATACAGGGACAATGAACATACGGAGGTATTTTTTGTCTTGTAATTTAATTTTTAAAAATTATTACTTATTTTTAAGTATAATTAACATACAGTGTTATGTTAGTTTCAGATGTACAATAAAGGGATTCATCAATTCTGTATTCAGTGCTTATCATGGTAAGTGTACTCTTTAATCCCCTTCACATATTTCACCCATCACCCCCCACCTCGCCTCTGGTAATCACCAGTTTTTTTCTTTATATTTAAGTCTAGTTTTTTGGTTTGTCTCTTTCTCTTTCTTTGGCCATTTGGTTTGTTTCTTAAATTCTACATATAAGTGAAATATGGTATTTGTCTTTCTCTGACTGATTTATTCTGCTTAGCATTATATGCTCTAGATCCATCCATGTTGCTGTAAATGTCACGATTTCATTCTTTTTTATGACTGAGTAATATTCCATTGTATGTCTATCCCACATCTTCCTTATCCATTTATCTACCAATGAACACGTGGGTTGCTTCCATATCTTGGCTATTGTAAATAATACTGCAATAAATATAAGGGCGCATATATCTTTTTGAATTAGTGTTCTTGCTTTCTTTGGGTAAATACCCAGTAGCAGAATTTCTGGATCATATGATAATTCTGTTTTTAATTTCTTAAGGAAACTCTATACTGTTTTGCATGGTGGCTGTACCAGTTTGTGCACTGTTTCATTATTTAAAATCAATGCTTAAAAAGTATAATGAAATATACAAGTAATTGCATGAATAATCTAATGGCGCATGCATTTAGGTTTGAAAATGTCTTGTATTAAAATATTACCAAAGAAACCACGGCAGTTGTTCCAGAAAATACTGTGTGTGTGCGTGTGTGTGTGTGTGTGTGTATGCGTGTACACTAAATAGCACTGCGATTTCTTTGTCATTTATAACTTCCAGATTTTTCAAAGCAGATAACTTGACTCATCCTACTTTGTCGCAATAGAGTGAGGGTGTACATATTTCATTCTTTTAATCTTTCACTTTAAGTCTAACTTCAGAGCTCCTTAATCATACTTCCGAGTTTTCTTCAAAGCCCTTTCTATTTGTCAGCATCTTTATGACACTGAAGTGTCTCAAACTGAAAACAGTATTACAGGTGTGTGACCTTATCAGCCTTTTTATTTATTGCTTATTTTTCACCTGTCACAAAAATATAATGGAAACCTGATATGACAGAACACTTTCAATGTATGGAATAGCACTGCTGTGTTTAAATGGAGGGCCTCTATTTCCCCATGGGATATGCAATTATAGCACATCTTTAAAAGTTATCATCACATGTACCATGACACAAATCCGTGACATTTCATATAAAATTTACATGTGTTGTTTGAGTTACCATAGCTGACTACTCTCAATTAAGTTCCAGTGGTAACAAATTTCAGTTGTGCAAGGTTACACAAAGATTTCCAAATGTAAAAGTACAGCAATTTACTCTTTACATTGGAACATAACTAATTCTTGAAAAGTTGTAGCTTTTGTACCAAAAAAAATAACCATTAAGTTTGCAAACAAAGTTTTAAAATGATACCTGGAACTAAATTATCAGCACTTACTAAACACTTGAATATTTGATAGGAGTAACAAGGAAAATTAAATGGCTTGTGCTAATTCCTTCCAAAGTATAAAATCTGACAGTTAGCCAGGAGGTAGTTTGGGAAAGGGCAGTATTGTACCCCCTTAAAAGAGAGAGAGAGAGAGAGAGAGAGAATGAATTAAAGAAAATAGCTTTTCTTTCTCTTCTCTAAAGTGGGAGAAAAGGATTGTTTCCTATGACATAGGTGGTCACTAAAGTCCTGGGATGTTTCAGGAAACAGAAATTTATCAACTACTTTTTCAATAGGTTATAAAACAAGCAGATGCTTTGTTAAGAGTGTGCCTAGAAACTCCTCATAGATACATAAGAAGACCCAAAGACGTGTAAACAATGGCAAGTGCAAGAGTAGAGGGCGTGTTGACAAGCAATCCCAGAAATAGCCTAGCTGAGGTGGAAGAGGAGAGGGTTGTCTATGACTGGAAACAAGTTAGACATCTCTGAGCATGCCTTCTACTACTCAGTAGTAAAATAGAACCCTGGGTGGAAACAGGCTACAGAGTTTCCTCTTACTCTCCAAAGCTCCTCTCTCACTTCCCCTAACAGCCTGATTCCATGGTCTTAATAGGGTCAGGGACCAGCTTTTTTTTTTGTCAGGCTTTTCCTGAATGGAAGCATACTTCTACCTTGAGGGTCATTCACTCTAGTCACTACAGTGCTGTCGGCATGGTGGCCCTGCAAATCTGTTTAACTCCCTAGGGCAGCCTGAGATCAGTGGTTCTTTACAGGGAAATTTATGAACATGTGCCATCAGCAAGAAATAAAACTTTATTTTAAACCCATGGAGATTTGAAGGAGGTCTGTGCAGCCCAATCTTGACTATACAAAATGATATTAAAAGGTCCTTTGGTTTTTTTATTGTTTTAATTTCCAAATTGACAACATTAAGATTTATTACTTTGTTAATTCATTAAATTTTGGTAGATATTGTATTATTTATATTTTGAGTGTCTAATGTTAGCTATATATATGGTCTAATAAAAGGCTTTTTAAAAATGCTTCATCTTTACTTTTTAAAAATACATATGAAATCTGATTTTCAGGATGTAGATCTCTAGCTATATCCATTTATTAGTCTATGTATCTAAATTATCTGTATGCTTATACTTCCTATCTTGTGTCAGTCTTAGTTGTTTGCATCCACTGGATTTGTCTGGATCTGAGAACTGTTAAAAATCTAGTTTATTTTGCATGTGTCAGTCCCCATGGGCATCTCCCAATAGTTTCTGCTTGATCCAGTTCCAGTATTTATTTTTAAAAAGTATGAATAATATTGCAAAAAATTATAGTATCTCCAAATCAAAGTGATTTCATTTCTATGTCCTTTTCTGTCTCCAATAGCTGCAAGAAGGTAAGTACATCAGCATTATTCCAGTTGTATAGACAAGGGTTTCATTTAATTTTCCCAATAAGGAACATCACAGCCTCCCAGGAATGAAATGATGTAGTACAGGTTCTACTAGTTTGTCATAATACAAGTAAATCTTGAATCTCATTGCTTTTCCCTATATTGTATCTAGAAGAACAGCTTTAAGTATCTATCAGCTATAAAAACCAGTAAAGTTTGATATGCACGGGGACATTTATTCTTTTAGTTATTGACCCCAACCCCTCCAATGCCACAGGCAGTCATGGGATTATTCTGTCAACTGCTGCTGGACAAACCATGTTTTGCAGTGTGGAAGCTATGGATCCCAACATTTGGATTTGAAATAATATATAAATATTTGGATCAGATTTTTTCCAAAAAGTCTTTACTTCATAACAAGGAAAACTTTGTATGCCACAAACACAAGAAAATAAGTGTTATGCTTTATCATCTTTTATGCAGTAATTTAGTTATCTAAACTATATTCAATTTTTATACTCCATAAGGAATTCTCTTGGGAACTATCACTAACCAAATAACAATAAAGTCTTGGTGGACCTCAGGAACTTACTACTCTGTAAAAGAGATGGAATCAATGCAAATTCAGGTTTTCCAATGTAAGACAATACATTCCCAAATTTATTAACAAAAAGAGGAGTTATAATTTTAAAGAAAAGTTAACAGAGCTGAAGTGAGACAACTTTAAAGGAGTGCACTTAATAATGAATAGTAATAATAAATATGGAACTAATCCAAGTAGTTGTAAAACTTTTCAATGTAATAATAAGGAAAAAATCTTTGAGATTATCTAATGAAAAAGAAAAAAACACTATCAATTGAGTTCTTTGGTTGTAAGCCATAATAGCAACTCAGATTATTTAAAGAAAGGGGGGAATATTAAAGAGGTGTGTGTGTGTGTGCGTGTGTGTGTGTGTGGTGTGGTTGTGTATATATCTTGGAAGTTTGGAAGTTAGGGGAAATCAGTTTTGATAGCAAGGCAAGAAACAGGAAAGAACCTATTCTACCATGAAAACACATCACTGGAATGAATAAATGTAGGATTTCTAACCTGGAAACACACACACACACACACAGACACAGAAACACACACACACACACACACACACACAATATAAAAGACATCAGCAACATGGAAATTACCAGTAAAGGTTGCAGTCAGCAAATTTGCAATTTATTTCATTTATTGGTTTTTAGGATTTCTCTTGTACACCACCCATTACTGCACCCAGGTTGGTCAGGGCCTCTTGCCTATTCTAGGGACCAAGTCATCACTTTGAGGGAAATGAGCTCATAGTGGACTGACCTGAGATCCAATGCAGTAGTCTTCTAGTTATCCTTACCTTTGGAATTATATTAGTTAGTTGAGGCTGCTATAACAAAGTACCATAAACCAGGTGACTTACAAAGAACAGAAATTTATTTCTCACACTTTGAAAGTCAGAAGTCCAAGATCAGGGTGCCAGCACAATCAGTTCTGGTGGGAGCTCTCTTCTGTGTTATAGGATGCCAACTTCACACATTCTCACATGGTGGAGAACAGAGTGAGGAAGCAAGCTCTGTCATCTTTCATAGAAATATATAAACTCCATTCGCCAGGGCTCCACTGTTATGACCTCATCTAACCTTAATTAATCCCCAAATACCCATCTTCTAATACTGTCATACTAGAGAGTAGAATTTCACATATGAATTTTGATGGGACACACATTCAGTTCATAACAGGAATATATCACCAAGACATATTCCACTGTTATCTTAAAATTTTCAATAAGTTCTACCCAACTCCATTGTAAAAGATGGCAGGAAATTTAAAAAATATATATGGGAAAAGAAAAAGCAAAATTGTAACTATGTTCTAATCATCTGTGCATAATTTTTGTTTGTATGTGGTATAAATAGGGATTTAATATTTTTTTATTTTTTTTAATGTTCAGTTAGCCAACATGTAGTATATCATTAGTTTTTGATGTAGTGTTCAACAATTCATTAGTTGTGTATAACACCCAGTGCTTATCACAGCATGTGCCTTCCTTAATACTCATCACCTGGTTACCCCATCCCCCCACCCCTCTACCCTCTGTAACCTCAGTTTGTTTCCTGGAGTCCAGAGTCTCTCATGGTTTGTCTCCCTCTCTGATTTCTTCCCATTCAGTTTTCCCTCCTTTCCCCTGCGGTCCCCCACACTATTCCTTATGTTCCACATATGAGTGAAGCCATATGATAACTGTCTTTCTGTGCTTGACTTATTCCACTTAGTATAATCCCCTCCAGTTTCATCCATGTCTATGCAAATGGTGGGTATTCATCCTTTCTGATGGCTGAGTAATATTCCATTGTATAGATGTACCACATCCTCTTTTTCCATTAATCTTTTGAAGGACATCTTGGCTCCTTCCACAGTTTGGCAATTGTGGACATTGCTGCTATGAACATTGGGCGTGTGCCCCTTCTTTTCACTACAATTTATCTTTGGGGTAAATACATAGTAGTGCAATTGCTGGGTCATAGGGTAACATTTTTTTCTTCAAAAGAGAAGACATACTATTCTAGGAAGATCTACTTCAACTGCTATAATATGAAACCTTAGTTATTCATCTACAATAAACAATTACTACTGGTTCCAGGGTTTTCTTTGTTCCTAGTCCAGTAAGTTGTCTATTTTTGTGGAAACTAATATTATTTTGTTTTTATTACTTTAACCCTGTAGTTGTCTTCATTGTCTATTGATGGGTTCAATTGTTATTCCCAGGGCACCTGGTTGGCTCAGTCATTAAGCGTCTGCCTTCGGCTCAGGTCATGATCCCAGGGCCCTGGAATCGATCCCCACATTGGGCTCCCTGCTCAGTGGGAAGCCTGCTTCTCCCTCTCCCACTCCCCCTGCTTGCATTCCCTCTCTCACTGTGTCTCTGTCAAATAAATAAAAAAAAATCTTTAAAAAAATTGTTATTCCCTTCTTTCTGAAAATTTTATTTGTATATAGTAATTTATTTAGATTTTATTTATTTATTTATTTATTTATTTATTTATTTATTTATTTATCTGAGAGAGAGACAGAGAGAAAGAGAAGGAGAACACATGTGAGAGGAGGGAGGAGCAGAGGGAGAGGGCCAAGCTGACTGTGCTGAGTGTAGAGCCTGATGCAGGGCTTGATCCCACAACCCTGAAATCATGACCTGAGCTGAAATCAAGAGTCAGATGCTCAACCAACTGAATCACCCAGGCCCCCGATATATAGTATTTTATTGGAAACTTCATATACTGTCAGAAAATTTAAAATATCATGCAATTTAAATACTTGCTATCCCATAGCTTAAGTACTGAGACTTAATTGAATTAATACATCTTATGTTAACTTATATGGGGATAAGATAGGGAAGAGAATAAAAATGTGTGCCATATATATATATATATATATATATATATATATATATTCATAATTAATATATTCACATTCACAGGAGAAAATACTCTTAAAATTATAGTCCTGATTCTGCAACTGGCTACATAGCCATAGCTCATACTTATAAGTGTCTTCTTTCACTACCCATTCCATATTTTCTTTGTCCTCAGCAATTACTTCAACTGGTCATAGTTTTTTGCATGATGGGACAACCAAAACTTGTATTCCTTAGGTATATGGGTCACTTAGTCCTGCCTGAGTTGAATTGTTGTAATTTTCCATTGACATACTGTCAGAGTTTATATTGTCAGTGCTGCTAACTGAAGTGGGATCACTCGCCTCACCTTGATAAAATTTTGTCAGGATAAATTAAAATATATCACCAGAAAATTTCACAGTGTGTAATACATGTACCTGAAATTTATTTTTGAATACATGTAATGGTAACTGTATATACATACATATGTGACTGTTGACTGTAGCAATGAATATGTTGCTAAAACATAAAAAAAATACTTAAATGCAAACTTGAATGTCCATCTAAAGGAAAAATACAAAGTACATGGTGTTATAATGAGAAAAAAAAAACTTGAATGGCTTATGATTGCACAACATGGTTATTGCCCACACTCACTGCATCACAGCTTCTCATGCATACTACATGTGCTCATATATAGGCTTCTATTATACTAAAATAAATGCTGTTCCTTCACTACTCCATCATCATTTTGGTCTCTGTAAAATCCCCCACCCCTGCATACCAAACTGCTTTCTTTATACGCATTTTCATTGTTTTTTAGTGAACGCATTTTTAAAATTGTGTTGCATGCTTCTCCAGTGTGAAATCTCCCATGAGTCAAATTGACAGATGTATACTCTTTTTTCCTTTGCAATATCCCTGTGTTACAGGATATATCATATTTTAGAACAACTGGCATTTATCTCCAGTATATTTTATGTTCCTTTTGGATACTAATGTTGTATATTCTGAAGTATGTACCTCTAGCACAGCATCAGAAAATAGGAACTGCCCCCAGAAATTACAAAATAAATGAATGTGTGTAGGTATGCTCAAAATAGTATATGAATGGGTCATACACGTCCTTGTCATTTTTAAATTTTAATAAATGCATTTTATATGTGCATAAAAGCTTGCTAGAATATTAGTGAAACATATTTGATAAACTAAGAGTCATTATATTTTCATGACACAGAGTTGCGTAACCATTTTGGTTGTGTTAGTAAGTTTTACTTAAATCAGAATTATGGGGGCACCTGGGTGGCTCGGTTGGTTAAGCATCTGACTCTTGATTTCTGCTCAGGTCATGATCTCAGGGTGGTGAGATGGAGCCCTAAATCAGGCTCTATGCTCAGTGGGGAGTCTGCTGGAGATTATCTCTCTTCCTCTCCCTCTGCCCCTCGCCCCGCTCATGCAGGCATTTTCTCTCTACCTCTCTCAAATAAGTAAATCTTTAAAAAAATAAAATAAATCAGAATTAGAATTATGTAATTAAGTAATAAATCATATAATAGAGATTGAACAATTTATAAAATATTAATCTGGAATTATAAATCAGTAGTAACTGGGTTTCTGCAAGCAATCACATAAAGATCCATATGAATAGCATGCATCTTACCATTTTACAGTGTCTGTATGATATAAAGTGTGTTGAAATGACATTTATCTGGCCATTTCAGTATCTGGGTATTATACAGATTACATACTAAACCTTTTCTAATTTTATCAATATTATGGCTGTAGAGTTAAATAATTTGATCATAATATTGCTTTCTTGCTTTAAAAATTTCATGAATCTAGAGTTAAATCAACATTGTCTTAAAACCACTGAAAACATCACTCTTGTAGCTGGGCTTTATTATATGCTTACTAAGTTTCAGGAATGTATTAGGCCCCTTATATTAATTGTATCTAATTTTACATTACATTTTCATTGTATTTATTTTTGTTAATTTTTTTTAGATGAACCAATCGATTGTCACAGAAATTAATTCATTCCCTTAACTTCAAATTACTTTAACTGCTGCAGCCAGAAATAGAATGCATGCCTGTAAAACTGCTGTCAGGCCTATTTCCTAGAAACCGTGTTTTGTTTGTTTTGTTTAAATTTTGTTTACTCATAAAATGTATTAATCTACATCAAAAATTTATATAAAATAGTTTACTAATAAACATGTGGGAATTATACTATCATAAAATTTTAGAAATAACAGAGGGCTACTACAAATTCTCATTTTAAAGAAATTGAGTTCCATAAAGGTTAGGTGGTAGAAGTTTCTATTTAGTATTTTGTGAGTGACTTCAACTTAATGTAGTTATAGAAAGGTGAATACATTTAAGAATTTAAAAAAACTTAAATTACCATTTATTTGTAAGTTGGTCCTAATTAGTTGATTTCTTTTTATTCCCATGTTTAGTAGAATATAGTATTGCATTTTGGATGAGGTATTGTTGACAATAAAAAATATTGGTGATATTGGTTTCTATAAAGTTTCTGTAAAATTTTATAGTTATTATATCTTATATTACTTTCAAATATTTATGGGGCAACTTATTTTTAGAGATACTTAATGTAGGGGCGCCTGGGTGAAGCAGTTGTTAAGCATCTGCCTTTGGCTCAGGGAGTGATCCCAGCGTTCCGGGATTGAGTCCCACATTGGGCTCCTCTGCTGGGAGCCTGCTTCTTCCTCTCCCACTCCCCTGCTGTGTTCCCTCTCTTGCTGGCTGTCTCTCTGTCACATAAATAAATAAAATCTTTTTTAAAAAAAAGATACGTAATGTTAATTATGATAATCCATACTATTTTGTAATTTTGGGAAGTGGGATTGTGCTGGTTATTTACCTATTGCCTCTCAAGCTAATGGTCCCCCTTATGCCCTGCTCTCCAGTACTGGTCCTGGAATCTGAGTATCTATTTTCAAACTACTTTGCTGTTAGCATATTGGGGTTCTGTCCCTGTAAAGCATTGGTGGGCAGTTGGAAGGCAAGGGGGACAAGGGACCTTATATCTTCCTGTTTCTACATCACTCAGCCTTTCTGCAGCTTCTAGGTTTGCTGGGTGTTCATCTGTGTGTTATGCAATTCAAGCATTAGGTCTCTGAGCCTCCTCAGATATACCTCAGAATGAACCAGCTCTGCCCCAGTTCTGTCTGAATCCAGGACATAGGTCTAAGGGACTCTTCTCCAAGCTCCTAATTTTTGGCAACCCCACTTTTTCTCTTTAGTTATTAACACTGTAGATGGTATCTGCTTGCAACTTCAGTGTTCTATAGTACTTGCAGCCTTCTCAACAACAGTGGAACCCATTCCCCGTATTCCAGTCATCAATAGGCAAACCAGACCTAGACTTCTTCACTACCAATATAGTACTTTGATCAGAAATATTTTATTTTTAAATCTGCAACCTATTATTTGGTTTTATCATTGAGATATTTTTGTAAATGATAGATATTGTATTATATGGAACAGGTTTTTTTTCAATACAAAAAGATTGATTTTTTTCATTATTGAAACAAGGCAATAAAATAATTCATATATTCACACTTGTATAGATCTTGCTAAGCAATTAATCATGTGTTTTAAACATTTCTGTCATACATCCATCAGTGCTGACATTCCATATGGAAGCTAATCTTGACAGCTTCCAGTGTTCCAATGGCTGCTCTTGCTTTTCTCTCCCAGTTGGAATATCCTTTCTCTTGTACTTCTTGACCCTTCTCAAACTCAAAGGAAGTTAGCCTGAGGCCTGAACATGAGGCTTCGCCTTTGATAAATTTTTCGGAACTACAAAGACATTTTGTTACCCTTTTGGACAAAATGTTCATTTTTCCTTTAATTGTATATATTCCAGAATTTATAATAATTTCTATAAATTTGATGTACACATGGTAGAAAAAAGGACCCATATATTCACATACTTTAATCCCTGAAATCATTTAACATGCTATTGCATGTATTAACTGAATTTGATTGAATAATACAAATAGAGTAACTATAAAAATTTTTAAAGAAACATTGTAGAAACCAATATCAGCAATATTTTTATTGTCAACAATACCTCATCCAAAATGCAATACTATATTCTACTAAACGTGGGAATAAAAAGAAGTAAATAAAAAGAAAAATAAATAAACGGAAAGTCCTGATGCAGAATGTTTGCTTACTTTCTTCTGTGTCACATATCAGGTACCAAAAACAGTATTTAGCATGGCATAGTCAATAAGTATTGTTTTAAAACAAATAATTGAAAAAGACAACATGTTGTTTGATTTTCAAAAGAACATAAAGCTGAGTGTCTTCTATTACAGAACACACTGTCCTATGGAAACAAGACAAATATACAAAATTAAAGAACAGTCCAAATCAGGGGATAACATATCAAAAGAAGAGCAAAATGTGAACATAAGACATTTCCCAAAAAGTAGGTCCACATGAATTAGTCTGAAATTACTTCCCCTGGCATTGTAAAATGAAGAGCTCTGTTCAAGTTGAAGGGCTGAGGAATTGCTTGATCCAAAAGTTGGGGTATTTGGGGTGGAACTTGATGTAAAGAATTTATATGAGTGAAATGGATGTTATTGTGGCCATTGAAATACTAGAAGGGAAAAGCAAATCTAAATTGACCAAACAGACTTAAACATAAAACTGAGAGGTAGTAAAAGGATAATTTTACATTGTGTTGCTCCTGCTTAAAGCAAGATTTTCTAATAAATTAGAAATATCTGTAGACTAAGAAAATTAAACATTTTCACATAGCAGTCAACACATTTCCTATCAAAACATGGTATTAAAGGATGGATGTTTGTGCCCCTTCCAAAAAAAATTCATATGTTGAAATCCTAACCCCTAGTGTGATGTTATTAAAAGACAGGACCTTTGGGAGGTGATTAGGTCATGAGAATGGGTTCTCATGAATGGGATTAGTGCCCTTATAAAAGAGATTCCAAAGAACTCTCTTGTTTTTTCCCACCATGTGAGGACACAGTGAGAATGGACTAAGACATATGGCAAGCAAATTTCTTCCACTAAGAGAAACCCTTAAGCAAGGATCACAAGGTGAAGATAATTTGGTAGAGAAGAATCATACTCCTTGCATTGTATATACAAGGTGGCAAACAGTGAAAAAAAAATAGCTAGCCTATAAAGTTTATGAAAGCCATATACCTTAAAGTCTCAATGGAGATAGAAGATCAAAGAACATTGGAAATAATCTATCAATTTTAATGCAAAATTAATAGGGAAGAATGGATGATGTAGAAGAGGTTAAATAGAAAATGGACAAATAGGAATAAAGCAGATTTCCAAACTATAGTTAATTTATAGAACAGTTATAAATTGTAATTTGATACAACACTTTTTTATACAACACTTAAAACAGTATTTTTAAAGCATTGATAACATAAGAATTACATTATTATTATACCTGGCTTTGTAATCTATTTGTATTAAACTGTTCCTTTAACTGTACATACTTTATTTCATAATATATCATGACCCTCAATGAAAAATAGTGGTTTTACCAAGTGCCAGAAAAAAAAAGAAAACATAGACTTTTAAAGGCAGACGTACTTAAACAAATAGTTCAAAGAACTATTCCTAAGAGAGTTCTTAGTTAAACAATGTACACAACGATATTTACAGTGTGGTCCTTGAAGAAAAAGGTTATGTATCATAGAGCTACACTTCAGTGTAGAGACACACAACTTTATCTTGGATATGTCATCCTGGAAACTTAACCAATTTTTTTGAGCCTCAGTATCTTCAAATTAAATGGCTTTAAAAGCAGTAATTCATATTTGAGAATCTATTTAAGGATCATGATCAATAAAATATTGCATCCTGGCACATAGTGTTTCCTGAAATTGAAGTGTGGCACTGGGTACAAAAATCAAATTCAAGAGCGTAAACAGAAAATAGTGTTGGGGAGAAACAATACCCACATTAGTTTCTGAGTTTGAACTCACTTTTATACAAGGTTAATACCACTTTAGAAAAGAGAATTGTGATTTTTATCACTCTAGGCACCGCTATTTAGAGTCAAAGTTGACTTTTTATATGTTCTCTTCAACCTTTATAGTAAAAGTTAAATAAAGAAACAAACAAAACAATAAGTTTAGTGTTATTTCTAAGCTCAAGTTCAAACCCAATGTTCTTTCAAAAGATAACGCTTGTCAGTCACTCTAATGTAGTTAACCTAGTTAACCTTCATATTGCCCATGTTATGGGCTTTGCATGTTTTCAAATGTTTAACTTTTCTTAATTTTTATGGTATAGTTTTAATTTTCAGAGTTACTAATGAACCTTAGGGGAAAGCGAACTTAAATGTGCATTATTTGCGATGTTTAGATTTTCAAAAAGTTTTGAAGACATTGATCATTAATGGTTATTTTACAAAGTTCCTGTATACCTATTGTTAAACTAACCTCTCCAGGATTACACATAAAATCATAAACAGAAAACGAAGAAAATGTTTTTCAGTCTTTTTCAATAATTAAGTTTTGTTCCTAAGATTTTGCTGTACCAAAATTTTGCTTGTGTTTACATACTTCTGGATTTGAATCATATATTATTCATATAGACCTTAAGGGAAAACTGCTCCATTAAAATAAAAGTGAAGTCCAGAAAATCTAATTAGAAAATAATTACCAAGAGTGCAAAGAAGTAAGAAATATTTCAGGCTTTGAAAAATGCTTCTTCTATATAAGTCTTCCATTTGGTTGTCACTACTTATTGGGAGGTTCAACATTTAATGCAGATTTACTACATCTAATAAAATTCTGGAGTCAATTTCTTTTTTTAGATGTAACTGACTCCAGTGGGTTCAGTTGGGAGTGGGCCCTCATTCATATTTCACTGGAGAAACAGGGAAGGTCATCAGAGAGCATCTCTTTCAATTCTTTGTAAAGACTCATCCATTTTGATAATAAACTGTTTAGCATTTTAATTCTAACAAGTTAAATTCATCTCTATTGCAAAGGAGAACTTATTTCATTTCATACATGAGGGTAACATTATGAAAAATAGATTATACAAAGCAAGAATACATATAAAAGAAAAAATATTCATTCTGAACTTATGAAACAACTAAAGCAGCTATATTTGTTTGGGAAATCAGCAAATTTGGAAACATGGCAATACCAAAGATTTTGAGATTTTATAAATGTTTTCTTACACTCAACCTTAACTTAAAAAGTGAAAAATAATTTTGACAGGTTTCACTTTTTTCTTAATGTGAGAAGAAAATATGAGCAGTTCACAGTTTATTCAGAGTCTATGATTGCCTCACATAAAGTAACGATAAAGTAAACATATAAACATTGTATTTGTAGAGAAAAAGCTAACCTCACAATGTTTTTCCTTGATGTGCTCTGTGTGTGTGTGTGTGTGTGTGTGTGTGTGTGTGTGTGTTCTCTTTCTCCCTCTCTCTCCCTCTTCTAAGGCCATTAATCCCATCATGAGGACCCCAATCTCATAACCAAATTTCACCGTAGGTACTTCTAAAGACCGTTTTTAAATACCATGACAATGAAGGTTAGGGCTTCCACATATGAATTTTGAGGGGACAGAAATGTTTAATCCATAACAAGAGTTCAAAAGATTGGGGGTAAAAGATATGTGCCAAGCATTCCTATATTCTAAATGAGATACCAGGTGTCCTATTGGGAATTAAGAAAGAAATGTTCAAACTCTCTATTTAGTTTTAAGTCTTACTTTCTTAATTATTTCTACCCTTAGCCTACCTCCCTCTTGAAGACATAAAAAGACTGAGGTTAAAGAGGAAAGAAGAAAATACATTTGGAAGGAAAAATGAGACTTTCCCTGTCATTTTCCTTCTCATCCCCATGGAGGGAAGTGGAGGGGGTGGTAGGGAATCTGTCATCGTGCTGACAGGTCTCCGTGGAATTTGAGAACAGTAAACAATGTGCAATTGATGTATGAATAGTCTGAAGTTTTTGTATCTGCTTGAGACAGCAAAACAGGAAGAGAGAAAGACTTCACTGGGACTAGCTACACTGGTGTAACTTTGGATTGTTTCTCATGTTCCAGATGTGTGCCATGCAGAGAAATAGCCAGGCTGATGCCATTTTCAATGCTGCTTCAATGAACTGTCTGGAGGGGTCATATAATGCCAACAACAAAGTGGCCGTCTGGATGAACAGGCACTGAGAAAATCATAAGCAATCAGCCTAAGAAAATGTACTGCCGTAGTCAAGAAAATGGAATTTCAATATTCTCTAAGCAGTCATGTTTTAAGTGAAGAAACTGAAAATGTACTCTACTTTAGCATTATCTTTGATTGCATTCCAAGCACCAAGAGAGCCAAAATCAAGCCATTATACAACTAGGTGAGTAAAACGTGTTTCTGCCCTTTAAACTTCCTTTCTAACCCCTCTTTCACTGTTTCCCTAGAGAAATCATACTCCATGTTCAAAAAGCAAGGGAGAAAAATAAAAGAGTAAGATAGGAAAAGGGAAAAGTCTGCCAAACGTCCCTTTCCCACTTAGATCTCTAGCTTGAAATGGGGCTCAGGTCGGTGAAATGAAGAATCTTTACTTTAAATAAAGTTTAGTTTTGCTATTACACAGTATAATTTAAGCACTGATTATGTAAATCTTTGGTGAAACTGAAAGTGACTGAGGAGGTTTTGTTGTGTTGAGTAACCACAAAAGTAATGACAAATTCCTCAAATTCTATCCAAGAAAAGGCAAAGAATTAGCTCCTCAGAATGGATTTGTTCAAGAAGTGTGAAAAAAGAATATTTTCTCTTGCATCCTGTGGAACCCAACTCTAAATCTTGACTCAGCATAAAGTGAAGAGTATTGCGGAGTATTTCTGATACACAAAACCTAAATGTTGTATAATTATACCTAAGTGATAAATGGTGGTATCTGGGACTCAGATATAATTTGAGTGAAAAAATTCCCTCAATTTCTAGTGTTATTCTCTTTCTCCTGGGACCTTAGACCTAATTACTGAATTTGACCAAAGGCTTTCAGAAGCCTAGCAATCTTTTAAGAAGTTCACACATATTATTAACTATTTTAATATTCACAAGAATGGGTATACTTGAGGAAACTGAGACAAGGGAAATTAAGTGATGCGACAAAAAGTAGAGGTAATTAGCAGAGTCAGGATTTGAGCAATGGATTCATAGATTCACAGCTTGTCTTACATGCTATGCTTTACTGTTTAATTTGTGGTATCTGGTAGTCTGGATTGTTTACCCAACTAACTCTTAAGGACCAGATTTTGATGTTCCTCTACAGAAATTCACTCTTTCCACTTCTTTCCTTGAATTCATCATGCAGTTTGAATTCATTTGAACCACTTTGGGTGGTTACAAACCAACCAGCAATTACCAGCAATGAATAACATTTAAGCTGTAGATCATTCTCAGATAAATTTTATATTTTTCAAATTCTCAGTGTCTTCCACTTTGTCTGATTTGACATAAGTTGAAACATTTTGTTAAATTCCCTATCAAAATTGTTTTTGTTGGGGGTGCCTGAGTTCCTCAGTTGGTTAAGTGGCTGTTTTCATCTCAGGTCATGATCTCAGGGTCCTGGGATCAAGTCCTGCACCGGCTCCCTGCTCAGCAGCGAGTCTGCTTCTCCCTCTCCCTCTGTAATCTCTCGCTCTCACATTCTCTTAAATAAGTAAATAAAATCTTAAAAAAAATTTGTTTTTGTTAATTCCCATTTAGTTTGGAAGATTTATGATTATTAAGATTGCAAATTATTCATTACTTAAAAGTTAAACTATTAAAGTCCTATTAAGAATTCTTCCTTTTACCTCTGCATAATGATCCTCTATTCCATGAAATATATTTTGCTTAAATTCTTGACTGGCTGATATGAATAACATTCTTGCTTGTATTTGCCTGACATGTTGTTAGCATCTTTGAAGAAATTGTTTATTTATGAAATATTCCATACACATCTGTGATAGTTTGATTACTGGTTCACCAAAGATATGCTTACCCTAAACCCTGATGCTACATCGGTGAATATCTTAACATCACATGGGAAAAGGGAATCAAAATTGCAGAAGAATTTAAATTTGCTCATCAGCTCACCTTAAAATAGGGAGATAATGCTAGATTATCAGGTGGTCCCAATGTAAACACATGGGTTCTTAAGAGTGGAAGATGAAGGCGGAGTGTGTCAGAGAGATTCAACAAAAGAAAGGAGGAGAGATCAAAGCATGAGAGGGTATCAACCCACCTTTGCTGGTTTTGTAGATGAAAGAAGGGAGATAGAGACAACAATGCAGGCAGCATAGTACTAGAAGTCCTAGCCTCAGCAATGAGACAACAAAAAGAAATAACAGGCATCCAAATCGGCAAAGAAGTCCAACTTTCACTCTTCGCAGATGACATGTAGAAAATCCAAAAGACTCCAGCAAAAAATTGTTAGAACTGATACAGGAATTCAGCAAAGTCTCAGGATATAAAATCAATGCACAGAAGTCAGTTGCACTTCTATATACTAACAACGAGGCAAAAGAAAGAGAAATCAAGGAATCAATCCTATTTATAAGCACACCAAAAATGGTAAAATACTTAGGAATGAAACTAATTGAGGATGTAAAGGATCTGTACTCTGAAAACTAGAGAAAACTTATGGAAGAAATTGAGGAAGACACAAAGAAATGGAAAAACATTCCATGTTCATGATTTGCAAGAACAAATATTGTTAAAATGTCTATGCTACCCAAAGCAATCCACACATTCTATGCAATCCCTATCAAGATACCATCAACATTTTTCACAGCACTGGAACAAATAATCCTAAAATTTATATGGAACCACAAAAGACTCTGAAGAGACAAAGGAATGTTGAGAAAGAAAACCAAAGCTGGAGGCATCACAATTCCAGACTTTAAACTGTATTACAAAGTTGTAATCATCAAGATAGTATGGTTCTGGCACAAAAACAGACACATAGACCAATGGAACAGAGTATAGAGGACCCAGAAATGGACCTTCAACTCTATGGTCAACTAATCTTTGACAGAGCAGGAAAGAATACCCAATGGAAAAAAAAACAGTCTCTTCAATAAATGGTGCTGGGAAAATTGGATAGAACAATGCAGAACAATGAAACTGGACCATTCTCTTACACCATACACAAAGATAAACTCAAAATGGATGAAAGCCCTAAATGTGATACAAGAATCCACCAAAATCCTAGAGGAGAACACAAGTAGTGACCTCTTCGACCTCGGTCACAGCAACTTCTTGCAAGACGTATCTTCAAAGGCAAGGGAAATAAAAGCAAAAATGAACTATTGGGACTTCATCAAGATAAAAAGCTTTTGCACAGTAAAACAGTCAACAAAACTAAAAGGCAATCTACAGAATGGGAGAAGATATTTGCAAATGTCTTATCAGATAAAGGGCTAGTATCCAAAATGTATGAAGAACTTATCAAACTCAATACCCCAAAAAACAAAAATCCAGTCAAGAAATGGGCAGAAGGCATGAACAGACATTTCTCCAAACAAGACATACGTATGGCCCACAGATACATGAAAAAATGCTATCACTTGTCATCAGGGAAATACAAATCAAAACCACAATGAGATACCACCTTACACTAGGCAGAATGGCTAAAATTAGGGGCACTTGGGTGGTTCAGTTGATTAAGCATCTGCCTTTGGCTCAGGTCAGGATCCCAGGGTGCTGGGATTGAGCCCCACTTCAGACTCCCTGCTCAGCAGGGAGTCTGCTTCTCTCTCTGCCCCTCCCCCAGCTCATTGCTCTCTCTCTCTCTCTTTCTCCCTCTCCCTCAGTCTCTCTGTCAAATAAATAAAATGTCTAAAAGGAATCATTAAAATTAACAACTCAGGAAACAACAGATGTTCCAAGGATAAGAAAGGTTTCCCCTCTTACACTATTGGTGGTAATGCAAACTGGTGCAGCCACTCTGGAAAACAGTATGGAGGTTTCTCAAAAAGTTAAAAATAGAACTACCCTACAACCCAGCATTTGCACTATGAAGTATTTATCCAAAGACTACAAACATAGTGATTCAAAGGGGCACATGCACCCCAATGTTTATAGCAGCAATGTCTACAGTAGCCAAACTATGGAAAGAGCCCAGATGTCCAACAACAGATGAACAGATAAAGAAGAGGTGATATATATATATATATATATATATATATATACACACACACACACACACACACACACACACACACACACACACACAGTATTATTACTCAGCCATCAAAAAGAATGAAATCTTGCCATTTGTAACACCATGGATGGAACTGGAGTGTATTATGCTAAGTGAAATAAGTCAGAGAAAGACAAATACAATATGATTTCACTCATATGTGGAATTTAAGAAACAAAAACAGATGAACATAGAGGAAGGGAAGGAAAAATAAAATAAGATGAAAATAGAGAGGAAAGCAAACTGTAAGAGATGCTGAACTCTAGGAAACAAACAGAAGGTTGCTGGAATGGAGGTGGGTGAGGGCATGGGGTAACTGGGTAATGGGCATTAAGGAGGGCACTTGATGTAATGAGCACTGGGTGTTATATGCAACTGAGGAATCACTAAATTCTACCCCTGAAACTAATAATACAGTATATATTAACTAAATTGAATTTAAATAAATAAATAAATAAATAAAAAGAATGCAGAAAGCATATGTAGGTGACAGCCTACAGGGAAATCAGTTTCACAACCAGAAGGAACCAAATTCTTTAAACAATCTGAATGAGCAAGGAAATGGGTTCTCTTCTAGAGCTTCCAGAAAGGAACAGCCCTACCTGAAACTTGATTTTAGTCCACTGAGACCAATGTTACACTTAAACTTTAAGAAATATAAGTAGTGATGCCTGGGTGGCTCAGTTGGTTAAGCAGCTGCCTTCAGCTCAGTCATGATCCCAGGGTCCTGGGATCAAGTCCTACATTGGGCTCCCTGCTCATTGGGGAGTCTGCTTGTCCCTCTGCCTGCCACTTCCCCTGCTTGTGCATGTTCTCGTGCACAAATAAACAAATAAAGTCTTTTAAAAAACCTGTAAAATAATAGTCTCGTGTTGTTTATTAGTCACAAAATTTGTGATAATTTGTTACAGTAAGAATATAAGAGTAATATTATATAAAATATATTTTATACTATCAAAATACATACAATAGGATATTAAGGTTGTACCCATTTGCCTCGCTTTTGTGTACAGCATGAATATAATAGATATCAATTACAAAAGTGGGTGTGAAAATTATCCTCATATGTCAAACTTACAGCTAAAACTGAGGAAAACTAATTCTATAATTCTTAGAGTTCTCAGAAAGGTCAAAAACATCAAAAGGAAGGCAGACGTTATAGAATTAAATTCTGGAGTATTTTTTGAAGAAAGCCCTACTGTGCACCTAAACTCCTGCTCCAAGGCGAGTGAGTTGTACTTAAAGTGAGAGATCCTTCAGAGAATTGCTAGAACGCTTAGTATATGACCCGTGCATTTGGGGGACACTAGACTGATTTTGGACTTAGGCCAGGAAAAATATTGGGCAAGTGGAAGAATTGGCAAGCTGCTTCCATAGGAGAGAAAGCAGATGGAGAGAAAGAGGAAGAGATTAGAAGTGTTCACAGTCTTTTTCAAATAGATCTAAGAGAAATGAATCCCAAAACAGATGTAGAACTTGTAGAAGTGTTTACTGAAGGTCATTTTTAAAGGAATCTTATACTAGAGAAGTTATGCTAAGGGGTAAGAGTCTCTAAAAGTTGTTCTTACAGGTAGACATTGATGAACCAAAAGCTGAGAGAATATTATAAAGGAAAAGATGCTTTGTCCACGTTATGGCATTGCAGTCACCAGTTGTAGGAGTCTCCCCAAAAGCAAAAAAGAAAAAAAGAAGGAAAAAGTAAAAATAAAAACATAAAAAAGTTCTGTACACTTAGGAAAGTGGCATTTTATACTGTCTTGAGACCTAGAAACAATGAAATCACTTCTCCAGGTAAGAAGTAACCAGTCCTCTGACATGAAACCTCTTTCGTCCCACTGGAGGGAAACAAAGTATCAAGTAGCAAATTGGGTCTGAGTTAAGCTGAAAAAAGCCAAGCTGACCACAAACCTTTTCCAGATAAAAGGCTGCATTAACAGACCTTAGCAGAAGGAAGAGGAGGGGAAGCCTTAGCTACTTGTGAAGATTGAAGCATGCAGATTTAATTTTTATACTGAAATCATGTTGCCAACCTAAAGTTTCTTCAGTGGTGTTATTATCTAAGAGCAAACACAAAACTTCTGGAAGTAGCCAAGTGTTCAACCAGAAATTTACTACTAGGGAAGAGAGGGGAAGGTGTAGAAATTTACCATGAATAAAGTTAAAGGATGACAAGATAAAATAACTTTTACTATGACTAAATCAAAAGTTATGTTTGTTCTGCATACTAGATACAATTTAGTAAAAAACATATTGATACATTAAAAAATATTTCTTGGAGCATACTCCTCCCCAATTGCCTTTCTCTCATTCCACAGGGCTAAATAGTCCTACAGATTTTGTTGGTAGCTTTTTCTCCCGTTTGGTAATAGTTTTATGGATATGCATATTCCCAATAGAGTACATTCTTACATTTTTTATGTTTTTAAAAGTTCTATGAATACCTTTTTACTATTGGTTCCTTAACTCTCTTTTCTTTACTCAACATTTGATTGTTTTTTTTTTTTTTAAGATTTTATTTATTTATTTGACGCAGAGAGAGAGAGAGACAGCGAGAGAGGGAACACAAGCAGGGGCAGAGGGAGAGGGAGAAGAAAGAAAACGACTGAGCCACCCAGACACCCCCAACATTTTGTTTTTGAGAGTCTCTCATCTTGTACCTGAACTTGCGATTCATTTATTTTAATATAAACAAAAATATTTTAAATATTCAGTATTTTATTGCTTAATTGCACCAGAATATATTTAGCCAATCTGTTGTTAATGAAGATTTGGGTGATTTTGTTTTTCCTGTTACAAACAAGGCTACCGTGAATATTCAGATACACATTTCCTAGTGCACATATATTCAATTTTATCTAGAATACCTGACATAGGCTCATTCATTTTCTTTACCAAAATGCTAGCACATTTTGTTTTAGGTTTACTTCTTCTAAGAATGATGAGATTAGACTTTACTTCTTAGTCGGTATTACTATTTTAAAGCTTTATAAGTCTTAGAACACATTTTTTCTCACATTGCTCGTCATTTCTTGTTTATTTTCTTTGTCATTCATTCAATCCTGAAAAACAGCTTCTTGCCTTTGTTTTGGTGTGTGTGTGTGTGAGTATGTGTGTGGAAATGTACTTTCAGGCAGATAATTATAGAATTTTTATATTTGGATGGCCTGCTATAGTAGGACAATTATAATAAAGATGATAAATACATAATAAAACTCTGCTGATATTTTTATTTTATAGATTAGAAAAGCAAGGATCATCATTTGCTTATAGTCACACAGCTAATCAGGGCTAAAATTAGAAAAAAACAAAAACAAAAACAAAACCTGTGTTTTTGCCATGGATAGCAAGTTAATTATTGAACAACTACAATATAGAAAGGGTGATCAATGTTAAACATTTCTGGGTTCATCGCATTTATATTTTCCTACTTACACATGCAGATATTTTAACAAGCTCTTATTGTTGAAATAAACATTTTAATGTTGTAGTGTTATTATGAATATTTTTGCTTACAGTCAACTGGATCTTAGAATTACAGAAAATTTGTTTGCACAACAGTGAACAATCTATAGAAACCACAGATAGGTGGGTGCCTGGGTGGCTCAGTCAGTTAAGCTTTGCCTTCGGCTCAGGTCATGATCCCAGAGTCCTGGGATTGAGCCCCACATCAGGCTCTTTGCTCAGCAGGGAACCTACTTGTCCCTCTCCCCTCCCCCACTTGTGCTCTCTCTCTCTCTCTCTCTCTCTCAAATAAGTAAATAAATAAATTTTTTAAAAAAAGAAACTACAGATAGGTAAGTAATGATCTTTTATTGTAAGTAATTCTATTTGAATATATATATATTTGAATTTTAGTTATTTATATTCTAATATGTATGTTTATTTTATATATATGTGAACACATATGTATATATGTATATGTATTATGAAATAAAGAAAAACTGAAACCCAAACAAGAAAGCCATACAATATTAGAGTTAAAACTTTCAAGCTCTAGTCATATTTTAAAGTAAATCTTCTTTCCTGGGAAAAAGATCATGCTAACACATCAGTCTGAATACATCTAAAAATTCGATGGAAATTGCCAAAGCTATATGTTGTATCTAGATAAAACAGGCAGTCTATTTATCACTTGGTTTTACCAGACTGAGTTAAGATCTATAACAATCTGTAAAAACTAATTTAAGGAAAAGGTTTTTATTTTCTTAAAAATTGAGGATTATTCCTCCTCTAAAGAATGTATTATAACAGGCATTTTAGCAATACAGTAGTGCCCTCCCCATCTGCCATTTTCCTTTGCATGATTATGGTTACCTAGGGTCAATTGTGTCCTAAGGCAGATGATCCTCCTCCTGACTTACTGTCAGAAGGTCAATAGTAGCCTGATGGTTGTGTTACCATGCCCACGTCATTCCCCTCATTTCATCCCATCATGTAGGCATTTTATCATCTCACATCATCAAAAGAAGAAGGGTAAGTACAGTAACAGTAACATATTTTAAGAGAGACAGAGACCACATTCACATAACTCTCATTACAGTACATTGTTATGATTGTTCTCTTTTATTGTTAGTTATTGTTGTTATCTCTTATTGTGCTTAATTTATAAATTAAACTTTATCATAGGTAGGTATGCATAGGAAAAAAAAATGTGTATGTAGGATTCAGTACTAACCATGGTTTCAGGCATCCACTCAGGGTGTATTCCCTACAGATAGAGGAGATTACTGCTATCTGTTAGAAATTTCATGAGACTATGGAGCACTTAATGACTTCCTTGAGATACCAACATTGTCTCCACTCCCTTAAAAGAATTTCTACCAGCATGCAATTAGTATTTGTCAAATTATCAATCATTTTATTATTCCATTGCTTGTAAACATTTAAACATTATATCTAGTCTCACTTCATTCAATCATGAAAAATGTGACAGACTATGAAAATACTTTATAGATATTACATTATATATGTTTGCCACCAAATACTACAATGTTGACAACTTAATTTTTATTACTCAGATTACGCTCTCTAAGATCACTTTAATGATTCCTTTATAAAAACTTATGTAGAAAATATCATCATTGGCTAGTTCAATTTGTATTTATTTTCTTTTATTTTAAACTTAAATTACCATTAAATCCGTGAATACATTCATTCAGCAAGTATTTTTAGCATCTCTTCTCTCTAAGGACTAGAAAATATGGTAAACATGAAAGAGTGAAGCATAAAACATAGGCTATGGTCTTACTAAAACTTAGATAATTAGCAAAGATCAGACACTAACGCCTGATTATTTTACATTCAATTTGAATAGTTTTTTATTTATCAAGATTGTTTATTCATTCAGCAAAATGAATGAATAAATTAAAGCATGTAAGTCCCAGGATAAAATCGTATGTTATGAAACCTATTCATTTCATTTCTCTTCAGTCTTTAACCAAAAGAATGGATTGTTCTATTTCCAGGATGGTTCTACTAATTAAAAAATTATGTTACTAATTATACTAATTAAAAAAGAAAGAATACAAATATCATCTGCAGAGAAATAGTTAACATAGCAATTCTCAATTCCCTATGACACAAACCTACTTCTTACCAACATACAAAGACTATGTAATTTGCAGGGGATGGTGAATTCATCTGAAGAATCTTCAGCATGCTTGCAACTGTCTACACAAATTCAGTGAAAAGGTAGAGAAGGCTTCCAACATGATCCTTCAGAGAGATATAGTAAATGGCATCACCGCAGACTGGGATATTTTTTTCAAAATGATGATAGTTTATTATGTAATCCTTATTTATGGATGTTCTCATTTTATTTTATTTTTTTAAGATTTATTTACTTGAGAGAGAGCAAGCGAGCACAAGTGGGGGAGGGGCAGAGGAAGAGAATCTCCAAGCAGACTCCCCGCTGAGCACAGAGCCTGATACAGGGCTTGATCTCAAGACCCATGAAATGTTGACCCATGAGATCATGACCTTAGCCGAAACAAAGTTGGTCACTTAACTGACTGAGCCACCCTGGCGCCTCTGGATGTTCCCATTTTAAACTGTGGATTCAAGCTGACAGGAATAGTCTTTAAAATATAATTTTTAAGTACAAAATTATGAGTTTTTCTAAAAAATATTATTTTCCATTGAAGTGAAGCTAACATGTATATAATTCTCAGAAAAATAATCACACATTTGGTATTATGTCCAGTATATATGGTTGAAAAATTGTGATTGTAAATCATAATGAAAAATAAAAGTCACAGTTTAATTTTTGAATATGAAATGGAATTCAGATTTTTAAAATGCAAATTTTAATATTCAAAGAAAAATTTATTTTTATGCTTATTTTTTCAATGTGATAAATATGTGTATGTATGTGCAAGTCACTCAAACCTATTTCAAAAATAGGTTTCTATCAGGGCAAATGAAATATGGATAGACAATACAAGTGCCTAGATAAATTATAACTCTGCCATAAACAAAATTATTGACCAAATGTCTAAATAATTCTAGTTGGTAAATTTAGGTTCATAAAATCTATAATTTATATATGTAACATATCCATCAGCTGAAATTAGTAAGTAATTGTTATTAACAATGCTGTTATGCCAGTTAATAATGACTTATGAATCCTATCTACCACAAGGAAGAACAAACAGAATTTGTTGATTGTAACTACATTTAGGGCTGCTTCATTGCATGACTTCAGTACATATTTTCATATCTTAGTCTATGTATGCATAGTGTCTAGAGTATAAGGTACAAAGTGTGCATCTGTGCACAGTGACTTTGTGTTTGCTTTTATCCTCAAGGCTTTGTGTAGAATTCACTGGTTGTATTTGCAAATGGAAACCAGATCCACAATTTGTAAACCCATTGTTCCTACACTTAGTCCTGGTTTAAGGTTCGACAACACATTTAATATCTACAGCTCAGTTTATTCATCTGCAAAATGGGAATAAAATTATAATATTACAAAAATATTTTTTGTAAAAGTTACATATGTACAAACTACTGGATTCAGCTCATATAAGTAATCAAAAGTGTAGCTTAATTTAATGATACTATTGAATTGATGAAACTCATCAATTTAATATAGTTATTATTTAATGGCATTAGGAAGACAATTTCATGGCAAAATGAATGACTAGATATTTTAGAGTGATGTCAATTTAAAAACATACTTAAAAATACTACCTATTATGTGCTTATGATGAAGAGAAGTGTAACTTTCGAGAGCTCAACTGATGTGCAAACCTAAGAGAGACACATTGATTCTTAAATATTATTTTCTCTCCTTAGATATTAAAGATTGCATCTCCTTTGTTTGGCACAGAGAACATAAACAGATTTATAAAGAAGCATCCACAATCATGTCTACATGATGAGAAATCAGTCTAGAGTGCTTCTGAACAAACCCATGTCTGAAGTAAAGACAGTTAGTTATTCTCTGCAGCACTCACACTTCACTCCAGGGAAAGCTCAATTCTTTTTTATCACAAAGGAATATAGAATTGGGAAAAAATTAATTGTCAGAGCCAGAAAGATTACCTGAAGCTATAACAGAAGAGAGGTTAGCAAGCAGAAGAGTGGGGAGAAAAAGAAAAACACTGGTGAGAACACATTATTTATGAAATATTGCAAATGGCCTACTGTAAAAAGGATATAAATATCTCTAAGTAAGCTTAATTTATTTTCACTGTTGAAATTGAATTTTTTATATCAAAATTTCTTTTGGTCAATTACTGTTATAATCCAACTAATGAAAATTCAAGGTACAAGAACAAGCATGGACATTTTAAATTCTGAATGAATTTCATTGGTAATGCTATATGAGTCTACTTTTGAACTCACTAAATGGGATTTCTCAGTCTCAGATTTATCTATCAGTAACTCAACACATTTCCTTCTTACTCCTACATAGCCTATTATCCAGGCAATTAAAAATAAAATTTGTCTAATGTAAAAAATCTTCATTTTTATTCATTAATTCAACAGGTGTTTACTGAGTACTCATTGGACCAGACACAAGAATATAGTGATGAAGAGAATATTTTTTTATGAACCTTACTTTCTACTAAAGGAAGTTGAAAATCTTCAATATAAACAGGTAAAACATCCAACACATTGTCTAGTCATAAGAACAAAGGAGAAAAAGCAAGGAAAGGAGAATAGGAGATGTTGGGGAGGTGTTGCAATAGCTCCAAATTTGGAACCTGAGCTACTAGAGATCAGGTTTACCATTTACAAAAACGTGGAAAACAGATGTGTGGAGAATATCAGGAGATCAGCTCTGGGTGCATTAAATTTTTGATGTATATTTAATTTTCATTGGGGTTCATGAGTCTGTTGTTCAAAGGAGAGATTTAGGCTAGAAATAGAAATTTGTAAATAATTAGTATATGCATGTATATGGTATTTAAAACCAGGGAAACATATTACCAAAGGAGTAAATACAGATAGAGACTCAGTTCAAGGGCTGAACAGACTCTAGGGTTATGATGTTGTGATATTTAGATGAGGGGAATTCCTCAGAGTTTACTGAGGAATATTGGCTAGAGAAAGAAGGAAAATAATTTTCATGTGGCAAACTAGAAACCAAGTGAAGAAATGAGTTCCAATAAAAAGAGAAATTAAAATGAAAGAGAGAGAAATGTGATTATATGTGTGTGTGTGTAATGGGCATATATATATATGTGTGTGTGTGTGTGTGTGTGTGTGTGTGTGTATAATGTGAAGTCTGATTATATGTGTATATATATGATTATATGTACATATATATATACATATATACAGATACATGTGCACACACATATAGTCAGTGTGTTACATGCTATTGATAAGTAAAGAAAGATGAATATACAGCAACATGGATATTGTAAGTGGAGTGGGTTCAAGGGAGACTGGAAGGAGAAATTTGACACAAGTTATACAGACATTTTTTTTCAAGGATTATTGTGTAAAGAAAAGGATAGGGCTATAAATGGGTAAAAAGTACAAAGACAAATTGTTCTGTTTTGTTTTATTTTGTTTAATTTTTTGTTTGAGTGAGAGAAATTATAGCACATTTCTATGTTTATGGAAACAATCCAGTGAATAGAAATATTCGATGGTACTGAAGAAAGGAAGGAATGTTGCTGAAAGGGTAAATACAAATTTAAAGAAAAAGTAATACTTTTTCCCATGCAAAAACAGAGATACCCCGTCTCTTGCCTTTTCATAGAACATTTTCTTCAGATAGCATTTTCTTTAGGTAATTGTAAACTCTTTCTCTGGCCCTTTAATATATGTATACAAATCATTTAAAAGCTAAATAAACGTCTTGCTGGTCTTATAGCCCAAGAATGTTTTTCTCAAGGACCTGGGAAGCTTCCCTTTGAAAGGAATTTAAGGCCTTTATTTCACAGTTTCTGAGAGAAGGTAGGGGTCTCACTTCAGTAAGTGCCTCACTCCAAGTTGCAAAACTACCTTCTGTCATAAAGATAGATGTTTATTTTTCCTTTGGATAAAGCCGGTTAGCTAACACAGATGGTCAGAATTACAGGTGAATTTAGGATGAACTACATGTAACCTACGGGTGCCATCAAGTCCTCTTAGTTAAGAACAGTTTGTCTTAACATGTATGTAATGGTTGTATCTGCTTGACTTACATAAATGGGTGATTTTTTTCCTGTCATTAGTGGACTCTCTTTGATGTACATCACGTTGTGGTTTAATGCTTATTCAATAATAAAACTATTTTCATTCTCCTCTTTTGTGAAAGGTTTTCTGGGTTGGCAGGAAATTTTGTTTTTAATTATATTACCCCAACACCATACAGTAACCAAGTAGAGAGGTTGGCCTTAGCTAGTTGCTGAGGTAGTTTATCTTTATGGAAAGAGAGAAGGTACAATCTACGGCCACAAATAAGATGGTTGTTTCATATTAAAGACAAGACAGCAGGCCCCAAAAGGAAATTGCCTATGCTACGCCCCGTATCACCGAACTACGACTTAGGGTAATTACAGTTTCTACTCTCCTAGAAATGGAATCTTAAACCAGTCAGTCAGTAATCACCTGATCAGCACTAGTAAGGCAATCTGCCTGATGGACCCCTGCCATTTCCCAGGGGAAGGTATTCTTGCAATAACAAACCTGCTTTTTTGCCTAATGTAAATTCCTTGTCCTGTTCCCTTCAGCCTATAAAAGTCTTTCATTTTGTACAGCTCCTTTGGAGCGCCTTTCTAGCTGCTAGATTGGATGCTGCCTGATTCGAATCAATTTTTGCTCGGTTAGACTCTTAAAATTTAACATATGCATCAGTTTTCTTTTAACAGTAGAGATGGTGGTGAGAACTTATGGAAATTCTCTTTTGATTATTTTTCTTTTCTCGGTGATAAAAGGAAGTGAGGCCAACAATGAGAGATAGGATGTGATTTTTGAAGTGCCAAAGTCGAGGATCACAAATGGTCACCTAGGAGAGGAGGGAGATAAAGGTCAAGAAATGCAGCACTTTTTCTAGGCATTGCTAAGGCCCATACGAGAGGAGTGTTAATTAGTTTAAACTGAGTCAGGTCAGCGTGGAGATATTTTTCTCCAAATATCTTGAAGCATAATAGTTGTTGTACAAACTTGGCAGAGAGTTATAGGGTTATGTTTCTTTTTTTAAACTGAGTCAGGTCAGCGTGGAGATATTTTTCTCCAAATATCTTGAAGCATAATAGTTGTTGTACAAACTTGGCAGAGAGTTATAGGGTTATGTTTCTTTTTTTTTTTTTTTTTTTTTTTAATTAATAATGATTTTTTATTATATTATGTTAGTCACCATACAGTACATCCCCGGTTTTCGATGTAAGGCTCGATGATTCATTAGTTGTGTATAACACCCAGTGCACCATGCAATATGTGCCCTCCTTACTACCCATCACCGGCCTGTCCCATTCCCCCACCCCCCTCCGCTCTGTAGCCCTCAGTTTGTTTCTCATAGTCCATAGTCCCTCATGTTTCATTCCCCCTTCTGATTACCCCCCCTTTCTTTATCCCTTTCTTCCCCTACTGATCATTCTAGTTCTTATGTTCCATAGATGAGAGAAATCATATGATAGTTGTCTTTCTCTGCTTGACTTATTTCACTAAGCATTATCTCCTCCAGTGCCGTCCATGTTGTAGCAAATGTTGAGAACTCATTCTTTCTGATTGCTGAGTAATATTCCATTGTATATATGGACCACAACTTCTTAATCCAGTCATCTGTTGCAGGGCATCTCGGCTCCTTCCACGATTTAGCTATTGTGGACATTGCTGCTATGAACATTGGGGTGCATATGGCCCTTCTCTTCACTACGTCTGTATCTTTGGGGTAAACACCCAGTAGTGCAATGGCTGGATCATAGGGTAGCTCAATTTTTAACTTTTTAAGGGACCTCCACACTGTTTTCCAGAGTGGCTGTACCAACTTGCATTCCCACCAACAATGTAGGAGGGATCCCCTTTCTCCACATCCTCTCCAACAATTGTTGTTTCTTGCCTTGTCTATTTTTGCCATTCTAACTGGCGTAAGGTGGTATCTCAGTGTGGTTTTGATTTGAATTTCCTTGATGGCTAATGATTTTGAACATTTTTTCATGTGTCTGTTAGCCATTTGTATGTCTTCATTGGAAAAGTGTCTGTTCATATCTTCTGCCCATTTTTTGATTTGTTTATTTGTTTCTCGTGTATTGAGTTTGAGAAGTTCTTTGTAGATCTTGGATACCAGTCCTTTATCTGTAGTGTCATTTGCAAATATATTCTCCCATTCCGTGGGCTGCCTCTTAGTTTTTCTGACTGTTTCCTTGGCTGTGCAGAAACTTTTAATCTTGATGAAGTCCCATAAATTCATTTTATCTTTTGTTTCTCTTGCCTTTGGGGATGTGTCATGAAAAAGGTTGCTTTGGCCGATGTCGTAGAGGTTGCTGCCTATGTTCTCCTCTAGAATTTTGATGGATTCCTGTCTCACATCGAGGTCTTTCATCCATTTGGAGTTTATTTTTGTGTATGGTGTGAGAGAGTGGTCAAGTTTCATTCTTTTGCATGTAGCTGTCCAATTTTCCCAGCACCATTTATTGAAGAGACTGTCTTTTTCCCACCGGATGTTTTTTCCTGCTTTATCAAATATTAGTTGCCCAAAGAGCCGAGGGTCCATTTCTGGGCTCTCTATTCTGTTCCATTGGTCTATGTGTCTGTTTTTGTGCCAGTACCATGCTGTCTTTGTGATCACAGCTTTGTAGTACAGCTCGAAATCCGGCATTGTGATGCCCCCAGCTTTGTTTTTCCTTTTCAACAGTTCCTTGGAGATTCGGGGCCTTTTCTGTTTCCATACAAATTTAAGGACTATTTGTTCCAGTTCTTTGAAAAATGTCCTCGGTATTTTGATCGGGATAGCATTGAAAGTGTAGATTGCTCTGGGTAGCATGGACATTTTAACTATGTTAATTCTTCCAATCCATGAGCATGGAATATCTTTCCATCTTTTTATGTCTTCCTCAATGTCTTTCAAGAGTGATTTATAGTTTCTAGAATATAGGTCCTTTACGTCTCTGGTTAAGTTAATTCCAAGGTAACGTATGGTTTTTGGTGCTATTGTAAATGGGATGGATTCCCTAATTTCTCTTTCTTCGGTCTCGTTATTCGTGTATAGAAATGCAACTGATTTCTGAGCATTGATTTTGTATCCCGCCACGTTACTGAATTGCTCTATAACTTCTAATAGTTTGGGAGTGGCTTCTTTTGGGTTTTCCATATAGAGTATCATGTCATCTGCAAAGAGAGACATTTTGACTTCTTCTTTGCCAATTTGAATACCTTTGATCCCTTTTTGTCGTCTGATTGCTGTTGCAAGGACTTCTAGTACTATGTTGAATAATAGTGGCGAGAGTGGGCATCCTTGTCGAGTTCCTGATCTTAAGGGAAAGGCTTCCAGCTTTTCCCCATTGAGAATAATATTTGCAGTAGGCTTTTCATAGATGGCTTTTATGAGATTGAGAAATGTACCTTCTATTCCTACACTCTGAAGGGTTTTAATCAGGAAAGGATGCTGTATTTTGTCAAATGCTTTTTCGGCATCGATTGAGAGGATCATATGGTTCCTGAGTCTTTTCTTGTTGATATGATGTATCACGCTGATTGATTTGCGAATATTGAACCACGCTTGCATCCCAGGTATGAATCCCACTTGATCGTGATGGATAATCCTTTTAATGTACTGTTGGATTCTATTAGCAAGTATCTTGTTGAGGATTTTGGCGTCCATATTCATTAGGGAAATCGGTCTGTAATTCTCCTTTTTGAGGGGGTCTTTGCCTGGTTTGGGGATCAAGGTAATATTGGCCTCATAGAATGAGTTTGGTAGCTTTCCTTCTGTTTCTATTTTTTGAAATAGCTTTAGGAGAATAGGTATTATTTCTTCTTTGAATGTTTGGTAGAATTCCCCAGGAAAACCGTCCGGGCCTGGAGTTTTGTTATTTGGAAGGTTGTTTATCACTGACTCAATTTCTTCATAATTAATTGGCCTGTTTAAGGAATCAATTTCTTCCGGTTTCAATCTTGGTAGTTTATAGGTTTCCAGGAAGGATTCCATCTCTTCCAGATTGCTTAGTTTATTGGCATATAGCTGTTGATAAAAATTTCTAATAATCCTTCCAATTTCAGTGGTGTTCGTCGTGACCTCTCCTTTTTCATTCATAATTTTAATAATCTGGGTCCTTTCTCTTTTCTTTTGGATAAGTCTTGCCAGTGGTCTGTCAATTTTATTGATTCTCTCCAAGAACCAGCTTCTAGTCCTGTTGATCTGCTCTACTGTACTTCTGGTTTCTGCTTGATTGATTTCAGCTCTAATTTTGGTCAACTGCTTCCTCGTGCGTGGATTAGGCCTGTCCCTCTGTTGCTGTTCCAGCTTCTTGAGGTGAGAATATAAAAACTGCATTTTAGATTTTTCTATTCTTTTGAGTGAGGCTTGGATGGCTATGTATTTCCCCCTTAGGACTGCCTTTGCAGTATCCCATAGGTTTTGGACTGTTGTATTTTCATTCTCATTGGTCTCCATAAATTGTTTAATTTGATTTAGGGTTATGTTTCAGACAAGTAACCATGAAGAACAATGAATGAAAAGAGGCTAAAGTCATTGAAGGTTTCAACAAGAGAATGATTATAGTGATTGACTGTGGAATTCAGGCTGACACAAACATATCAGTTACTTAAAACATATTAATTGCCTGTAAGAGCCCAGACACTAGAATAAAATACGAACAGGAGAGTGTCCTTTGTGTTTTATTAGAGAGAGCACTGTAAATTCATGTAAACACATACATAAGTTAATTACCATCAGAATTGTTAAGGGCATGGAAGAATATGAAATAGGAAGATAGACATAGAGCTGGGAGTGGTTTTTGAACCTGTATATCGGGGTAGGCCTGACTGCAGAAGTTCTGGATTGAGACCTGAACCCAAAGCCATGCTGCAAAGATTTGAGGGAATCACATTAAAAAAAAAAAAAAAAAAGTGGCAATGAAGACAAAGGTAGAGTGAGCTGGGACACATTTGAAAGATCAGATGTTGGCCACATAGTCAATGAAGGTTAGCTGGTTGAGGGTTAGATACGGAGGGGTAGGGAGGAACCAGATCAGGGAAGGGACCACATAGGATTTTATTCTGATTACGGTAGGAAGATAATGGAGGAGTTTAAGCAGGAGAGAAGGTTTTTAAAAATGTACCTCTTGAAAATATAACTATGATCATTCTGTGGAGAATGGATGTGGGATCTAGAAGTGGAGCCTGGGAGATCTGAACAAGATTGTTATGGGGGCGCAGGTGAGAAATGATGCTAACTTAGAATAGGGCTTTGGAAGTATAGGTCACTAAATAATCAGATTCTAGTAGTTCTGCAGAGTGGGCACACAAGTATTAGTGAATGGAAATGGAGGTTAAGTAAAGAAGGGGATGGGTAACCATATACTTAACTATATACTTTTTTGTTCTCTTTGTCAAACCCTCACCCAGGATTTCAGTTGGAGTTTGGGGGTATGCTGACCAAGTTCTACCTCAAGAATGCACACGTCTTCTCTTTTCCTCTCTGTCTCAGTATTTCTTGAAAGTTCTAGGAGCCCTTATCCTCTGTATAAAAGAATCTTGGAAATTCGGGGGAATTAAAACACTTAGAGACAGTCCTCAATCAGTAGAGGGTGGACGCTGTGGGGAGATATCCCAAGTTCCTCTCCTGCAGATGAACAGTTTTAAGAGGCAGTCTGTGTTCCTCTCAGAGGTCCTGATGGAATTGACCACCCAATGGCTACATCAGCATTCTCAGTAACACACCCTACATTGCCTTTCCCCCTTTCTGTCTCATGCTCTCTGCTTCCTTTCTCCTGCTTTGTGGTACCATCTTCCCAAATAAACTAACTCTATCTCAGTCCCTGTCTTAGGTTCTACATTTAGGGTAAGCCAAATGAAATCATATGTTTTTATTAAGGATAAAAATAGAGATAAAAGAAAAATTCCATTCATTAAGGATAACAATGAAACTTAAAAATATTTCAGAGCTTAAGAACAAAAGTAAAAAACCCTCAAACTTGCCTTAGTGAAGTGATAAGATAAAAGGATTTTGAACCTAGAATTCTATACTTAGCCTGAGTAAACAACTAGTATGGGGGAAAAATACATTTTTAGACATGCAGTGCCTCGGGAAATGTATTTCTGAAAAATTGACCCACAGAGTCACTCAACAAAATAGTAACAAAAATATGAATTAAAAAAAAACTATTATGAATGAAAAAATCACCATGATAATTAGGGTCTGCTTGTAATTGCTCAGCACTGTAGAGTAACCAAGATATCTTGGTAGCAGTTCAGTGTACATATTTGAAAATCTACTTACAGGAAATTATTTGTATGACTGCCTGTAAGTAGTGAGGCTTAACTTGTTGTCTTCATGTTCCAAGCTCTTGAGATCTAGGATAAAACATGGTAGAAAAATAAGTTTTTAGGCTCCTGAAGATTTGTCTTGATCTTTTTAGTATTTTCTAGTAGTAAGAATAAAAAAGTTGACCATGTTTACTCAGAACACCATTCCCTCATATAATGTATATTATCATACAGGTCTTTAAAAAGACAATAAAAATGACAAGATAAAAACTAAATAGAAATAACAATTCTTCTTATTAAGTGCAACATAGCAATATATTATCATAATAACCCCACTTTCGATACCACTGCTACACAGTTTTAAGTTCAAAAACTGATTTCTAATATAGATTGGGTTCCATTTAGTTTTATAATGAGAAGAGTGTTGAAATATGAATTAAGATATTTTTCTTTGATATCTTTTTTACCTGTTGGTAAACCTACCGGCAAGTTTGTGGGCACATGGAATGCAAAAAAGTACTCTAGGGTACTTTCTTGCCTGCCTTTTAATTCCTAATTATAAACTGTTTTTAGGAGAAAGAGGCTGCAGTGAGAGGGAATGCAGTGATGGGAGCAAAAACTATGGGGTATTGGAGGCAAAGTAGGCTCGGTGGGGGATGAAGATGAAGAGGAGGAAAGGAAGGAAGAGGAAAGAGAACGAGTCTGTGAGACAGTTTGAGATTTCCTCAGACCAAAAGGAAATTTCCCAGAAACACCCCAAAACTCCACAAGACTCCTTCCTGATGTTCAGCTGTTCTCTGAATATCTGGCAGGACCTCGAGTGTCTTTGTGGTATGTGGGAGGATTCTAGAGCTCTGAGCTTTGCCAAACAGTTTGGTAACACAAACATGCATAGCAGGTGACCTGAAGAGAACTCAGGGACTGGAAATCATCAGTAACTATTAAATTGACTACTGGAGGGGACCAGTAGGCACTTTGGCCCCAAGAAACCAGGTTCTGCCTTTAGGGCTAAAGGAGACTGTTGATAATGGTGCAGGTTAAATGTCCCATTCCCCAGTTGAAATAAATGCTAAAATCAGGATTAATTTGATTTCTCAAAAATATACAGAGGAAATATATCGTGGTCTTAGGGTTTATAAACTACAGTTCAAAGCAGTTTCATGAATTGCCTCATTCCTAGGCATTTAGTCATAGAAGTGTAAAAAAAAAAGTAGAATTGGGGATATACTAGCATAAAAATGACTCCAATTTGAATCATATTGGACTGATTTGCTTCCACCTCTTCTGTGACCACAGTTAAGCATGGAATTAAAGACCGCTGATTGAACGACGTGTGGAGGTCCTGGTTGAAGGATTTCAGTAAAGACATAAAAAGTGTTGTGTAATTATGATAAAGAGAGATGTGTGTTTTATCTTGTCTTTTGCAGGTTTTTGTTTATTTATTTTAATTCAAACACATTCAGACAGATATTTTGCTTTTCAGTTCCCCTAGAAGCATAGCCTGAGGCAAATACTCACATGCAAGTAGTTTATTTGAGTGGTGATCCAAGAAACTCTGGCAAGGAATGTGGAAGTGAGGCAGAGAAGGGAAAAGAGCCAACATCGGGTGCATTATCAAGGAAGCTCCTGCTGTGGGTAATTGGAGCTTAATCTTGCTGGTGAATTCTGAGAGCAAGTATACAACAAGCACCTCAGAGTTATTCCTCCCACGGGGCAAGGGAGCCAGAATATTGGTACACAAATTTCCATCCATCATTGGTGGAGGGCTTTCCTTGGGAACCTTAATCTTAGCACATCTGGTTGGCTGTGAGTATCTGAATGTAGCAAAAGAAAGCCTTAGGCAAAAAGAATCACATGCTGGGATTGAGGAGCCCAGCTCAAGAACAGAGACTTTAGGGGCGGGGGCAGGAATTAAGAGCACACACAATACTTTTATCACAGAATCCACCTATCCCTGTTTTCTGATATTTGACTGCTTGATTCATTGATAAACATGACTGTCTGGCCTTAACAGGCTTTTGAGTTCACAATTTCTGACATCACGGACTAGTTGATTCTCATGATTACAGATTTTTTACTTACTGTCTTAAACAATGCTAGAAATGAGTTTTTAGAAGTTTTCAAGGGAAAATCACACCCAAATGAACTTGTGTTAAATTAGCATTCTGTAAAAATGTGCATGCAATCCAAAATTCACTTTGGAGTGGGGGGAGCCACAGAAATATTCCCTGAAGGATAAATAAATGATCTTATATATATATTTTTTCACATTCTGACATTAGGAAGTTATTTGTTTAGGTAATAGAGAGTACGTATTTTCTGTTTTCCGTATTCAAGCTTTCATGCCACTTATATAATTGAACTAAAATTATAGGTCATTTAGAAGGTTAGTAAGAGAGATGAAGGCATAATTCAAATTTGCTAGTCTTTGCTTTGGTAAGTGAATGATTTGGAACATTGTAGAGCAATGGAAAAGGATATGGTCCTGAAGTCTTATGCTCATTTTAGTTCCACCTGATTAAATTAATATTTATATAAACAAATAAGTTTGGGTCGAATCCTTTGATTATTAAACTCTTAAAAAATGAACAAAAATGAATCAAACCATCAAGTTGCATGGTATGAGTCAATGCTAAAATGTATGGATTCCTACGTTTTTAAATATCTGTTATTTACCTTTCATTCATTTATTCAAAACTCACAGGCATCTACCACATCATAGATCTTAAGAATATTGTACACCCTTGTTATAGCAATACTGGCAGAGCCTAGTACTTTCTTTGGTCAGGCCATCTAAGTGGGAACACAGGCACTCATATTAAAAATCTCTATGATGTGACAAATGCTTTCTGTAATTTAAAGATAATAACCCTGGCATCTGCTTACTAATTTTTGCCAGTGCATATATAAACGAATACCAGAAATTTTGATGCATAAATGATAATGAATGACCACAACGGTGGTATTTTCAGCCTTACTTCTTCCAAAAACAGCTGGAGAATAAATGTTTTGTTGTAATTCCTGATCTTAAACTTAATCAAAGGTAAAATAAATTATATTTTTAATTTCACTATATAGTGTTCTATAACAATTACTAAAGGACATTACACATTGAAAGGAAGGATAACTAGAAACAAGTAAGTCATTTTATAATATTAAATTTAAAGATACAGGAAGTTACTGAGTTTTAGAATTTCCATGGATTTTAGAAATAATCTCATTGGAATCATTCTTTTTGAACGTGAGAAAAATGACACTCAGCTTATTGGCATGCCTAAACTGAAATAGCCTGTGGCAGCACCAACATTTGAGCACAGACATCGTTTCTCCAAAGCTTAGGTACAATGTATCATTGCTTCATTAAGAGTGGCAGGGGATCCAGTCTTCTATAAACACCCGTAATTATGTTTTTCACCTATCGTAGAGTCAGTATCTCTGTATTCCCCTAACCATGCAGCACTGGTGATCCAGCATCTACAGCCCTGATTATAGTCCTATAGTAAATGGAGCAGAATATGTTACATGTTTATTGGGAGCACAGCAGGGAGTTAAGCTGTTTGTGGATGTGTATGCTCTAGATTATAAATAAATCCTTGCCTAGCACAACATGGCAGTGTAACAAAACTCGGCTCTGCCAGTGACCTTAAATAAAAAACCCCAGGCATCTTTACCCAGCCACTTACTCATTCCATTTGATAAGATTTTGGCTGATAGAAAGAAAAAGCTCTAGCTAAATGGTTTTGCTGAAATGGTATAATGGTGGTGGATGAACTTTCCACTGAAAATAATGAATGAATAGTTGCTTCACTGAGAGAATTTTCCAGTAGACTAAATTGTCAAAGATCTTAATATATTATTGTATGAAGCCAGAGATTTCCTAAATTCAACCTACTCTCTGAATTTGTCAATCATCTCTTAAACATATTAATCAGTTTAGGGTTCAGTTTGTTAAATCAAGACTTTGTTGTTTTAAATGTAAGTTTTTAAAGTACTAGGCAGCAACTTTTGTACTATACAGTACAATGGATATGGATAGAAGGGATATAATGGTTATAAGAACCCTATGGATATAATGGTTATAAGAATTCTGTACTCTTAAATGTATTAGTATAACATTCATAAACATAACACTTAAAATGTAGCCACTATAAAAGCATTACATATTAACAATAGAAGTGTTCCATTTGGGAAAAGATATTCAACTTTCCACACAAAGGTAACTAATATCTTATTTGATTTGTAAAAGTACATTGTTAGTCAAAATCATCAAATACTGAGCCATCACTCAAGGAAAAATCGTGTTGCATTTTTTTGTGTGAGACGAGTTTCTAGTAGTTGTAAGACACACTTTTTACATAACCATCTTTCACTAAAAAGCCATGAATATTTTGCACACATTCTTTTTCAGCATATCATATTCAGCACCTGCAAAATGGAGTTAAGCCTTGTTCAATTTAATTCAGAGTATTACAATAGAATGAAATTAGATAAAATATGTGAGAACATTTTGAAAATGAAAACCAGTCTATAAATATTACCTCTAGGAAAGTGTTTGAGACATAAATATTAAAAAATAATTCTAAGTATAGAAAACCCAATAAACAGACCCTCATTAAGAAAGATGCTTTTTGGGTTGCCTGGGTGCTCAGTTGGCTAAGCATCTGACTCTTAATCTCAGCTCAGGTCTTGATCTCAGAGTCATGAAACCAGGCCCCATATTGGGCTCCATGCTTGGTGTGGAGCCTACTTTAAAAAAAAAAAAAAAAAAAAATCCTTCACAGCAAGGTACAGGAGTTGTTTTTTTGGGGGGGGGGGGGCGATCACTTAATCTCAATGCTGGTAACATAACTGTACTTCCCAGTACTAACACTTTTTTGTGTTGTGTTTCTAAGTCCTTTTACTTCCTATTAGACTCTCTATTTCACTGATCTTGTCAGGATTTTTTGCCCCATAAATAAACATACAGTTATTACTCATTTGGCAAACCTTTGATTTTAATATGGCTTTATTCAGGTCTGTACACAAAGATATACAAATAAATCAGTGCCATCTTAGTATTTTTCCAGAGTTTGCGAGAACTTGAGAGATCATCAACACAACTTTTTCATATGCACAGTAACTACAATTTTAAATGATTTATATAATAGATATAAATAGGTAATAAAATAGCAAAAGCAGATTAACAAAGAACCATCTGAGAAACATGATGGATGCTAAACTCAGAAAGTAAGCTTGATTCAAGGATCTGCCATTTACTGGGTTTATAATATGCGGTCTTTGCAATTTTTTTTGCCCTCCTCCTCAGATTCTACATGTGAGAAACTATATAAATAAAAATAACATCAAACTTAAAGAACGTTGTTACTAATTCCATGCTTCTATAAAGCAATCAAAATTTCCAAATTCATTTGTAAAATTACTTGAATATTTACTTGTAAAATTTTGTTATATTTTCCAACTCAAGTAAAATACATTATGAAGCATATGAACATCTTAAGTTCACTTATTTAAACTAAAAACAAACAAAAAATAATTCCCAAAGTTGTTTTTCTAGACATTTCACTTTCTGGAAGTAATGGTAGGTCTTGGTTAATGCCAAGACATCTCGTATGTCTAAAATATAAAAATTCAGATGAACAACGAAGAATCCTTTCACTGAGAGACCACAGAGAAATACTAAACAGTTGATTTGCCAAATAACTAGAGAGTTCTCAAAACAACTTACATAAACTATTGCAAGGCAGATAATTTTGTTGTATGAATAAAGAACACAGATATTTAGATATATGCTATCCTTTTTTAATTACAATAAGGTTTTGAAGAATCTTATGGCTAAAAGTATTTTTCATCATTTTAATTTTTGTTTGAGTGTCACATCTTATTGCTTGGCATACCTTAGTCCAAAGTAGGTAATGTAAGATTTTAACTCTTCTAACATCTATGTGGTAGATGTTAGATGTTTCAACTCTCAATGAAAACTGCCCATTAATTCTACAGCTTACGTTTTCTCAAATATGAAGGAAATGGATTACAATAACTGTAAAGTGAGACAGAAAAAAAAAGGCCAGCTCTCTCAAATCTCATCAACTCTCCCTTATAGAATTCTCAGCTTCCTCAAATTTCTCTCTATATAGTTCTGTCGATTTCCAGAACATTCTTTCTGATATGATTTGATCCTCTCGGGTCATTCTTCGAAATTTGCCATCATAAATCTCATGCAGTTATAGTCGAGAGAGGATGTCTGTCTCAAGAGCACCTATAACTATGAACTTCTGTTAAGTTACTGATCGTGAAATAAGGCTGTGAATATCTTTCCTCATCACAACTGAAGTCATTGTTACATAAGTATTCAATCTGCTGATAGAACTGCTAAAATTTAGTCAAAAGTTCTCTTAGTCTTTATTTATGATTTCATTTCAGCATTTTTTCTTTTGGACATGGGTATGATCCCATGATGGTCATGTGATAAATTCAGTGATCGATATTCTACCCAAATGGCATCCTTTCCGAGTAAGATTTACTAAGTCCCTTAAACAGATGGAGCCCTTCTATCTCATACATCATTACCTATATCATGTTATATACAAAAAAATACTTAACACCTTCACTTAAAATTAATTCAACTCATATTTATTATGTACCCACTACAGATATTCAAGATTGTACTGGACAATACATTCACAAAATTAGAGTATAAAGTGATAAGTGCAAAAGAGAATGCTGATTAACATTATAGATTTAGAACTAAGTGCCCGAGTTACTATCTATATAACCATGAACAAATTATTTAACTTTACTAAACCTCAGTTTATTGATCTGTACTAATAAGGGTAATAATGATACTTACTTTGTATGATTGAGGTAGGGATTCAATAAAATTTTGCATATATGCACCTAACACATATAATAAATGCTGTTATTGCTATTATCTTGTGCTTATTATTTCCATTAATATTTGAATCGAGAAGGTGCTATTTCATTTGAGTTTAGAAAAATATTTGTGTTTAGAAAAAAATAGAAATAGAGTATGAGTGAAGATATATAGAGTCAGTGAAGGTAGAAACAATAGCATTAATAAAATAGTATACAGTTAATAGAAAAAAATTAGAAGGGAAATTAATTTTCTGCTCTAATTTTACCTAGTCCCTCCAGAAGTCCTTAAAAGAGAAAAGAGGGGCACCTGCATGGCTCAGTCAGTTAGACATCTGACTCTTGATTTCGGCTCAGGTCATGATCTCATGGTGGTGAGATAGAGCCCTAGTCTGGCTCCATGCTCAGCATGGAGTCTGCCTGAGATTCTCTCTCTCCCTCTCCCTCTGCCCCTCCCCCTGCTCATGATCTCTTTCTCTCAAAATAAATATTTTTTATATAAAAAGAAAAGATACAGAGCAGAAATATTCAGAATAAAATTTTTTAAAAAACTATATACGATTAGAAGAAAATTATAAAACTTTAACTTGATGTATTTCATCTTATAATTATGGTTTAAAATACTATCTCTCGACAATGTCCTAGGAGACAATAAAGCACACCTTTCAAATTTATACAAAACCACTTGGAAAAAATTGTAGTTTTAAATGAGATCACAGCAATTGTATATGGAGAGATTATTAATAGGACATATGGTTATTGCCACTGATGTATCGTAACTATATTCTAGCAAGCATGCCTAGCAAAATGAATGTGCCTTTCACAGAATTGAGAAATTGGGATTTTCTTGGTTCGCATAAACATCATTAAGGTTGTCAGGACAATACAAAATGAATGTGCATATGCCATGACATTAAGTGTAACATTTTGGTCAAAACTGCTTTTGGACCACCATTAGAAAATGCTGCTTTTAGAAGCAAATCAAAGGTTTACTGTGGTTTTTTTTCCATGTAAAAATGCTTGGTATAATATTCCTATGTTTCTGAAATCTGAATAAATTATGGCATATTCTATTTGGGGAATTACACACTTAAAAAATATTATATAGCTATCAATTTAGTTTATGAAGAGCTACCAGATGGAATTTGCACTGTTTCCTGTGCCATCCTTGTCAATTAATTCTGGCAAGCAAACCAATCAGGTAACAAGGATGGACAGGTAGTCAAAGAAGAGAAAAATGGTTTTACTTCCTCCCATGGCTTGATTCTCATCTTAGTGAATGAAATAAATAGAAAATTTTATATCGGAATGATCACAATGTTAATGATTTCCCCACATTTAACCCACTTTCAAATTTTTTTAGAATGTGGTCTGTAATATTATTTAACATAAATTATAAAAACCATAACTTTTCAAATGTATTTAAAAAAACACTTGTAATATTGGGCACCTGGGTGGTTCAGTCCGTTAAGCATCTACCTTGGGCTCAGGTCATGATCCCAGGGTCCTGGGATCCAGCCCTGCGTTGGGGTCCCTGCTCAGCGGGGGTCTGCATCTCCCTCTCCCTACACCTCCCCCTGCTCATGCTCTCTCTCTCTCTTTCAAATAAATAAATAAAATCTTTAAAAAATACCTTTAATATTAATTTAAAATTTAAAATAATTTTCATCCTTTAATAAATTTATGTAAGTGAATAGAATTGAAAAAATAATGAAGTACAGAGTATCAAAGATTTTCCTTTTCTACAGTTTATCCAATTAATATAAATGTATGCATAGTCGCATAGATGTTAATATACAGCTGCTTAATAAAGCACAGAAAACCAAATACTTTCCAAAAGGATATATATTCTGGTGAAAAAAGAGAAGTGTGCCAAGTAACACCCACATACACTTGTGTATCACAAATATATATACAGATATATCTCACATATATGTGATATCTATCTATCTATATATAGATAGATAGATATCACATATATATTCATTCTTGCAACTGATTTTAGCCAAATCTACCTGACAGAACCCTGGTTCTGGTACAATTTCCAAAATGAAACTAGAACAAATTTTTTTTAATTTAAATTTATTTCATGAAATCTTGAATAACATACAATAAACTTTTCAAATTGTTAACAGTTCTTGGCAGTTGACCTCTCAACTGAGCATTTTCAGCAATGCAAAGAAATGAGGGCAATGATCCCTTATTACACATAGTCTGGAAAATTCTAATCCAGTGGCATAAAAGCCTTGTCTTCAAAATATACATCTACATGCCTTTATTCATAATTTCAGTGACATGCATCTTATTTCTAGCCCAGAGTTTTTTCCTGCCCAATCAAAACCTGCTGTGCATGTGAAACCTATTATATTAAAAACACATTTACATAAAAGATGGTTCCATGAAATTTAAAAACGCCATGAGGAGAAAGATGAGTAAAAGATCAAGTTTACGTTATCTTACTGAGCTTGATAAAGCTCATACTCTTCCTTTGATTTTAATTACATATCACTTTCTATAAATTATTTAATGAAAGAGAGCTCATTGTCTTCAACATATCATGGATTTCCAATAGAATGATTTCTTTTTTTTTATGTTAGATTTGAACAATTCATACTCCTTGTGAATTTCGATTTCTGTATCCCAAAATAAAAAACAAAACAGCAGACTTACGTGATTAGGCCTCATATTTACATTAGGCGTATCACTTGAAGCATTTGAGCTCTGTCTGTCCTGACTGGCTTCCTGTAAGATGAACTCTGTTTTCTAAAGAACACCTAAATGTAACTGGAAAGCATCCTATCACAGTGGTGAAGAGCATGGCCATTAAAGTTAAAGGGATGCTTGACGGTTTATCCTGACACTTAAGATAGAATTTTTCAAAGTAATTGAATATGCCAAGTTTTAAGTTTCATAATCTGTCAAATGAGGTAGTGATAGCTCCTCCAGTTTGTGTGAATTAAAATCATTTCTGGTCTAGCAAGTAATTGAAGAGTAACTATTAATAATTGGTATTGGAAAATATCGGTGAGAGGTATTTGTGATGGTCTATAACAGGAAGATTTACTTAAGAAGGAAAATGATCTCCTATCTATACAAGACTTTTTCAGTGGGGTTTTAACAATTCACATTTAGTTTTTCCTTATCTGGCAGTTTTAAGAACTTTCATGTCATGTTAATAAAATTACTGCCAGTTTTTAAAATAATTTGCAAATCTGTAATACTATCAACCTATACATTACGGCTTTTCCCACTTTTTAAAATAGTTTATTATCTTTCATTTGTAATTGTCTTCATGTACTTATAGAACTGCAAGCTTATCTATAACATAAACAGTTCCCTCATATTTATCAAAATAAGGAATATAAGGAGTCAAATACCATGGATACAGGGTTAATATGTAACACTGGAAAAAGATACAGTAATGTTAGTCACACAGGAAAGAGAATAACACAATAGAAAGTAAGACATAGGACAAAGCACCAAAGCATGAGTTTAAATTAATATGGGCATGAAGGAAATCATTCTTCCCATGCACATAAGTGAGTGGAAAGCACATTCAAAATTTAATGGTGAGAGAGAGGACATGGCTCAAGTTGAGGGAAATAAACCAGAGTCAGATATTAAATGAATATATAGGACAAAGCACTAAGAGCAAGAGAGTACATAAAGCAGAGGAAATGCCAGTGTGCAAAAAATGGAAACCCAAAGCAGCAGAAAACAATCAGGTATTCATGCATATTAACCTTCACAGAGTATAGTGAAAATATAGTTCAGACTTTTGAGTTAGACAGATATGTACTGCATTCGAAAGCCAATTCAATTATTATCTGTGTAAATGTGCTTCTGACTCAGTCCACTCAACTGTAACAATAGAAAAGATAATATTCTCTCTGGCTCTTAACAAATGCTAATCAATTGCTATTGATGTTTTGTAGCGATACAGGCAAAGGACAATCTAGGTTTTGAGGTACCTGAAGCTGATAAAATTTGTGGAGCCCTCTTAGGAAAAAAATGTAAATTGCAATTACCAATTTACATAAGAATAAGAATTTAGAATGAGAAAGTAAATCATAAATTAACAAATACCACAAACTTCACAAAGTCAAAAATAATAACAAAACAATTTTATTAATGAACAGCTCAACACAGCCAAAGAATATATTTTTTTCCTACAATATCACTAGCATATTTTATGACGACTTTTTCATAGTACAGTGATTTCATAATACACTTTTATAGAAATTATAGTTTGCTCTCTCCTCTAGCTTAATTAAAATTTATCTTAAATTATTATTATTAGAGAGAAGCAGGTTTAGAAAAAAGTTCACTTGGGTTCACAACTCAATACTGGAAACATCATGCAAATATTCTGAATTATTGTTAAATTTGGATAAACTGTTAAGAAGATTCTTTCACTTAGACTACAAAAATACAGGGCATTGCAAATTTTCATTTGCTGTGATGTCTTAAATATTAGCTGAACTGATGCTACTAATTAGCTAGTTTATCATGAATGATTCTACAGCATTACTTACATAATGGATTTTGTGTCTTACCTTTTTCAGTGTCAGTATTTTGTATCAAACCAACAACAAATACATTGTGGCCAATGAATTCATACAATGCGATGATAAGTTGTAGGATGTAAAAAATTCAGTCCACACACTTAAGTACTCAATATTTGTTTTAATGCTATAGGCTTATGCCCTACAAATACAGGATTTCTGGTACATTCTACTTCACACAATTCCAATACAAGTGAAAAATTATTTTCTTACATTGTATATGCTGCATTACTGAGTATATTCCTGGAAGAACACTACTTTTTTTTTTAATTCTTTTTTTTAAGGATTTTATTTATTTATTTGACAGAGATAGAGACAGCCAGCAAGAGAGCGAACACAAGCAGGGGGAGTGGGAGAGGAAGAAGCAGGCTCATAGCGGAGGAGCCTGATGTGGGGCTCGATCCCATAATGCCTGGATCACGCCCTGAGCCAAAGGCAGACACTTAACTGCTGTGCCACCCAGGCGCCCCAAGAACACTACTTTTTTAAATAGACATCAATGAGAACCAATCTTCTTCATATAATTTTATATTTCTCAGGATAGTATAGTTTCCCACAGAATAGCTTCTGGCTTCAAGCATTTGAAATCTTGTTACTCCTCGACTCACATCTGATGCCAGGCAGTTTGTCATAGCACGGTGATGTCATAATATCATTTCAAGGTTTACTCCTCTGGCACAATATGAAGTGAACAAGCATGGTAGGCAGTACAATTACTTCTGGAAGCTAGTTCTACTCCGAGACTGATAGCAAAAATTTTACTGTCATTGGAGGTGCCAGTAATACCCTAAAACATTTATTCCACAAAGTTCAAACTCTACCTTCTCAACTTTTTCTGAGCCAGATCCTAAAAATGACTGTAAGCACTCCAGCACCACACAACAGAAGAATAAATAAGAGTAGAAAGAAACTGTTTTTAAGCAAATGTAGATAACATATCTTTTTAAAAAAACATAGGACCATATGCATTGACTAGCTCAGACTACCATAAAATTCCTCAGATTTTATGTTTCCATAGTTCTGGAGTCTTAAAGTCCATAATGAAGGTCCCAACAAATTTTGTGTCTGGTGAGAGCTTTCTTGCTCGTGAAAGGGCCTTTTATTGGTGCGTATGCGGGTATGAAGCTAAATTTATACATACAGGGAAATTTATAGGGTTAAAAGCTTATATTAGAAAGGAAGAAAGATCTAAAATAAATGACCAGAGTCCCTCGCAGGAAGTTAGAAAAGAAGGAACAAAGCACGTCTAAAGTAAGTAGAAAGAAGAAAGTAAAAAGATAAAAGCCAAAACAAAAAACTGAAATATAACAGAGTAACAAAGCTAAAACCTACTTCATTGAAAAGTTCAACAAAAATAATAAGCCCTTAATCGAAGAGAGAAAACACCAATCAATAATATAAGACATTACATATCCTACAGACCTTAATAGGTAATAAAAATATGAGAATATTAAGCCAACAAAATTAGAACCTTGGATGAAATGAGAGAATTCCCTTTAAGACATAAACTAAATTCACTGATGAAGAGATAGGCTGATTAATTCTTTATTTATCAATTACTAATAAGTAAACTAACACAAAAATGAAACAATCTGATAATGGATATTTACAAAAATTGTACGGTGAACGTCTTACTACAATGCTAAATACTTAATTCTTGGATCCTAAAATTAGGGAAAAAATGGTTTGCTACCATCTTTCTTTCAAGATTATACTAGGGTATACAAATATTAAAGGCATAACAGAAAGGAAGAAATAAGGCTTTCAGTGCCAGAATATCTATTCCCAGATAGGCAACACTATGCTAACTTATTTATTTATTTATTTATTTATTTATTTATTTATTTATTTATTTATTTAATTGAAAGAGATACTAGCGGGAAAAGATATATTGTCAGATGGGATATAAATGTAACAAAGAGATACTAGCGGGAAAAGATATATTGTCAGATGGGATATAAATGTAACACCCAATTGCATGCTGCTTATAGGAAATTACTTTAAATACTTTAAATTACTTTAAATATAAAGGCATGAAAATATTAATAATTAAAGGATGTAAAAAATATACCATGCCAATAGTCAAAAGAAGTCTGGAGTGTCTCTATTAATATCATCCAGGATAAATTCCAGAGCAAAGAATATCACCAGGGACCGAGAGGTAATTTCATGATTTAAAAAAAAAAAAAAAAAAGTGGTTAATTGGTCAAGAGAATTTAGCACCATAAATTTGGTGGCTTAAAACAACAAAAATTTATTCTCCTACAGTCTGGAGGTGAGAAGGCCACAGCCAGTTTTACTGAGTCGAGATCTAAGTGTCAGCAAAGAAATTTCATCTGCAGTCTTTAGGGGAGAATCCATTACTTGCTTCATTTAGCTTCCGGTGGCTGCCAGCACTCCTTGACTTATGGCCTCTGTCATATTGCCTTCTCCTTCTGTTGTCTGTCTAATCTCCCTCTGTTTCTTTCTTATTAGGATAATGGTGACAGCATTTAGAGCCCACTCACATAATACAAAATGATCTCATCCCAAGATCCTTAACTTAATCACCCCTGTAAAGAGCCTTTCTCCAAATGAAGTAAAATTTAAGGTTTCAGATATTAGGATGCGGATTCATTCTGTGGATTTATTCATTTTTCAGGCTATTAGAGTACCTTTATAGTTAGTTTTGAAAAACAGGTAATAATAGAACCCTAGATTTGATCTTTTCAAATTGTTTTGCTCTTAAAGATCTTTGTATTTTAAATTAAAGTCAGTTCCTCATTTCTCCATAATAATTCACTGGAGATTTGATGGGATTTTTTTATATTTATAGAATACTTTAGGACATATTGTCACCTTAAAAATATTGAGCCTTCAAATCCATTATTTAATTAGAACTTTAATCTTTCTCAACAATATTTTATATTTGTCACTGAACAAGTATTGCACATATAATCACTATCTTCATCCACAGGTATTTTGATTCTTCCTGCTATTGTAAATTATTATTAATTTTTTAAAAGATTTGATTTTTTAAGTAACTTTTGGATTCTTTAGGATTTTCTTTGTATATAATCAACGTTAATAAATATAAATTGACTTTTATTTCATTTTGTTGCCTTGTTACACCAGTTAGAATTCCAATGTTGAATGAAAATTATTAAAGAGGACATCCTTACTTTGTTCCCATTCTTTATACTGTCTAATTTTACAGTTGTTTTTAAAGATTACTTATTTTAGAGAGAGAAAGGGAGGGAGCATGAGTGAGCATGTGAGTGGGGGAAAGAGGCAGAAGGAAAGACTCTCCAGCAGACTCTGTGCTGAGTGTGGAGCCTGCCTCAGGGCTCAATCCCAAGACCCATGAGATCATGACCTGGGCCGAAATCACAAGTCAGTCGCTTAACCGACTGAGCCTCCTAGGCGCCCCTAATTTTACAGTTTTTGTTGCAGAAAGGTACAATCCAGTACCACTTAAGTTCATCATGACTATTCTGATTACCATAGCTGTGTCAAAACTAATTTTGAAACTTAGTGGTTTAACTCGAGCAAGTGGTTTACCTTGCTCATGAGTCTTTCATTTGGGGAGCACTCAGTAGATCTTACCTACTCAACTTGAATTCAGCTGGAGTAGCTCAAGGCTAGGGCTAAAATTATCTACAGGCTTTCTCACATTTTGGCAGCTGATAGTGGTTTAGGCTAATAAGGGCTATAAGTGATAAATAGGGATCTTAGCTGGAATGTCTACATGTGGCTATGTTGCAGAATTTTGTTTCAACATGGTAAGCGCATTCTATGAGCAGGTGTCCCAAGAGACATAGCCAGACTAAAGCTTCATCACGTTTTATGTCACAGTCACATAAACCACATTATTACTTTAATCAAATTCTATTTTTTGAAACATTCACAAAGCTACAGCTATTTGCAAGCAGAAGGAAAGTAGGCTTCACTTTTTGATGGGCCTGGTACATTTCTGGAGGGGCAGATAGGATCATAAATACTCCTACAAACATTTGTTTCAAAATACAACATATGGTAACGGTTCGATAATTTATTGTAAAGCTGTATTCTATTTGTGTATTGTACCAAAAAAATGAAAAATGCTAAACGTTCATCCTAAAGTAATGAATTTACAATGAAGTATAACGCAGATGTTAAAAGGAGAAATCTCTACATTTTCTTCTAAAGTATAATTTCCAGGTAAATAAAACAAGTCCTCAAAGTGTACATGGTAGCATAAGTGATACAAAAATGACTATAAATACATAGGTATGTGTATATATGTAGATAGCTCTGGTAGAATACATAAGAAGTTAACAACATAGTTGCCGCAGGATAATGAAATTGGGTGACAGGAAGAGAGAGGGAGAAGGGATAAATTAGCTTTCTTAATTTTTTGTGGATTTTAAATATTAGAATACATGTAATTTTTATATAACACGTACATGACTTGATAAATAGTATTAAGCTGAAAAGATAGCTGTTTATGTTTCTTATAATGTGGTAAATATTATCAAAGAGATGTTATGAAGGAACTCTTGAATAACCCAGTACTTCTGGGGAAGTTGGAGATGACTTTACCAAGGAAATGACTTTTGACTTGGATATAGTTTTTTCCTGATGTTGGCTCATTTCAGTGCTCAGCATTTATCATTTTATAATTACATTTATTTTAGATTTGTTTAAATCTTCTCACTTACCAAATATACATCAGCTTCTTCATTTTCTTTTCTAGTCATTGGCGGTCAGAACTGAATCCTAGATTCAGATATACTGTAACTGAATCATAAACATTAGATAAACACAGGGCATCCAACCTCAAAATGGGAAAAGGGGAGATTGATTTATACCTGTTTGCTCTCTCTAAAGAAGTATATTGAAGGTTGTGTTTGTTTATTTATTTATTCCCCCCAAGGTGTTTTCAACCAAAATAAAAAAAAAATATTTATTAAATAACTAGATAATTCTGTGGCTTCTGGGTGGCTCAGTGGGTTGAGCTTCTGACTCCTGATCTTGGCTTAGGTCATGATCTTAGGGTAGTGGGATGAAGTCCGCATGGGGCTCTGTGCTCCACAGCGGGTCTGCTGGAGACTTTCACCCTCTCCCTTTGCCCCTCCCCCATCACAAATAAATAAATAAATCTAAAAAAAATTTAAATCTAAAAAAAACAACGACAGATAATTCAGCTAAATGCCTTGACATAGGTTCTTATTACTGAAACATGGCTGACCGGTGCATTCTTTCCTTTACTTTGCCCATCTAGATGAAGTTTACTAAGTTAGAGCATGTAAAATTTTTTTCAAAATATATTTTTACCAAGAAGAATATTAAACATAGACTAAAATTAGTTCATATGAGTAAATAAAATATTTCTGGGGGAAAATTATGCCTACACTGTCAAGTGGAAGTAGATCTAATACAAACTTTCTACTCTCATAATTTGATCACATCAGGAGATCATAAGTATGCATTTTGGTAAATAAAGGATTTGGTTCCTAAATCTAAAAGCCCAATATTGTGATGACAAATAACAGACCTTATATGTCTAAGCTTCCACTGAGAATTCAATTGCTTTATCTTCATTACTGAAGAGTGATACTATTTTTAAAGTATTTTATTTAAACATACAACTGAGTTGTGAATTCTATAACATGGTGGTTTTGTACAGGGTTAAAAATGCTCAATTTTTAGTGGCACAATTTTAAAAACCACTCTATAATTATTCATTTCCAGTCGGTCACTATTTAGAGAATAATGACAGCCACTCTAGGAGTATGTTTGAGAAATTGTTGATAAATTTAGCACTTAATAATTAGATTATGTTATTAGAGGAGTGTTAAGTTTCAGGCATTGAAATTTAACAACTCCTGAAACCTCTTGTTGAGGGTGCTTGATTCTATTCCCAAGGAAACTGTTCCTGCCTTGACAAATAACCTGTAAGTAGATTTTGAAAAAATGAGTGTTAGAGTTTTAAGACTTTGCTGTTGGTGAAAATTTTAAGCATAACAATATACTCCAGGTGACATTTTCTTTTCCTTAACTTTTGGATATTACAATTAGAAAAACTGGGCTTCACATGAAAAATAATTCCAAACTAATTTATATAAATACTTGGTATTTTATTTTATCTTATTTTATTTTATTTTTAAAGATTTTATTTATTTATTTGACAGAGAGAGAGACAGCCAGCAAGAGAGGAAACACAAGCAGGGGGAGGGGGAGAGGGAGAAGCAGGCTCCCAATGGAGCATGGAGCCCCATGCGAGACTCAATTCCAGGACCCTGGGATCACACTCTGAGCCGAAGGCAGACGCTTAATGACTGAGCCATTCAGACGCCCCAAACACTTGGTATTTTAAACTGTATGTAAAATGGTATAATACCATTTGTAGGTAGGCTATAACAAATAAAAATATTATTTTTCAAAACTTAGGGAAATAAAGATAGAAAAATGAATTTTTAAATAATAAGCCAACAGTGTAGATAAAATGGAGTAATCGTAGCATAATAAGACAAAAGCAAGAAGAAAAAAAGTGAGAAGGAGAAAAAGGAAGAGCTGGATTAAGTAAAAAAAAAAACTAGCAAGGTGATAGACTTAAAGTAAAACCTATCAATATTCACATTAAATTAAAAATATTCTGAACACCCCAATTGGAAGAGATATATTGTCAGATGGGATATAAATACAACACCTAATTACATGCAGCTTATAAGAAATCACTTTAAATATAAAGACATGAAAATACTAATAATTAATGATGTAAAAAATATACCATGCCAGTAGTCAAAAGAAGTCTGGAGTGTCTCTATCAGTATCATCCAGAATAAATTCCAGAGCAAAGAATATCGCTAAGGACGAAGAAGGTAATTTCATGATTCAAAAAAATCCTTCCTCCTTTCTCCACTCTATCTGTCTCTTTCTTTTTTCTTTTTATAAACAATAATTAGAACCTTCTAATTTTATTTTATCCATTTTATTTTCATTTATTTTATCCATTTTATTTTCATTTCTTCAACCCTGTACTTTAACAACCAAATCTAAAATTCTTTGTGTTTTATGGCTGTTTCAAGTTGATACGGTTTAGCATTCATTTCTTCAACTACAATTAATAACTCTAGTTTTGGGAGAAGATTTGGTTCACAATTTCCAAATGATATGTTTTTCCATAATAAATTAAATTGTCCATAATATCATAAACAATTCTTGGTGTTTACAAAAATAAACCTAAGTAGGCATCATCAAAGTAATCCTGGAAAATGGCACTGGTCTCATCTACAGCTACATCACTTGCTTGCTGGTTGGACGAAGTATCAAGTTCTACAAAACAAATTACTTGTTTTGTTTTGTTTTGTTCTATTTTGTTTTGTCAGTTTACCTGGATTGGTCTTCTTATTGATAAAATATTTAGAGAAATCACATTTGAATGGTACATGCGTCCCAAAAAGACCTTGTACCTAGTAACAGGACACTGGAGTTGTTCCTGCATGTTTTTAGTTGCAACCATACCAAAGTTATTTTAAAGCAGTAGAGTTTTGAAGTGGGAAATAAACCTTCTGAAAATATTAAATTGTCTGCTTCCACCAAAATTCACATCCAGTAGAGGTTGGCTCAGGATTTTGCTTTTACTGATCTGAAGTCTATATTTTTGCAAGATAATTGTGGGTCATATCTTTCTCTACCTACAGCTTCCTCTGCAGCCCATGTGGTCAGAGGCATATTGTGTTTTAGAAGCATCAGGCCATCAACAGAGTGTTGCCACATAAGCCCCAGTGAAAGGGTCTGCACAGTAGGGCTGTTGTCCCACCATTTGCATTTCCTTTCGCCATATTCACTCTTGGATCACCTCATGAAGGAGCTACTATCTCCTTTCTTTCTTGAAATTTTTTCATGTACTACAGCCCAGACCATGTGCCCTGGTGCCTTCAGGTCCAGCCTAGTCATAAAACTGGTCATTGAAGGAGCTTGAAGTCAATGAGTAGAACGTTTCCCTTTACCCAATATATGTCCTTTCTGCTTGAATAGCCCACTCCTTACCCTGGAACTAAGAGAAATAACCAGCCTCCTCTGTTCTTCTCTTCCTTAAGGAGGAGCCGGGAAATGGGACTCCCAAGTCGCAGCTGGGTCTTCCCTTTTCCTTTTTTTACTTTAATCCCCCGGCCAAATCTCTCTAGGTTGTTTGGACTTCCTAGTTGTTCCAATTTATACATTTGTCCCAGAAAAAATGCTACTGAGCTTCAGTATCATACGTACCATTAAAATAATAATGTCATGAGTAATATAAACACGGCATCAGTTTTTAAGACCTCAGTATTCAATAAAATATAAATCATGCTTTACTTCAAAAAAATGTGGTCAATCCAAGCCAGTATATTTTTGGTAAACACACAGAAACTACAGGGTAAATGCAAACCCTGAGAGTGAAAGAAAGGCGCTTTTCATTTAAAATACTGTAATATATTGTCTATCAATCTGAAAGGTTTTCTCTGACATTGACATTTTAGAAATTAACTTCAATAATGTATATAATTTATAATACAATTTGTATATATATACACTGAGATAAAATATGTTAATAATGATCATCAAATTGGTATATATTAATTTTATCTGCATTAAAAATACTAGGAATCAATATTCTATAATGTCTTAAAAGCTGTGTTGTCAACAGTTACCCTCATAATCCTCTGGTAGAAAATCATTATTCTTACCATGTTATACAGGTGAAGAAACTTACAGATTTAATGCCTCAGCTAATGATATACAGAAAGACAGTTAAGGCAAGGGTCAACAATCAGAATTTATTTGGGATGTCACTTTCAAACTGCTGTTTCACATTGACCTCTGAAAGAAAATCAATTATATAGAGCTTACTGGCTTAGAGAATGTCAATGCAATGCAGTTTAATTCATCATTAAACCTGTACTGTCTATTTTACCAGTTTATTGTTTACTGTGAATAATAATGCTGAATAAAAACCACATCTGGAGAATAAGGAAAGGTTTATTTATTGGGATGTCTACTAGACCTTAGTAACATTCCTACTTAAGTGCTTTCCTATCACACTGAAGACATTTTTTTTTTAAAGGTTTAAATTCATTGAGTGATACTGAAGCAGAAAGTAGAAGAGATCATCATTCTGTCATACCAAATGTGGAGTGCTATTGCTATAATTTCTGGAATTGCATTAAAATATGTGGGGAAGTGAGCTTTCTCAATAAAAAATAATGGATTTAAAGGATAGCTGGAGTGACAGAAAGAGGTAACTAATTTTCCCAATTCCAGGCAGTTTACTTTCTGACAAAGAAAGCATATATCTATTTGTGGGTGGGGTGGAGAGCATTGTTATCTTCTGGAACTGCATACAGAGAGGATGAGGGATTCATTCAAGGAATCCTCTTATAAAGAAGAAAATATGACAATAAATACAATGCATCCGACTGAAAGTATTGACTGCAGACATACAAATTATTCTCAAATGAATGCTTCTTGAATTCAATATTAGTGAAGTAGAAACTTAATGTTAACTTGTAATTTACTGAAATAATTTTAGTGGGAATTAAAACATCTAAAAGAATGGCTAAAAATTCCTATAAATAGTTCTAAGATAAAATTCCTAAGCAGGTATTTTGTAGGAGCTGGATTGAAGTCTTTTCCTAATTTAATTTGATAACAGTAGTTATGCAAATAAAATATCCTGTGGATTAAAAGTAGGTGATGTATGTTAGAAATAATATATGAGGGAGAAAATGGAATAGGAGTCCTCTGCATTAGACCGTACATGTTATAGATTGCACAACTCCAGCTGGCATCATTTAGATATGCTGTACTATGAAATGTGGCCCTGAAATTGTTCATGTGATGAGCCTGGAAAGGAAGGTTACTATATTTTCTCTAGTTTATTATACAATTGACCTTTTAGATGTAAGAGCTCTAGTGTTACTACTCTTAATTAAATACTACAGAATCTTGTGTCCATCTTTCTGTGCTTTGTTTTAGTCACTTGCTTTAGATCTACCTTCCAGTACTTTCGAAATCTCTCCTCCTCTGTTCTAAAGTTTGCTTAAGCTCTCCACTGAGTTTTTTCCAAAATTTACATTAAAAATTTCTAGATGTTCTATTTATATCTTTTAAAAATTGTGCCCCTTTACATTTTCCTTTGCTGTAATTATGATTGGATTATTTATCTGTTTATACATTTGATGCAAATAATTTTTATAGACTTCCCGAGATTGTTTTATCATCATAAATTGCTTTGTTGTTAATGGTTCCATTTTGTTAATTCTAGTATACTCCCTCATGGATGATTACTATCTGTGTCTTTTATAATTTTAGATAATGCAGGCATCCTCAACAGAGTCAGGTGTTTTGTTTTATTATTTTTTACTCTTGGAATCCCTGGATTCCCTCTAGAGCAATGAGTGCTGCTGTGGGCTTTTATTGTGGAGGGGGGGAGCTACAGTGACTTTCCTGTTAATAGACCAGATTTTGCTTTATATTCTTCCTCCCTTAAGTCCTACAACATGCAGATGTTATGAACTTGGCTCCCTTAATCATACATGGAACAAATTTGGGGATTAAATTTTTCACAGAGGACATTTCTCCCACCTTCAACATTAAGGCCTAGGACAAATTTCTGGTACTTTCCTAGGTGCATATGCAGTTTTTCTCTAATGTAATTCTCATAAGTCTTGGATTATGTTTGGTAGTTTTGATTTGGGTTCTAGTTTCCGACCTCATTTAGGACCAAGGTTACACCTTTTCCTGTCTTATAGATACTTTATTAAACCCTATGTCTAGCAATTAGATCATACAGCTTTTCTATCTTCTCTTCCAATGAATTAATGGGTTTTCTTCTCCTGCTGTGCATTGCCATACATTTTTTTCTAGCATTTTCTAGGATTTATATTTAGTGTGGTAGTATATAATAAAATAAGGTAGGGTATGTATCTGCATATGCTAGGTTCAGCATGTTGCCAGTATGTAAATAACTTCATAAGTGTCTTTTGTGTCTTTAGTATATCTCTCTAAGTCAATGTGTCTTACTTTCTCTCTGGATCACACATTCCTGTGCAGTCTTCTGCATTTTCCTTTCCCTCTATGTCATGGTCACCTGATTATGAATTTACATATACACAGGTAATTCATATTGGATATTTAGTGGAACTAAAACATTATTGTTTTAAGAAATATTAAAGATTATGTCTTTCAATTTCTTTCCATTGCTTGGAAATAATGGAAAGTAAAGAAAGTAAAGAAACTCAGACTGAGAAAAGTCAATGTCATTCAGTATGATATCCTAGCAATATCTCACTAAAACACTTTCTGATTCTGCAAATAAAAAACTTGTGGATCATATATTAGTAAAATTTGAGAAATTTTATGTTGCTCTATTGAAGTAGTATCAGAATTACTATCTGTGTTCTTCAAATACAGATCTTCATTAAATTAACTAGAGATAGTAATATGAGGCATGAAAGCACTTTAAGTTACTTTAGAACAGTAACCTTGATTTTTATACCCATCGTGGCTTTTATTAAGCACTGTGAATGTTAGAAAATGGTTGTATTAATTTTTACTTTTCTGTTTTCTAAATGGTTCAGGTCATATTTACTAATAATTAACTATTTTTATTTAGGTTTTAAAATGTAAATATTATAGAGGTCTTTATAACTAAAGCTTAGTTTTATCATATGGACTTTCACATCAAATCACATATCATATTATATTCATATATCAAATATGTTTTTCAACTTACAAAGGTTGTTTAAAGAGTAAGTTTCTAGTTTCTATCCCAGACCAATGAATTAGAAACTTTGAAAATGTCCACTACCCATTTTCTACACATTAATCTTTTTAGTAATAGTACCCCTCAGAATGAAGCACAAAAATTCTTAGCATGTCATGGCTGGTTAATTACCTTTTGGCCCATGTTTGCTTATTCTCTGCATCTCCCGAAATTCCAAGCTAATCCCGTTTCCCCCTTTTCAGGGAATTTTGTGCATTTTATGTATTCCTAAAGATTCCATCTCCTCTCATCCATTCTTTGATCAGCACAAGTTGCTTTCCTTTCTTGGAAGTACTTAGAGTTCCTCTGGCAAAGTTTGACGTATGCCTGAAGTATCAATTCAGATATCACCTGGTTTATAAAATTTTATACACCCCTCCAGGTGGTGAGAAAAAGATGAAGCATGTGTTGAGGCAGTAAGTTACATAAGAATCTCCATTTAATAATCATGACACAGTGTGAATGTGCATGGTCACCCTCGAGGGTTAGTGATAAACGCTTTTTTTTGAAATTATGTAAAAGATAGGGGGCGATGTTCCCTGTGTTTGCATGCATCTCATCCTCCAAACCACTTGCTCTGCTTGGTGTGACTTGACCACTGGAGTTTAGAAGCTCGTTCACAAGACCTGAGGAGTTATATACTTCTGTAGACTATTTCTTAATCCTTCATTCAGAGTGTTGTGAGGACAAGGAATGTTTTACAAGTGAAGACAAGTAAATTTAAGTACAAAAGACTTTTTTTTAAATCTACTTAAGAATAAAGCAAAACATAAAATTAAAAAACCAAAACAAAACAAAACATGTCTCTCCTACCTCAAGGCAATTTGCTCTTAGTTTCTCACTGGTATGGGGACCAGAATCTTATGATTTCTTTAAAGATCCTGAACCATGTAGTTTTCTTGCACAAAAATAAAATCAAGAAAGATTATATTCATTTTTAAATTAAATTTTATCTTTATTGAGATTTAATTGGCACATTTCATTGTGTAAGCTTACAGTATACATGGTGTTGATTTGATACATTTATATGTGCAATATGATTCCCACCATAACATTAGTTAACAAGTCTATGAATTCATAGAGTTATAATTTCTTTTTTATGGTGAGAACATTTAAAATCTCTTCTCCTAGGAATTGTAAAGTGTATAATACAATATTACTAACTATATTCACTAGGTTGTGCCTTAAATATTCATTATTAATCACAAAATATATGTATGTTTTAAATACAATTCAACACTACAATATGTTAAAAAGTCCTCTAGAGAGCACACATTGAAAGTAAAGTTTGCTAAAATACTTCTACAATTTATGATCTAGGCAGTATTATCTATGAATTCATCTTTGAGAAGTACTCACACAATTGCTCACTGATACATTATATGTAAGAGAAAAGAAATAAAGAAAAGAAAATTCAGCCATCTAAAGGACCATCAATCAAGGCATTCTGAGAAAAAAAGCTCTTAATCCTATTTTAATCCTACCTCCTGATGTTAACTATTCTTTATAGTTTCATATGTATTCATCCAAGATATATGTCTATGCAAATACCATCAAAAGATATTTTAACAAAAAGGAATAACGTTATAAATATTCCTCTTTAACTTACTTTTTTCACTTAATAATACAATAATGTGGACTCTATTTTTTGCTATTTCAATGCAATTGCATTATTTTAACACCCACATAATGTTATTTAATACATTACTTTACACACTTTCAAAAGAATAATTCCATTCGTTATGGTGAATTTAAGTGATATTTTATGATACCTTACTTATTTTGTGATATTTTATGATGCCTCAAGCATATATAAATGTTGAGTACAAAAGCAATTTTAATATATAGATAAGCTTAAAAACAAGAAAGGGGGATATTCAAGAGCTAACAAAAAAGAGAACTCAAAGCCATAGTGGTAAGCTGGAATTAAAGTTGAATTAGTGTTTCAGTATATTTTAACTGGATATATATTTAGTGGCTTGGATTTTAAAATTAGGATGGAGATCAGACACATGCATGGTTATAACTAAAACTGATAAAACTTTATAAAGCTGCGAGCTGAGCAAAGCCATCATATCTGTGAACAGAGAACCATTGCTAATGAGTTCACATGCTGCAATCACAAAGCAGACACAGAAACTTACTGCCAAAGGTCAATTAAAAAACAAATCCAGACTTAGGTAAGGAGAGACTTTATTTGAAAAGATTATTTAAACAAAGAGAACAGTCTGATCTCAGTGTTCGCAAGTGTCTCGAAATCAGAGAGAAAATGGTTTTTCTTTTATAGGGAAGGATAATTGAGGTAAGCAGGAACTTTGTAGGGAAATGCGGCAAGCAGATGGAAGTGAATTTACAGTATCAGTGGACCTGTTCAACAGAAAATGTAGTCTCTATGGTCGGTCAATTCTATGGATTTATAGATCCATAGAGAATGAGTTTTTAAGGGGGATGTTCTGTACTATATTGATTGTTGAAGCTTGGAGTCAAGCCAAAAATCAGGGGTCTGTGGGGAGGAAACTACTGAAGATTTATTAAAATTTAGTCAAGCCAAGTTACTGAGTCAGTTATTTGTAATTATGAGCATTTGGTTACAACTGAGATCATTCGTCAATGAGTTGGCAAGTCCATACCCCAGGAACTAAAGATAAGAGAGCAATCTGAAAGAGATTTAATTCATTTAAGCTTAAATACCCTCAAAAGAGAGAGAGAGAAATGAAAATACAGTGATACAAAATATCGTGGCTAAAAAACTAATAGACCCTAAAGTGCAAGAATTCACAATATTATAAATAGAAGCTATCAAATAGATTTGATAAAGTACCAAACAGAATTACTATCAAATAAAACCTACAGTCACTGTAATAAAAGAGCAACTTAAAGTAATTTAAACAATAGCTAAGGAAAAGTTAATGAAATGTTTTCGATATAATAAACTGGGGAAAATAATTGGAATATACATAATAGGCAAAGGATTACTATCTATATTTTAAAAACTTAAAAAAGAAACAGTATAGGAAGTGGTACAAAATAAAAATGATAACTCAAAAAAGAAAGTGTAAAAAGCCAATAAATATATGAAAATTATAAGAAAAATTAAAACAAAATACCATCTCTCAGTTACTATATCAGAAAAAAATGTAAGACTTTTTAAAGCCAGTAGTTAAATTTGGAGAACAGATGATGTTATATACAATCTTTGATGGAAGGTGATTGTTGCCACATTTGAGGAATAATTTGGCATTATCTGTTGAAATTTTATATGTGTGTCTTTGCCCTGGAATATGTGCTTCTATGAATTTATTTAATATGATTCTCTTTAAGTCTGTATAAGTATATGCATTGTTTTTGACAACAAAAACATTCAAACAATCTAAATTCCTACTCTTAAAATTTTTTAAGAAAATACTTTTTAGGATATATTTGAACAATAAAGTTCAAAAATCTGAGAATTTTCAGATTTTCTTTTTTTGGCCTATAATTTGTCTGCTTTTTTCTCTCTATATATACATCATCAAGAAAAAAATCAGTGAGCTGTACTGCTATGATACATTTTGATCCCAAAATGCATCTTAATCAGATAACATTAATAATTATTGTAATAAGATAATTCACTTATTAAAGTTCTCTTACAGTCTTTGAGGACTTTAAATATTAATATATTAGAAATGTTTTATCTGTTATGGCCAATAAACTGAAGCACTATTTTTTTTTTAATTTTATTTATTTATTTGGGAGAGAGAGAGCACAAACAGGGGGAGTGGCAGAAGGAGAGAGAGAAACAGACTCCTTGCTAAGCAGGGAGCCTGATGCCAGGTGGATCCCAGGACCCCGGGATCATGACCTGAGCCAAAGGCAGACGCTTACCTGACTGAGCCATTCAGGCGCCCTTGAAACACTCTTTTTAAGATGTCTGTGTATATTCTTAAGACCTAGAGAAGCCAACTCCAAACCTAAGTAGCCTTTATTTATTTATTTATTTTTAAAAAGATTTTATTTATTTATTTGACAGAGAGAGAGCCAGTGAGAGAGGGAACACAGGCAGGGGGAGTGGGAGAGGAAGAAGCAGGCTCCCAGAGGAGGAGCCTGATGTGGGGCTCGATCCCAGGACTCCGGGATCACGCCCTGAGCCAAAGGCAGACGCTTAACGACTGAGCCACCCAGTCGCCCCTAAGTAGCCTTTAGAGCCCTGGAAACTGAGATATTTGTCAACATAACATGAAGGGCATATTTTAATAACGCAAGAGTCAAAAGACTCAAAGTGATGTGAAGTCTAGTGACTCATATTTTGGAATATTATGTTTTTTGGGTTTTTTTTTGGTATCTTGCTGGTTATGGCACTGAGATAACTATATTATACAGAAAGAATCTTCTGCCTCAGGCAATAGATGGTAAAAACATTAAGAACAATCTTTTGTATTGTGGGAGTGAGCAAGCCTAAGAGAACTCAGCACATTGTCTGGTGGATACAATGCAACGTAAACTTCCCAAATCTGTTAATTCTTCTCCAGGTAGGTAGAGCCAGAGAATCAGAAGAGAAAAATAAAATGCTCTATCTTGGTAAGTCCCTAGGTGGGGCTATTCCATCCATTAATTTAGGAAGCACGACAGTAGAGAAGCTTTGTGCAAACTCCCCATGTTAACATATGATAGATTAAAAAAATCCAGTAAGAAAAAAAAAGTCTAAATGGCAATACAAGGTGGATAGTGTCTCAAGTGCCTCAGGCAGCCTCAACAAATTTCCTGTGGCACAATGAGACCTTGGGGCAACCTGATTATCTTGGGTGCCAAAATGTCCACTGAAGTATAAAGAAAAACTGACATATTTATATAGGCAAAAATTATAAAGAGGACTTGTTTCATAGAATAACGAATTAAATGTCAGTAACCTGCCTGTTGCTATAATTTAGGACTCTGATAAAAGGTGGCCACAGCTGGTGATGGTACCACATGGATAGACAACAAGCCACATCAGTCAGTCTTCTCCCTATACTGCCATATGCCTCAATACTGTATGATATTTAAGGCAGAGTATTTGGAAAGAGAGCACCCATTCAACTATCTGAAAATTATTATTTAATTTGAACTGGGTGAGAAACACAGTGCACTCTTTGAGAGTCATTTCACTAAAGTGATAATTTTTTTATAATTAATGATATCTTATAAAGTACGGAAAGGTTCCTTCTTTTTTCCCCCAGAAAACATAGATAGATCAGTTGATCTATTGATAGATCTATGTAAGTAAATAGATTTATAATTTATCTAAGATTTAATAGATATAAAGATATCTCTCTATAGATGATAGAGATATAGAGACAGAGACAGATGCAGAGACAGAGAACAGACAACAATCAAGATCTTCTCTTTCTGAATTCAGTATATTTTCTTATTATATCATATTGCTGCCAGTCTGACTACCTGCCCCACAAGAAATTTGCTTTGATTGCTTTGTACGGTAAATGAACTAGTTTTTCACCTGCAGGCTTTGCTTATTCTTCTTAACACAATTCAGAGTTAATGATCCCAAATAATTGTCAAGCTTGCTCAGGGACCATCTGCCAAATCAAAAGAGACATTTCTCCCTGAGAATGAAAGTGTGTCTGCATATATGTTGTTATATTTATGCCTTGTGAGGAAATAAATGTTGCAAAGGGTCTGATATCATATTTTATAATAAAGGGGTCCATTTTTTATAATGATAATAATTATTGCCACCATTTTCAGAGCACATTTTATTAGGTCCTTTGCTAATGACTTTATGGGAAAGTATTATTAGCTTTATCTTCCAGAAGAACAAATTGTATTTAAAGAGATTATGTCGCTTGCCAAAGATCACCCAGATAATACGTGCCATAGATAGAATAAAAACTGAGAGGCTATTCTTAGCCTTTATACAACATCATTTCAATTTACTCAAAGTGATATGATCTTATGTCTGTATTTCTATTTATAAAGGTATATATCACTTCGAAAGTGTTAATTTATTGGTGATTTCTATATTAGTTGAATAAACCTTGATCTTATAACTGCTTTGTTGAGAATAAACTGCAGGGGAATAAGAGCAGAAGGAAAACCACTTAAGAGACTATAACAGTAATCAGAATAGAGACTGTTTTTAATAGTTCAAAGTGGTGGCAGTAAAGATGTGGTGAGAAGTGATAAAACTCTGTTGTATTTTTCAGTAGGATTTGATAATGAATTGAGAATGGAGTGTGTGAGAAAGACAGTAATCAAGGACAGTTTCGGGATTTGTGGCCTAATTGCCTAGACAGATAAAGTTTCCGTTGACTGAACTGGGAAACAGTTTAGAAGTAGTTTTTGGAGTCAGAAGATGGGGCAGCAAAGGGCAGGAGTTAATTATGAACATGCGCAAGTTGAGATGCTTATTTTGCTCCTGACTGGGTTTGGGTTCATTGAGGAAAACAGAAATTTGATACTGAAGTTAAAATTTATAATGTTGTTGGATGAGATGAGAGTTAGGGTTACAATATTTAAGGAAATCACTACTGAAGGTTTGTGAAGTTATTGCTAAAACGTAAGGCAAAAAAACACTAAAGCACATAGCCCATAATTTTCAAGTATCACTGGGAAATTTTCATGAATTACTGATAAAACTCCCACTATCTCAGTCTGTACCAATAAAGCAGGTGAATCTCAAGTGATCACTTCTCTGGCTGTGATTCTCATATCTGTCCATACATCTGGATGCCACTCCCATAATTATCCTCCTTTTCTTGTACCATACAAATATTCTATGAGTTCTCCATGGTGATTAATCCTACCTCAGAACCATAGAGGAAATTGATGCCAAAAAATGTAGTTCTTATCTGTTCCTCACCATGCAGAGAGGAACTTAGAAGGAGATATCGATGATACTAAGTTGGAAAAATAAATAATCCAGTACAATTCCTAATTAAAATATTTAGTAAGCTCTTGGATAGAAGAGTTGATTTTTCAGAGAATGAGTTAGTATTAGAATTATAAATTTGGTAGTTGTCTTTGTTTCCTAGGGCTGCCATAACAAAGTACTACCAGCTGAGTGACTTAAAAGAATTGAGTCACAGTTCTGGAGGCTTTCCAAAATCAAGGTGTCATAAGAGCCAGGCTGCTTCTCAGACTCTGGGCAGAATCCTTCCTTGCCTCTTGCAGCTGCTGGTGGTGACCATCAATCCTTGGTGGTCTGTCTCTGTCATCACATAAATTCTTCCTCTGTGTCTTTATTTTTGCATGCTATTTTCTTCTCCTTATAAGGATAAGGAGTTGGGTCTACCCTAACAGTCCATCTTAACTTCATCACATCTGTGAAGACCTTGTTTCTAAATAAGGTCACATTCACACATTGACTGGTACTGGGGGTTAGGACTTCAACATATTTGGTGGGGAGGGAAACAATTTAATCCATGACAGTAATCTTCAGAGCGCGGAGGGTATTCAAAGCCTTAGGTCTGGATAAAAACAAGTAGGAAGCCCATTTGGGTAAGGAAAATCTGTGGCCCAAAGCTTCTCATCTGGCACACAGAAGAGATAAGGAATCAACAAAGGAGATTGAGAGAGTGGTTATTAATTAGAAGGGTATATTTGTTTTCTATAGCTGCTGCTGTAACAAATGGCCACAATTTAGTGGCTAAAACAATACCATGTTGCTATCATTTGGTTCTGGAGGTCAGATGTTGAAGATGGTTCTTATGGACTAAAATCAACGTGTCTGCAGGGCTGCGTTCTTTTCTGGCAGTTTGAGGGCAGGTTTTGTTTCCTTGTCTCCTACAGTTTTTAGAGTTTGAATTACTTGGCTTATAGTTTTCTTCTATTTTTAAAGCTAATTCAGTAGCCACCCCTCACCCCCTGCAGTTTTGCTTTTCATGGTTTGTTACTTACAGTCAGCTGCAGTCTGGGAGGAGATGATCCTCCTTCTGACACATTACACATCATAAGGTCAACGGTGGTAACCTAATGCTATGCCACAATGCCTACATCACCCATCTACTTCATCTCATCACGTACACGTTTATCATCTCACACCATCAAAAGAAGAACGGTGAGTACAGTGCAGTAAGATATTCTGAGGCAGAGAAAGAGAGAGACTACATTCACATACATTTTACTATGGTATATCATTCTATTTTATTATTGCTTAACTGTTGGTAGTCTCTTACTATGCCTAATTTTTAAAGTACATTTTATTATAGATATGTATATATAGGAAAAAGCATAGTATATAGGATTTGGTACTGTCTGTGGTTTCATGCATCCACTGAGGGTCTTAGAACCTGTCTCCCACTCATAAGTGGGGACTATTGCAATAGCCAGTTCAGTTTTTCCCATGTATTATCACTGACTCTGACTCTACTGTCTTACTCTTCCATTTTAAAATGACCCTTGAGCTTACATTGGGCCTATCTGGGCAATGCAGGAAAGTCCCTCCATTTTAAGGTCCACTTATTAGCAAACTTAATTCTATTTGCAACCATAATTCCACTTTGCCATGTAACATAACATATTCACAGATTCTGGGGATAAAGACATGTGTGTCCTTGGGAGGGCATTATTTTGCTTACCACAGAGGGAAGCTAGAAAGTGTAGTATTCTTAGGTCCAAATGTTACAGAGGAGGAAAAATGATTGAGCGCGATTCAGTCTTGCTGATGGCCTAATTAAGTTAACTAGGTTACTTCCTGATGGTTCCATGAGGTTAAGAAATGAAAAATGAGCATAGATTTAACATCTGGGAAAACACTGGTAGTATGAGAAGAGCAGGTGGTGTGTATGATTTGGATGAAAGTCTCATGTAGGTAATTCAGGCAATGATGGTAAGAGAAAATATAGATAGAGCAAGTACTGACAACTCCAGTGTTTATTGGAGATGTGGTATCAGTTGTCACTGAGAATTCATGCAATCCTCACCAAAACTCTATTTAATAAAGTGGACATTTTTGTTATTTGCATCTCTGTAACATGCTATAGAATTATTCAACATGCTATGATTGATTAATATAATTTAAAAATATGTCATAAATAATGTTACAGGGAGTGTTGTATGGTGTTAAACTATTTACAATTGTGTGGTGATGGACATAATATTGTAATTCTGCATAAATCTTGGTCTACTTTATTTTAGATATGGAAACTGAAGTATTAAATGCCCCTTTTATTTTGGGGGAGAATTCTTTAAACAGAGATTATATTCCTTCTTTAGTAGAGAATTAGGAAATGACTAAAAATACATTCATATGTTAAAAATTACCTATTATTTAAAGAGATTGCCAACTAATAATTTAGGTGAAGATAAAAGGTTTCTGATAGCTCTATTAAACTATAATATTGTTTTAGGATTTTATGATATTATGTTGAATATCCATCATTTTAAAATCATACTTTCTGAAAACTGTAGATTCTAAGTTCCTTTCTACCAGTTGGATGCTATTTTCCTTTTATAATGTCCCTAAGCAGCTTGATGCTTCAGTTTCCTTGTTTGTAAAAGAACTGTAAGCCAATCAGTTTATCATACTGTGTTGTAATCATGTAACTCAACAGAACTTGTATAAATTATGAAAAAGATATAAAATTGAAAACAGAAATTCAGATGATATTGACTTTTAGTAACTTTAAAAAAAGTAGTATTTTTTTGGAGGGAGGAAACAAAATCAAATGTTGCAATGTACCTGCAGAATCTCATGTTGTTTCCTACTAGGGAGTTACTAAAGATAACACAGAGATAAGTTTTTATATAGGTTTATTGTTTTCTTTTTGATATAAATAAAAATTTGGAAAAGCCAATTAATGACAAAATATAATCATATCTTTTAAACAAAAGTTATTTCTGAATGTTGATGGTATATTTTGATAGTCATACATTACTGCTATTATGAACACTCATATGGGTTGATAAATATTTATTTATAAAACATATTTATTTTTCTATACTTGGCTGTGCAACTTGGCTTAAACAGATTCAAAAGTTCTTGTCCCTTAAAAAAACAGACTTAAAATTTTTTTCTGTATCAAAATATTTACAGTGTACTTGACGTGTGCCAAGCACTATTCTAGGAGCTGTGAGCAATTAAAACACACATGCGTGCACGCACCTGTCCCCGACCTGCCCCCACAGCTCTGACCTCATGCTACTTACATTCTATGAGAGGACAAATTTTAAGTAAAATTAAAATATGTATTTATTAATATAATAACATCTATTTAACCCATGTGGATTTCTAAATAGTTTTAATATTGAAGCTAAATCTGATATTTTTAAGGCCCTACATCATAAATCCATATTAATGTGACTTTTTAATGAACTTTTATTTTTATCTTTGAATATCATGATTGGGCCAATTGAAAACTTGCCAAAAAATTATAAAATAGTTATAACTATGCACACTGAGATGGCAAGGGAATTTGAAGGAATGTTTAATTTTTATATGCATTTTAATAAAATTATTATAAAATTGTGATCATAAAACATAAATTTGAAGCACCCCCAAGTTTATAAATAAAATAAATAAGTACTGATTTTAAGTGAAAATTAATGTATATGACTTTTCTATTCAAATATCATACACAAATTATATTCTGAGGAGTTACCTCAGTTTGTTTAGTTTTTTCTTAGAAATATAATCAGCATGTTTTCAAGATACTGTTTTCCTGTGAACATGTATAAAGAGTTTTTAAAGTATTTTCTAAAATGTATCATTTTTATTTTCCCTATATTGAACTCCTTTGAATATCTAAGAATATTTGCTTATTATTTCCTAATATTTTAATATAATGTAGAAGCATTATCATGAACTTTTAAATTACCTCACATCATTTTATATTCACAAATTTGTATGCATGCAGTTGTCATGAAACTAGCCAGAGCTTTTCACAGAATGTGCAATTAACCAATGTTCAAAATTGCTTTTTCTATCTGGACATACAAATAAGATGCAATACATTTTGCTAGAAAAATTGCATAAAGATTATTGTGCCATATTTTAGCACTAGCTACATAATTGGATGCATTAGGAGTCTAGGAATTTCAGCAAGAATCTGCATTAATCCCCACCAAGCTTGAGTTAGACATAGTAGAAACCCTAAAGAATTCTGTGCTCTTAATTACTGCTCCTTTCTTTTTCGATATAGAACTCCCCTGGTGAAGAACGACTGAAGAGAAATCCATCACTGAGGCCCTCAAAGTTTATAATCCTTCCCAGTGACCTTTCCATGAACCCAAATTGAAGGACATTTTTAAAGAAAAGAGTGTGTAAGTATAACATTTAAGAAACTGACTTAATTAAAACAGTAAACGTTAAGTTGGCATGAAAGCAATTTCTACTAGATCACCTGTCAGCATACCAAACAACATTTTTTGGTTTTGTTTTTAAGCTGAACCTCCTCAACAGAGACCAATATATTTTTTTTTATCAGAGATAATTGTATTTTAAAGACATTTTTAAAGGTCACAACAGACTTAAATTTGCTATAGTTAGAAATAAACTTTTAAAAATATTTAAGAGTTTAATATGAATACTTTACTTTTAAATTCTGAGAGTCTTTTATAAATATCCATGTTTAGGCAATCTTACGTATGACTGCCTTGTCTTCACTGTAGCTCCTCTTGATTTATTTCATTTCTAGAATGATTTTGAAAATTGACAATGCAGTAGTCTCTAAGACACTCCAAATCATGAGACTGTAACATACTTGATATTTCTTAGCCTAAAGCATCATTTAAGTAAAACATTTTTCTTTCATTGTAATTCATTTGAATCATCAGTACCTTTGTACCATTGCCTGTATTGTGCACAACGATATTTCAGTCTTTTTAAAAAAGATTTTATTTATTTATTTGAGAGAGAGAGAGAGTGAGCGCATGTGTTCACAAGCGGGGCGGGGAGGGGGGGGCGGGCAGAGGAAGGAGCAGACTCCCCACAGAGCAGGGAGCCTGAGATGGGATTAAGTCATGACCTGAGCCTGAAGGCAGACACTTAACTGACCAAGCCACCCAGGAGCCTCTATTTCAGTCTTTTGGAAACTGCCTCTACACAGGTGTTTTCAACTGCTATGAACACGAAATCTAACCATTTAGTGGATATTCATTAGTTATTTCAATGTTTGTCACAGTTTCTGGTATCTAAAATGTGTTTAAATTTTGTTGAGTTTGTATGTGATCCCAACTGACCTTAAGTAGTGAGGAGAGTAAATAAGGGGGGAAAAAAAGGATGGTTCATTTCCTTCCCAGTGAAAATAGAAACTTTATTTCTTCTTCTTGGTTCTCAAGAGTGTCACTGAAACACTGTTGCAAATGCCATGATTTCCCCTTCCCCTTCATTTTCACCGCTTTCAGCTTTCTGCTTTGGTGTCCCAAACTTGCTATGTTAAACCTTGTTCAACTTGTATAACTTTTCTGTGAGTCAGGATACGTCTGTATCAAACAGCAGAAAGTTAAATCAAGCCCATGTTAACAAAACAAAGGGGAATTGGAGATGGGATGACTGTCAGGGCACCTCAGCACCACCAGAGGTGGAGTTGCCTCCTGGGAAACTGCACTCGGGGATTTGAGCGTTGTTACACCCCATCTTGGTACAATGTTTTCATACCTCTCCAATTGTCAGATTTGTTTTACCAGAATAGCTTCTCTACAAAGCAAGAGGACCAGACTGTCTGATACACCTTAGGTTGCTATTTTAAAATAGAGCTTCAGAGGATTACCAAAAAGTCTATGTTTACAGTGGGCTCCCAGCTTTAATCCTGTCACTCACATCGTTGCTACAAACACTGAAACATAAAGTTCAAATTATTTATGTTGGTAAAAAGGATAATTGTAGTAACAGGTTGTTGTAGTAACTGGCATTAGTGTGCTTATAAAACCACCTTAATGAGAGTAAGTCTTTGAATTTACCTGCTTTTACCTTAGAGCAAGGTAAAATAAAACTTTGACATGTACTCATGCCTAAATTCTTTGAAAAAAAAATGTTCTAGCTATTATTTTTTCTTAATACCAACACCCATATCATGATGACATCTTCTCTTGAACATAGCCTCTACTGTTACACTACTTTAGTTCCTTGAAGCAGCCTTGTATAGTTATGGTAAGAAATTGGATCAGATGTGATTACTGACTGTAACTATAGATTTCAGACCTCCAAGCAGACAAGGTAAAATTCTTATTCATCGTGGAACCTAGAAAAAGATATATCTTATGACTAGTTGATTTATTTTAATGAGTATCTAATTTACATATATGTTTAAAGTCATTTTTGCCTCTTACATGTTATAATATCAATGGAAATATAATTGTGTTGATGAAACTTAATTGCTACTGTATTTCAAATAATATATTGTGATTATTGATATTTTCAGATAATTTGCAAATGCAGAATTAATATTGCCAAAAATCCCATAATATAAAAGCTATATAAAGTTTTCTGATTTTTTTCAGATAACTTACAAAAGCAGAACTAATATTACAAACAAAATTCTAATATAAAAACTATATAGTTAACACTTTACTACTCACTATAGATAAAAAAAGATAAAAAATTAGATGAAATAAATTCAAAAATAAGTGTAAACTCCAACGTAACTTATCTAAAAGCATTGATATAAAAAATGATTTATAATGCTAAAATTTTTTTATGACTAGGTTACAGATGATATCCATCATCTTATGAAATTCTTCAACCTTCCAATCTTTCTGTCGAAGTAATCACTATTATTACCATAACGGGATAATATTTATATACTATATATACTCCATTATCCAAACCAACTATAATTTCCCAGAGTATAAGACCATATTTTAAAAGTGTCTGTACCTACAATAGTATCTAGCACAAACTATATTATTGTATCAGAATCTATCATTCCTTTTTCTCACTATATTTTAATATGGGACAGAAAGATTTCTTGAAATATACTTCAAATTAACATTATTATCTAATACTAATCATCACTTTAAAAACTCAATAAATTTCTCAATGAGAGTATTAGAAGTGAGGTGTCATCTACAAAATTTTATATTTTTAGAGGCAATACTAATCTTTAGATTACACTTATAATTAGACGAGTCTACAAAGAACTGTAGTAATGTTCAAGCCTGTGAGTAGAACTGGCAGTGAGTCAGAGATTTTGAGTAATGTTTGGCAGGATACATGTGAAATAATCTTTTATCACAAAGTGTTTAAAATCCCTATTTCTGCACTGTGACTTATTCATTGACTTGTTCCTTCTAAGGTGAATAATAGAGCCATTGGACAGTGCATAGCTCTTGAAGTGATCTTAGAGGTACTTCTCCTGACAGCTGAAGTGTTTGTTGTGACATTTAGTATAATTTTGCAAGTTTTGACTATCTTTCAGAAATACTAACTTCCCAATATTTTTTCCCTTAATTCAACTTAGCAGTGTGTTTCCACTTAATCTTAAGAATCTTCTGGCCTCTATGACCATTTTCTTGTGGTAATTTTGAAAATTCCCTCAGGTCCAGATGGAAGACACGCCAAATAAGTTTCCTATCAACAACAGGTAACGCTGAGGAATAAAGACTAACTTAATTTAATTTTACTCAATCTTTTCATTCATCCACAAACATATATAAAGTACTTGTAATGGATAAGGTACTTGGATAGGCCTTGATGATATACAGAAATATTAAAATATGGACACAGATTTTAAGAGGCCTATGTTTTAATAAGATAAATAGATAAGCAAATCAGTGATTATAAAACAGTGCTTGAAGTGCAGTGGGGGCTATTGAAGATCATTGAAAGAGAAAACAATCCAATATTTGACGATTAGCTGAGGTTAGGAACATGAAGTAAGGGGTTGAGACATTTTGGGTGAAGGAAACAGCACTTTAAGAGCCTGAGACATAAAACAATGGCACATTATGTACTTGGAAAAAAATGTAGATCAGACTTAAACTTCTATTCATGAGTAAGATATGACCTGAATGATTCTTTGCAGAAAACTCCTATAAAACTTGGACGTAAAACACACAACATTGTTGAACAAAAAGAAGTAAGCGGATTGTGGTGGAGGTACATAATCATAGAAAGGGAATTTTACAAGTACATTCCCATCTTTTATAGATTTTATCCTGAGGTCATGCATCATCAGTGCTTCAAATGAGGGGGCAGTGGTAGTGGGAAGTCAATAGCTTGTGGCCTGGAAATTTTGAGACCCGAATATGGAGAGACTCTGGTTTACAAAGAGAGGGAAAAATTGTGATAGGAAAAGAGGCAAATAAGTCTCAAATTCTGTACATCGTATCACTCAATCATGCATGTCTAGACCAAACAAACAAACAAAACCCCACACAACTAAAAACATCCCAAAAAACCCTCTACTAAAAACAAAGGATCTGAAATGAGACCAGAGATACGGCCCATGAAACAGTTTTTGATTCAAGGCCAATTAAAATAATTGAATGCTAAAGCAGAAGAAACAACTCTCAACAGAGAAAAATAAAATAATCTCCTGTCTCCCCCAGGTGTTATTCACAATTTCCAGGACTCAATCTAAAATTACCTGATAAATGAAAAACCAGGTGAATGGAAAACACTCTCAAAAGGAAAGGAAATGAACTGAAACCAGTAACACGATGTTCCTAATATTACAAGTATCAGAAAACATGGTAAAGTAGGTATTATACTTACCCAAAGAAAAGTTTAACACAATCTACTCCTAATGAAAGGAAAGAGGAATTCTCAGCACACATATATGTATGAGAAGAAGGAAGCAAATGGAAATTCGAGACCTGAAAAATATGATACCTGCAGTAAAAAAAGTTCATTGGATAAAATTAACAGTTTAAAGGAGATGGTAGGGGAAAGGTAAAGTAACTTTGAAAGTACCGCAATAGAAATGACCCAATGTGAAGAACAAAAAGAAAACATATTGTAAACAATGAACAGAGCTATGGGATTAATTAGATAATATCAAATAATCAAACGTCTGTATATTTAAAATCCCAGAGAGAAAGGAGAAAGATTAGAGCAGAAAAATTGTACATATATATACAATTGTATATATACACACACACACACATCTCTCTATATACACACATAAATACACAAACATATGCACAAATACATACATATGCACACAAATATGTATGTACATATAAACATGTGTATCATATAATTTGAAGATATAACTCCTTTAATTTCCCCACATTTGATTAGCTAAATTTTCAGATTCAGCTCATAGAACTAGATCAGTTTTTTAGTTTGCTTTCCATTTTGTTATTTTGAAAAAATGTCTGTGTGTGTGTGTGTGTACATTTTATATATATATATATTTATAAATAAACGCATGCATATATATGTATATATACATACAAATATATATGTGTATATGTGTGCACATATAATAGTAAATATATTTTATATATGCATGTATACATATACACACATACATATGAGATTTAGAACTGTTATGAAATTAAATTCTGTTACTCAACTCAACAATATATCTTGCAACACAAATATAGGTATAAAATATGGACCAGCTTCATAATTTTATGCCCAGTTTGCTATTGCTTCACTTTGAACTGCCCTCTCCTTGCTATTGATGCATAACAGCTGAGGTTGAGCATCTGTACCCTCCAATATTAAAGTCATTAAAGGCAATACAGAAGCTGTTGCTCTGGGAGATGTTATGTGGTGGTATCATTTCGTGCATGAGGGTATCCATTATTTAGTATGTTTGTTTATTTGAAAAAAAAATAGTATAATTTCTTCAAAATTGGAAGACTGCCAGAATGGTCTCTTATTAATTGAGCAGTCTTCTTTATTATTTATAGCTATTGATGATGCTAACTTTGAACACTTGATTGAGGTAGGTCATAACTATTCATTGTATAAGTTTGTTTTTCCCTTCTGAATATATGAACCTTAGTCAACTTTTACACTGGGATTGCAAAGTTTGTTTTTTCTCTGGTTCCAGTTCTACCTTTGCTTCTACATTTATTGCCTGCTTTCTTCTACAAAGAAGCAGTTTCCATAAAGGTCAAATTTTAGCTTATATTAGATCTTGGAGAAGTGCAGAGGACATAGAAATTCAGCAGAGCGAGAACGAGACAGAAAGAGGTTGTGAACCAATGAAAAATACTTTCTCAGAAATAGACCAGACAAAAATCATACAGCACTTTTTAAAGCTTCAGTGGCAGAATCAATACCAAGAGTTGTCAGAAAACCACTCGGTACTGATATGTCTAGATTTGAGAGGATCAGCACAGACTATTTCACGCCTTATTAGGGGATTGAAAATGTATACAATTATTCTAGTTTGGGAGGAATAAATGGCAGTTTCCTTAATCCACATGCCTGGGAAATTTATAGAGTGAGGATGCTTGAGGAAGACATATGGAAGATGAGACTTACTAACGGTATCAGGCGGTAACAAAACACATCAGTGACTTGAGTTGTTTTTGGATTGATATATCATCTTTTTATTAGGATCATACTGATGCATAAGAAGTTGTAAACAATTGAACAATTGACAATTGGGCAGACCTGGAATTTAAGTTGTATTATTTACAATAAAGGGACCCCCAAGAGAGTATAAAGAAGAGCACATCATAAAAATAAATGATATAATTTAAAATGTAAATCCAGATTCCACTTATGCCTAAGAAGTAGGAAGCCAGAAAGAGTGTCACTTCTATCACCATCACAACAAAAGCAAGGTAATCTTCAAAAAAAAAAAAAAAAAAAAATCTTAAATCCACCCATTAAAATTTGAAGTTACACAGCAATGGGATGACCTAACATCTAAAGAAAAACAGATGAATGTAAGAAGAGACAGAGCACAAGCACTCCCTCACTTACGGCAGAGGGTAAAGAAGGGGAAGATAGAAGTGCCTTACACATGATTAAGAAGTATTTAGTTACGATTCTTAATTTGTTGCTAAAGACTGATGTGGTTTAGCATGAGAGCTGTAGACAGATTTTGTAGCCACAGTTGTGTTTTTCATCACGAAACTCCACAAGGCAAACCCAAGAGAATTTGCGGGAGGAAAAGAAGGCTGATAAAGTCACCCACATTGTAAGGTCCTAGAAGGTAGAGGCAGCCATAAGGAAAAGACAAAAACCTTGCCAAAACTCTTCTCTTCTAAGGACAAAAGCCTGAAATTGCAAGGAGAGTAACAAACCTTGTGGACCATTAGGTAAAATTTAAATGTATTGGAGATGGAAAAGGAAAAATATTTCTTTCTTAAGGGTGTGGTCATTTGCAGGCATACATATAATTTCCTTAGACATGACAGTGGGTAATAAGGGTATTCTCTGTCTCAGGACATACTTAGCTTTTAGAATACCTTTTTTTCCTGGTCTCAGAAGCCAACATTTCTCACTGATTCTGCATTTTCTCCAACAAGCTAGCATGTACTGAGTAAAGGCAAGAGTCATCTACCTCAGGGGAAGAACAATAACACAGAAAAATTAGGGATTTTGTAGCTACAGTTTTCTTTGAGAAAAAGGTACATGAAAAAAATTGAGGGTAAAATAGGAATGATAAGGGAAAACTCCAGCAAACTAGTCCCCACTCTCTAATCATAGGTAACACTAGATGTCTTTGAGTTGATACTAAACTCATGTTAACTATAACAGAAAGGAAACAAAACACAGTTCTATTGCTGACTAGAAAGTTCAACCCCCTATATTAGTGGCTTAGCAGTAGGAAGAGTATTGATACTAAGAGTCATAAATATAATTTAATATAGAATCAAATGTTCCTCACAATGTTTAGTATTCAAAAAACATATGACACACACACAAATACAAGGTAAAAACCCATTATAAATTTAATGAGTAGGAAAATAAAGCAGAGTAAGATGGGGTGGGGAATTTTAAATAACAATAACTAATATGTTAAAAGACCTAATGGATGGGACTTCTCATTTCTGGTTTTCAACATAAGGAGCTTGAAAGTTGTCCCTCCATCCTAACAGCAAATAAAAAGCTGAACAGACTGAAAAATCAACAACTGTTCACGTGAGGACATAAGACAAACTGCTGCCCCCATGATTGGACAGGCAAATACAGAGAATAATAACTTAAAGGAGTGCAAACTGTTGCAGTAATGAGGAGTAGAAAAGCCTAAATTATATTTGATGAATTACTGGAGGCTCAGTGTAAACAACTCTGAGAGTTAAAAACTCCAGGGGAACCCTGTAATTTTCTGAGACTTAACTCATAATAAATATGGGAGAAAAGTCCTCCCCTGCTTCCAGCAGGGAAAGGGGAAAAGGAACCATTTTGCAATATGCCAGAGCACTCTTCTTACTAACAAGGCCTGACCTAGGAAGAAACTACTTAGTCAGAGCCTAACCTTCTGGGGGTATTATTAGAGCCTAGTTGACTCGAAGGAAAGGAAACCAACCCCATCCTTTTCTAGTCTTCCATGCAAAAGAAGAAAAATATCCAATGACAGCTCAATCTAGCCATCCTCTCCCAACCTAAGAGTGAAGGAAAAAACACAAAACAAAACACCCTGAAAACACTTTTCAAACACTTCACCATCCAGAAGTAAAGGCTCATTGAAGACTGATACATAATCATAAGGACTATAGAATGCTTTCTGTCCTCAGACACCTTACCAGCACATTACTAAAAGCCTATTTATTTTACCTGGTACATCATGGCCAATCCAAAAAAAAAAAAAAATTGCAAGCCATACCATAAGGGAAACAACACAATTTGAAGAGACAGTACAAGCATCAGAACCAGGCATGGTAGGGATTTTGAAATTATCAGATTGGGAATTTAAAACAACTATTATTAATTTGCTAAGAGTTCTAATGAATAAAGTAGACAGCATTCAAGAACACATGGGTATTGTAAGCAGAGAGAAAGAACCAGAAAGACCTGCTGGAGATAAAACATACTGTAATAGAAATAAAGAGTAACTTTGATGGGCTTATTAGTAGATGACATGGCTGAGGAAAGAATCTCTGAGTTTAATATAAATGTCCAAAACTGAAAGCAAAGAGATCAAAGACTGAAAAAAAAAATCAGAATATCCAAGGGCTATGGGATAACTGTGAAAGGCATAACATGAGTGATGTGAATACCAAAAGGAAAAGAAAAAGATAAAGAAACAGAAGAAATATTTGAAAATATAATCACTGAAAATTTCCCAAAACTAATATTAGACAACAAACAGCAGATTCAGAAAACTAAGAGAATGTTAAGCAGGATAAGCGCCAAAAATTTAGTCCCACATATAATTTGCAAATACAGAAAAATCAAAGATAAAAAAAAAAATCCTGAATGAAACCAGAGAATTAAAAATACCTTATTAATAGAAGAACAAATAATTTCATTTGACTTCTCTTCAGAAACCATATAAACAAGAAGAAAGTGGAGTGAAATATTCAGTTCTGAGAGAAGAAAAAATAAAAAACAACTACCAACCTAGAATCCTATATCTTGCAAAATATTCTTCAAAAGTGAAGAGAAATAAATACTTTCTCAGACAGACAAAATGAGGCAATATGTTATCAGTAGACCTGCCTTGCAAGAAATGTTAAGTTTTTTTAAACAGAAGGAAAATAACATACATCAGAAACTAACATCTAAATAAAGAAAGGAGGAGCTCTGAAGAAGTGAAAGTAAAATAAAAAAACTTTTGTTTTTTTATTCTTAAAGATTTATTTATTTATTTTAGAGAGACAAAAAGAGAGGAAGAGCACAAGTGGGAGGGGGAGAAGGAGAAGAAGAGAGAATCTCAGGCAGACTCCATGATGAGGAAGGAGCTCAATGTGGGACTCGATCTCACAACCCTGAGATCCCAACCTGAGCTGAAACGAAGAGTCAGACATTTACCTGACTGTGCCACTGAGGCACCACTTATTTTTCTTATTCTTAATGGACCTCACAGATAATAGTTCTTTCAAAATAATATGAACAATATGAATTATGTATGCCTGTGTATATATTTTATGAATATATGATTACATAATATAACATATATATTCTTTATATGCTAATATATAAGTAAATAATATATAAATAATATATATAACATATAAGTAATATAATACGTATATGTAAAAATATATAATATATAGGTAAATAATATATATAATAACATATACGTAATATATATAATAATATATAAGCAAATAATAATATATAAGAAAATAAATGATATCAATGATATAAGGGATGAAAGGGAAGAATTAGGATTATTTTGTTATTAAAATGTACTCAAAGTACCTGTGAAGTAGTATAGTGTTATCTGAAAGTAGACTTTGATTAGCTGTAAATGTATATTGCACACTCTATAACAATCACTAGAAAAGTAAAAAAAAAAAAGAAAGGAAAAAAATTTCGTACAGAATTCTCAATTAAAAGCACACAGACAGAAAGGGAAAGACTGGAAGACAAAAATAGGAATGAAGAATAAGGGCAGAAAACATTAACAATTGTGGTAGATATTAACCTAACTATATTAATAAGTCTGAATGTTGATAGCTAACTGTACCAATGAAAAGACACAGATTGTCAAAATGGAACAAAAATCACAACTATCTGTTGTTTACAAGAAACCTACTTTAAATATAAAGACATATAAATTAAAAGTAAGTGGGTGGAGGAAATATACTATACTAATGCTAATTTAAAAAGAAGTAAGAATAGCTTTATTAATTTTAAACAAAGTAGACTTCAAAGCAAGGAAAGTTATCAGGGATAGAGAAAAACATTGCATAATGATAGAGGGGTCAACTTACTAAGGACAAAACAATCTTTACTTTGTAAGTGCCTAACGATAGAGTGTTAAACTATGTGAGGCAAAATCTAATAAGACTGCCGAGATAAAGAGATTAATTCACTATCATAGTTGGAAACTTTAATAGCCCTCAGAAATGGACAGACTCTGCAAGCAGAGAAAATCAGTAAGGACATATTTGAGTTTAACAAAAACATCAATCAACTGGATATAATTGACATCTGTAGATCACTTCTTTCAACAATAGCAGAATACATACTCTTCTCACACTTACATGGAACATTTGTCAAGGTAAGCCACATTCTGAGCTATAAAATACACATAAAGAAATTTAAAAGAGGGGGCCTTGGGTGGTGCAGTAGGTTAAGTGTCCAACTCTTGGTTTCAGCTCAGGTCGTGATCTCAGGGTCATGAGACTGAGCCCCACATTGGGCTCTGTGCTGAGCATGGAGTCTGCCTAAGTTTTTCTCTCCCTTTCCCTCTGGCCTTCTCTCTTGTGTGCTTGCTAGCTCTCTCAGATAAATAAGTGAAAGAAAGAAAGAAAGAAAGAAAGAAAGAAAGAAAGAAAGAAAGAAAGAAAGAAAGAAAGAAAGAAAGAAAGAAAGGAAGATGAGAGGAAGGAAGGAGGGAGGGAAGGAAAGAAAGAAAAGAAAGAGAAAGAAAGAAAGAAATCTTTTTTAAAATAAATTTGAAAGAATAGAAATCATAATTTTATTTGGTCTCCTCTCAGACCACAAAGGAATCAAACAGAAAGATAACTGGAAGATTCCAAAATTGTGGAGATTAAACAACATACTTCTAAATAATACATGAATCAAAGAAGAAATCTCAGAAGAAATTTAGAAATATTTTGAAACAAATGAAAATGAAAATACAGCTTATCAAAATTTGTGGGATGCAGTGAAATGCAATGCTTAGAGGGAAATTAATAGCATTGAATGTGTATATTAGACAAGAAGTAAGATCCAAAAACAATACTCTGTTTCTACCTTAGGGAACTAGAAAAAGAAAAAAGAACAAGTATTTGATAAAATCCAACACCCATTGATTATAAAAACTCTCAGTAAAAAATTGAGAACTTCCTCAACTTGATAAAGCATAGCTTAAAAATACCCTACAGGTAACATTATACTTAATAGTGAGAAACTTGTAGTTTTCCAACTGAGATCAGCTACAAGGTAAGGATGTCCCCTCTTTTCACTCCTTTTCAATATACTAGAAGTTCTAGCTAATGAAATGAGACAAGAAAAGGAAATAAAAGTATATAGATTGGGATGGAAGAAATAAAGCTGTTCAGACATGACATGATCATCTAGTGGAAAATCCGAAAGAACTGAAAAAGAGGCAGAAAATGGAGTGTCATCATTAAAATTCTGAGAACACAAAGCAAAACCCTTAAATCCATGCACTATACTCTGTGAAAAAACATTCAATTATAAAGATAAAATATATTTTTTAAAGAAGTGTTTTTATTTCCATCAGACTTTCACTGTAGGAAATGTTAAAAAAAGATTCCCCATGCAGAAAGATGATAATTCCAATAAATAAATGATTTTCTCCATAAATAAATTAATTCTATGAAACTTGGTAAAGTAAGGATAAACATAAAAGATAAATTATTATGTTTCATTTATTTAAAAGATAGTTGACTTTCTAAAGCCTTTAAACATTTTCAGCAAAATTTGCCCAGAGCACTGTCCAGCCCTGGGACAACTCCTAATGAGGCAGAAGAAAGGGAAACCTTCTTGCTGGTCTTTGAAGCAACTGCTAGACAGGCTGAGGCTACAACCACAGTCCTTTGAGAAGAGTCCGCTTCCTCTGGCACCGGCGAATGAACCAGAACTTCAGGCTGCCATCCAGACCATCCTTACTCTTCCAGCCAATCTTGTGTTTGGGGGATGATGGGCCATTTAAAACACGCACTGCGTTCTTACCACAGAGCGTCAGCTTCTTTCTTCAAGTCATCCCCTGCCCGTTGCGAGTTTTGAATAGATTCCGGTGTTCTGAAAGTCAATTCTAACACTTTTTGCCAGCTCATTAATTACTGCTGGGGAGGAACAGAGCTCTAGAATTAGCATGCTTAACCCCTTACTCTTCTTCTCTACCTGAAAATATACTAAGTATGTGTTGATCTGTTTATTTATTGCATGCCTTAGCATCCAAAAATGAAGCACAAATGTAGTGATTTTATTTTGCTCATCATCTGGCCGTGGTAGTATAAATCATGCAGACCCAGAAAAGAATAAAGCAGGACAGTAAACAACAGAAGATGACCATTAAAAATCTAACACTAAACTTGGAGTAGTAGTCCAGGGAGAGTATTCTTGTTAGGTTGTCACTCTCCTCTTTACTGCAACCAAGTTTCCAAGCAGTTCTGCAATTCCCTGGGGACTTACTATTACGTCAGTTCAGGGAGAGGGGGAAAAAAAAAGAGCTGTGGGAGGTAGACTACTACTTAAAGTCTTGTTCCCAGAGAAGTACACATCACTTGTGCCCCAACCTCATTTGGTTACATGTCTGAGAAATACAGTTCAAAAGCAGAGAGAACGGATTTTGGTGAGTTACAAGCAATTTATTCTGTGGAATAGTTAGAATTGGTTTCCTTCCTGGTCATTACTAAAGAATGGTGGTTAGTTTTCTTGGGAAGAGTAATTCACTTCTTAGGAAGTGAAATCCAGGAAGAGAAGGTGCATATGGTAAGGTCTGGAGACAGGTAAGAGTTTGGAATGTTTCATATCTGAAATATGGCATGCCCTAAAGGGAGAGTAGTGAACATGTTGGAAAAGTATGCAAGGACCAGACCAAACAGGATATTTGTGCAATATTTTATATTATAATTATATATTTATATTGTATATCATATGTACAAAATTTTTAAAATTGTATTTGTGTTGCAATGTGAAGCTTCTTAATAGATATTAACCAAATGGAAAGTGAATTGATTTTACATATTTTAGGGATCACTAACTCTGTAAATGCAGAATTAGCATGAAGCTTAATATATTCATGATCAGTGAGGAAGCTTTGACTAACAGAATGGCAGTGAAGATAAAAATAAATATATTATGTTTAGAAGTAAAATCAATAGAAAATATTGATTTTAGAAATATTGACACAGACTTGCAATTTTTAGCCTGAAAAAAAAAATTTGTTTCCAAATAATTGAAAAGGTATCATGTAGTAATGTTCTGTGTTACTATTTGAGGTCATTCTTTATACAGTACCTTCCATAGAATACATTCTTGATACGTACATTTTAAAGTAATGAGTGCTTTTTTAAAAAATATTTTATTTATTTGAGAGACAGAATGAGCAAGAGAGAGCACGAGTAGAGGGAGAGGCAGGGAGAGAGGGAGAAGCAGACCCTGTCCTGAGCAGGGAGCCAAATATGGGGCTAGATCCAAGGACCCTGAGATCATGACCTGAGCCGAAGGCAGACGCTTAACCAACTGAGCCACTCAGGCGCTCCACAAGTGCTTTCAAAGACAGAAAAAGTACAACACTAGGGGCAGAAAAGAGAAGAATAGATGGTGCATATGGAAGACATTCAGCTCAATATAAAAAAGAATGGTCTGAAAATAAGAAAACGTTTTAATATGAAACCAGATGTTTTAAAGCCAATGGCCTTTTCATAAAAGGTGTTAGATTATCTGAGGTTAGACACGGAATCACAGAGAAAGAACTACCCACTTAGTGGAAGACTGAAAAGCTCTGTTCAAACTTAATGGACAAGGAAACTTTGTGCTTAAATAAGTATTTGAAAACAATGTAGACAAAAAACAAAGTCCAAAAGGGAGACAAATCCTGGCGAGTCGTCTTAGTACTAGCTAAAAAGATTGCATATGTCCTAGCAGGTAATGTGCCCGTGGCAAAGATAAAGAGCATTCAAACTTGCGTTCTATACATGTCATTCATAATTTTCCCTAATACTATAATAAATATGCATATTTTATTTAAAAGAGGCAGTGTTTAGATTCCTCTAATATGACTTAATTGATGAGCCAATGCATTTTATACTTTAAAATCATACTTTTTTGTGGTTAAATCAACCTGAAAATTGATACTTGGTATAAAAATGTATTTGTATTTTAATATTTTTTGAAAGAATTATTAGAGCCTTGATTGAACCTATTACCTACTGTGAAAATGAGAAGGATTTTTAATTAGTTTTATTGAAGCTGTGCAGATAGTGATAAATGATGAAAATCTTTTTTTATTATTGCTTGTTTTTGTTATTAATAATTGTATAATGGAATTCAGTATATAACCAGTTCACCTCAATTGTTTAATTTTCAAAGTACATTTTACTGAAATACGCTTCATTAGAAAAATTCAACTTTGGAAATGGAAAATCCCTTCAAATCCGAATGGCAGTTAAATAAAATAGTTCAGGTTGATCCTCTCCTCAAGGGAAAGAAAGAGTGGGTCTAAGTCAAAATACAATGGGAAAAGAGGGGATTTGACATAAAACGTTGCAGAATAATGTGACATGTGTTCATAGAACTTTCATTAAAAACTCAAAAGTAAATTTCTTTAAATTGGCACTCAGATATGAGCATTTGTTCAAACAGCAGAATTCACATTGTAGTAGTTGCATAATCAGCAAAAATGTCAAACATTTTCTATGTTATTCCTTTTTCCCCCTCTCTGTTGCAGTGACAGAAGTAAATTGAGTTTTTATGGACATCCTCTGTTGGGATCAATAGTGTGTTTGACAACTATCAAATGGTAGAGTCCAGGGGTCTAATGTTTTACTAAAGAGAAGGATTGGCCAGCAAACTGTGACAAGGACCCTCAGAAATAGTGTTTTTGTATCTGCTGATACTGGATTTTAAGGAAAACTATTTTATTTTATTTACTTTTTTATAATAATTTTTATTATGTTATGTTAGTCACCATACAGTATATCCTTAGCTTTTGATGCAATGTTCCATGATTCATTATTTGCGTATAACACCCAGTGCACCATGCAATACGTGCCCTTCTTAATACCCATCGCCAGCCTATCCCAATCCCCCTCCCCCCTCCCCTCTAAAGCCCTCAGTTTGTTTCCCAGAGTCCACAGTCTCTCATGGTTCATTCCCCCTTCTGTTTGCCCCCCCTTCATTCTTCCCTTCCTTCTCCTACTGATCTTAAGGAAAACTATTTTAATCTAAGTCTGTAACTACAGTCAGCCACCACCATCATCTCCCTCCCAGTATGCTTTCCCTTATGTACAGGGAATTACAGACTTGCAAGGATTCTTCTCTCCGTAGAACATTTAGAGAAAAGGGATTTTGACTCACAGTGGTTTTTTGAGTCAGCCCATTGTAACAGTTAGTTCTTTATTTTCTGATTCTGGTCAATCTGCTTGGTCCACTTTTAACATTGTTGCCTAATGTGATCTGTATGTTATAGTTACTTTCCTCCATAGTTCTGATGCTTCCACCCATCTACCAGCCATGTGTTCTAGCTTCCCTAGAACACCACCACCTTTGGTCCACTCCAGGTAGTAGGCTTCCACAGAAAGGTTGAGCACAACAGATGATAATTTCAGCATCATCCAGAATGTGGTGCTCTCCTTTCCTAGTTTTTTGAATATGTCTAGCTCTGCCATCCTAGACTCTTGGCCTTCAATTGCATATCTCCAAAATGTTCCATTAACTTACTGAAACCTGAACAAGAAAATATGGAAATTTTGAATTACAGCTTTTCTGAGCTGCCAATGTCATCAACCTATTTGGTATACCCACTTTAACTCATAACCAGAGAAATTATATATTTTTATGTAATTAACTGTTCAAGCTTTGAGAATAATGGCTGTGGATTTTCCTGTTACTAGGATTACTATGCTTGGCCTTCATTCCCATTAATTCATTGAAATATATACCCTTTTCCTTCCTCTCAACCTTTGGGTGCCATTTTATTTTTAGGTGAATTTCTTGTAAAAATATACATTCAGCTTCACTCAATTTGATTCCCCAGCAAGGGTAATGAAGGCATTCATGTTTAAGGTGTTGACTAATATTTTCATTTTTATTACTGCTATCTCAAAAAATGGTTTATTCCTGCTAGCCATTTTATTTATTATTATATTTTATTTTTATAGTAATTACATCATATTATAATTATATTCTATTTTTAGATACCCTAAAGTTGTATATGGAGATATTTAAAATATACTTTTATCAATATCAAGACACAACCTTTTGATAGCCCAACTTTTGTCCTGGGGATCTGTTATAGTAACTTAATGAGTTAAAGATCCTCATTAGATAGTGAATCTCTTAGAATTAGAACTTTGCACTATTTCTATCTCATTTCCCAGTGTCAGAACAATTTATGAGATAGGAATCCATCAAAATCCTAGAGGAGAACACAGGCAGTGAACTCTTTGACCTCAGCTGCAGCAACTTCTTGCTAGACACGTCTCCAAAGGCAAAGGAAATAAAGGAAAAAAATGAACTATTGGGACTTCATCAAGATAAAAAGTTTTTGCACAGCAAAGTAAACAATCAACAAAACCAAATGATGCCCGACAGAATGGGAGAAGATATTTGCAAATGTCTTATCAGATAAAGGGCTAGTATCCAAAATCTATAAAGAACTTATCAAACTCAACACCAAAAAACCAAATAATCCAATCAAGAAATGGGGAAAAGATATGAACAGACATTTCTCCAAAGAAGACATACAAATGGCCAACAGACACATGAAAAAATGCTCCACATCACTTGGCATCAGGGAAATACAAATCAAAACAACAATGAGATACCACCTCACACCAGTCAGAATGGCTAAAATTAAGAAGTCAGTAAATGACAGATGTTGGTGGGGATGCAGAGAAAGGGGAACCCTCTTATACTGTTGGTGGGAATGCAGGCTGGTGCAGCCACTATGGAAAACAATAAGGAGCTTCCTCAAAAAGTTGAAATAGAGCCACACTATGACCCAGCAATTGCACTAGTAGGTATTTACCCCAAAAATACAAATGTAGTGATCCAAAGGGGCACCTGCACCCCAATGTTTATAACAGCAATGTCCACAATAGCCAAACCATGGAATGAGCCCAGATGTCCATGGACAGATGAATGGATAAAGAAGAGGTGATACACACACACACACACACTAGAATACTACTCAGCCATCAAGAAAATGAAATCTTGCCATTTGCAATGACATGAATGGAACTAGAGGGTATTATGCTAAGCAAAATAAGTCAGTCAGAGAGACAATTATATGATGTCACTCATATGCGAAATTTAAGAAACAAAGCAGAATAATAGGGGAAGGGAAGGAAAAATAAAACAAGACAAAATCAGAGAGGGAGACAAACCACAAGAGACTCAATCATAGGAAACAAACTGAGGGTTGCTGGAGGGGAAGGGGGTAGAAGGGTGGGGTAACTGGGTGATGGATATTAAGGTAGACATTTAATGTAATGAGCACTGGGTATTATATAAGACTGATAAATCACTGAACTCTACTTTTGAAACTAATAATACACTATATGTTAATTAATTAAATTTAAAAAAATTAAAAAAGTAAAAACAAAGTACTTATGGACAAAGTGCCAAAAAAAAAAAAACCAAAAAAAAAAAAAAAAAAAAAAAACAAACCTTCATGCCATACAGACTGAACTCAAGGAAATAAGAATAAAAAGATTATCCCCTAGATCCTATTGCAATGATCTTCAACTCTCCTTAAGGGTCATATCTTCTTCAGTACCCATCTTTTATTCAGCAATGCGAGCCTCTCCATTTTAGTTGATCATGCTAGGAAATAAATCTACACAATTGTTCATTTCTTCCTCAAGTTGTCTTCATTGTTTCTATAATATTTCCCTATTCCAGCATATATTTGAATTACACTCTGCCTTTCATTTAGTTTGTGGCTGGATTCTGTTTACCCATGGTCTAACTACTACCTTCCTTTTTCAAATCTCTCTCAGTCCATGTCTCTTCAGAATTTAATTAATGGTTAATTTTCTATTCCATGCATATGCATATGTTCAAAATGAACATTTTAAAACTACATTCAGTAATTATCAATACTTGCTACTAAGTAATAAGAATACAGAAAGTATGAACAATGGTTTTATTTGCAAAGAACATTCAAAGTTTAGAATTACCTGTATTGAAACTAAACATATTCTTGGGCTATTATAAAAATGCATTTTCACATTGAACAAAGTTAATTAAAATATAATATCCATTCAAAGGATATAAGGTCTCACCTGACCCAGGATTAAATTGTATAGCTTCAGTTGTTTGTTTATTTATGAGAACTGAATCCTAGAGGATCATTGATAAATTCAAGCATCCAGAGGCATGTGTTCTCAGAAATAATTGAAGAAACTGGTAATGTTTAATCTGGAAAAAAGAAATATTGTAGGGCCTGTAATAATTATACTCAAGTGTTTGAATAAATTTCCTTGAAAAATTAGACCACCTTACCTCAATGAGAGGAACTCATAGCATAATTGAAGGAGATAGAAATTAATTCATTATGTGAAAGGACTATTAGATGTCAATAAGTGAAATTGGCCAGCTTGGAAATTTTTATATCTCCAGTGAGTGGAAACATTCAGAGGCTGGATAGCCATTTATTGAGATACTTCAAGAAAAAAGGGGTGGTGAGTGACTATGTGATTGATTGATCACCTCAGATCTGTTCCAATCCTAAATTATTGAGTCTGTGAAATAGCTTTAGTCTCCTCCTCTTGTTCCTAGCATCCTCATTTTTACTTTTAAAATGTTTATAGATTTATAATAGTATTATAGCAGTCTAATGGGATTATTTCCTCAGAAAACAAATGAGTAAACTGAAGGCAGCAATACAAAGTGATTTCTATAAAGACCCATAAGGAGTTCCAAAAATGGAAAATATGGTAGGTTGGAAACTTAAACCTACCCTAGAATGATTAAATTTATTGCAGGTACAAACCTAAATATAAATATGATATAGTTATTTATTTCACTGAATAAGTAGAAATTTCAATTTATGGAAAAGAAGATAATTACTGCAGGAGAGAATATTTGCTATTATTTAAGGAGCTAGCTAAGGGACCACCATGCCTTGGCACATTGTGAGATTCTATTTATAGATTAGTTTGTTGCTGTTTTTAAAAAAAGTAGGGTTAAGGTTAGGTTTAGAGTTATTTGTAAATTGATAAGTCAAATAATTAAGTGGATAACCAGTTTTTGATATCCCATTCTAAGTATGACATTGGTAACATGGTCCATTGTTTATTTTAATAATGCACTGAGGAAAGAATTATTATCCTTCTGATATAGGTAAAACTTTTATCCATCAGGAATGGTCCATGATGGGGCACCTGGGTGGCACAGCGGTTAAGCGTCTGCCTTCAGCTCAGGGCGTGATCCCGGAGTTATGGGATCGGGCCCCACATCAGGCTCCTCCGCTGTGAGCCTGCTTCTTCCTCTCCCACTCCCCCTGCTTGTGGTCCCTCTCTCGCTGGCTGTCTCTATCTCTGTCGAATAAATAAATAATAAAATCTTTAAAAAAAAAAAAAAGAAAGAAATGGTCCATGAATGTTTTTATGAGGAAAACAATACATGAAAGAACATATGATACATATGATACAGGAAAATAGGACGATAGGAGAAAAATTGCCTTCGAGTCACTTAGATCAGACAGCAAGTAGGGAAGAACTTAATCTCAATATTTGGACAGTCATATGAAATGGGAAGCTAAAGGAAGTGGTAAAGGAGAGAGAGACATAACTGAAAGCAGCACATGGATAGGAGAGATCAGAGCATGATGAATACTTTCAAAATTGTAGAATTTGGGAAGGAGATAAAGTCTGGAGAGGAATTCTAAGAAGCTTTCTGAGTAATGAGCTCAGAACACCCATGAAGGTCTTTTTAGGGAAGATTCAATTAAAAAAATATATTCTTTGGGGCACCTGGGTGGCTCAGTCAGTTGAGCGTCTGACTCTTGGTTTCAGCTCAGTTCATGAACTCAGGATCATGAGATCCAGGCCTGCGTCTGGCTCCACACTCAGTGGGAGTCTGCTTGAGATTCTCTCTCTGCCCCCCCAACCATGCTTTTGCTCTCTCTCTCTCTAATAAATAAATAACTCTTTAAAAAATAAAAAAAATAAATATCATTCTTTATTGTTTCTGGAGTCAGATTTGTGTTTGTATTAAATTATATTAAGTGTAAATAAATTTGTGTAATATAACAACATGTAGAAACTGAACCAAAGAGGAATCTAATGTTTTATAAATTATTTTCTTCATATATAATTCTAATTTCAAAATCCAAGTTATTACCAAAGACTTTATTTTATAATTTATTTTCACCTGGATGTTTCCATACAAAATTGTTCCAAATAATTATCTTCAGAAATTGATTGGGCATTTTGTACCTTTGGGCCAGCTTAAGCATAGGTTGTACTCTATAACACAAGAGAAATGCATAATGATTAATTATACTTGGTCACCAGATAAAATAATTAAAAATCCATTATAATAAGCACTAAAATGTAACTAAGTTAAGAATCATGACCTATTATTTAAACTTAAAAAGCAACATAACTTGAAGCAATTGCAGGTAATCAAACTCTATTTGAGAATTGTCCCCTTCCTCACACAAAAAATTTGTTCAGAGTTGAAAATAGCATCTTTGTTTTTTGGTAGTTTACTGACTCCTCGCTGTATATCTTCACCTAAAGTAGCATTTTAGAACAATTAGTGACTGTAGAGATGATTATAATGTCACAAATGTGGGATTATGACTTTAGCTAAAGAATAAACAGCAGGAGGAGAAAGTCTATTAAGGAGTAAATATCCTCTTTCCAGAGAAGTATGGTTTGCAATTAGAAAGAAATGGGAACAAGAGAGAACAAAAAGACTCAGTTATAAGCACTTATAAATTTTTATATTGTTGTTAGTTTTTATCAGGAAAATATTCCTATTAAGTAAACAATCCACTGATAATAAAAAAATTAGAACATTATAATTTTGAGATGTTATTCTTTCTCTAGGGAAAGAGAATGAAATGTTTTTAGAATGGCAAAAATGATGGAGTAAAACATAACTAAAAAGTTTGAAAAATACCAAGTATATATGTAACTATTAACTTTAAATGGCTAAACAGGGGCTCCTGGGTGGCACAGTCGTTAAGCGTCTGCTTTCAGCTCAGGGCGTGATCCTGACGTTAGGGGATCGAGCCCCACATCAGGCTCCTCCGCTGGGAGCCTGCTTCTCCCTCTCTCACTGGCTGTCTCTCCCTCTGTAAAATAAATAAATAAAATCTTAAAAAAATAAAATAAATGGCTAAACATACTTAATTTAATAAGTTGAATGAAAAGCTCTGCTAAAGTACAAGGAAAGCAAGTAGACATCAACAATTTGAAATAGTCACCTCATCCATATCATAATATAAACCAGATTAAACAAAAAATGGATAGATTCAAGGTCCAGTCTGTGCAAATATTTATTTCTTAACTTAGATCAGTATTATTTTTCAAATAATGTTGAAAAAAAAGAGAATATAGAATGATAGATACGTAGATAGATAAATAGACGATAGACACAAAACGATGGTGGGAGTCAATTGAGGTCATAGATCATGTTTTTGAGGAAACTTCTTCCAAATGTAATTTCCTTCTAAAATCTTTTATCTTCAATTCCCTAAGTAAAATATATATTTACAGTGATTGAAAGAAAAATATTAATATATCTGAAGGACAGGTAGAATTTTTAATTAAAAAAAAGCAAAAGGAAATCTTAAACTCCTAACTTCATGTTGTAATAAGTAAATTCCACATGAAATAAGATTTTTGGCTGACAGTTTTTAGGAAAAAAAATTGGAATTCTAAAAGAGATAGAGAAACATGATACAATAATGACCAAATAAGGAACCTGAATACTAGAGGGAAAAAAAGCAATGAGTTCTCATTCAAGAATGTTAAATCCAAGTTAGTTGTCCCTACAGTAGACTGGGTAATGGAGAGAGTAGTAGGAAATGAGGTTGGAGAGAGGACACAGCTAGATCATTTTATTAGGGTTCTCCAGAGAAATAGAACCAATAGGATATGCATGTATGTGTATATGCATATACTTACAGATACACATACAAACACACACGTACACACACAAAGAGACTGATTTTAACGAACTGGCTCATGCAGTTGTGGAAGCTGGCAGGGTTAAATCTGTATGGCAGGTCAGCAGGCTAGAAATTCAGGAGTTGATGCTATAAATGTGAGGCAGACTTTCTTCTCCAGGAAATCTCAGTTTTTGCTTCTATGGATTTTTAACTAATTGGATGAGGTCCATCTACATAAATGATGGTAATACCTTTACTTAATGCCAACTTATTATAGATGTTAACCATCTAGGTTAACCACAATACCTACATTAGTGTTTGGTTAAATAACTAGGTACTATATCGTAGGTAAGTTGACATAAAACTAACCATCACAATTAAGTAGAGACTTTGGGACTGTGTCAAAAGATTGGCATTTAGTCTAAATGCCGTGAGAGGCTTTGATGGGTAGTGGGCAGATGGAAGGAAATGTCCAGACTGTAAACCTGGGGCCTAACAGCAAGATATTTATATTATCTGCTTATTTATAACAGTGGTTTGGAACAGTAATAGACATATTTCAAGGATGATGATCAAGTGGATTGATTATGAACTCATTTACTTAAGAAAACTTCCCAAGCATCTCAAGAAAATTCTCCCAAGCAAGGCTTGGAGCAAGGCTCCCAAGAAAGATAAAGAGTTCATTTCTACAAGTGTTTATAGAGATAATTTATCAAAATACTCAAGGAAAACTACAAAGATATTTCCTTAGACTGAATTTTTGCTTTGTTTGCTTTTCAAATTTCCAAATGTTCTTTTTTAAAAAAAAAAGAAATTCAGATAAATACAGTATATTCCAATTAAAAAAAGATAAATTTGCATTGATTTTTTTCAGTATAAACAGATTTATTTTACTATCTAATCAGTGAGAAGATGCTGCATATATATTTTTAATAGCTAAAACAAAAATTGAAGATGGATCATCGACAGTGGGAAATTGGACTTAACAATTATGGAACACAGGGATAGAATAACAATGTAGGTGCATTAAAACATATTATGCTTTTATGACTTTCCTATCCTATATTGTTTTTCTTAGCCTAAAAATATTATCTCCAAGTCTTTTCTAATAAGCATAATTAATTTTTTTCTCCATTTCCTAGATATGCTAAAATTATGTACTATCACCACTCTTTTAAAACTCATAAACTATTATTTAATTCATAGAAATTGTTTTCTTAATATGAGTTATCTAGCTTATAAAAATTATAACTCTGCATTCATATTGAACTCTTTCTTTAAGGACTCAAATAACTTTAGTCATTAGCTAATTGAACCACCAAATAATTACATCCTTGTAATTTATAAAGCATTTAATGGTTTCCTTCCTTTCCTTCTTGGATATTAATCTTTATTTGGATTAAAAATATGATACTTTGATAACATCTGTTATCATTCCATTATTTGGAATGGCTTAGGTGAAAGTAACTCAATTCTTAACAATTGTAAAAATAGCAAAAAATTTTTATAAAGAAAATATAGGGCTTGTTTCTATATTTAGGCAGTCTATTCAATACTAGAATTTCATTTTATTCACAATCATGATTCAATGGTAGGCAAGTTCATAGACTGGAAAGACACATGGAAATGTACAGTACAGAGTATATAGAAGGTAAAGTGTATGTTGTAAGTTCATCATAACTAGCATACTGTCTTTTGGAATAGATTGGTAACTATAGAAATGGACTTAATCATTTTGAGGAACTCATACTTGACTACTTTAACAAGAACATACATCACTGCTGAAGTTGCAGGGGAACTTGGTTTGTATGGATAGTTGTTTGACATTAACACTGTACTCCAACCTGACCCAGAGAGTCTATCTTCAAACACGACTCCCGTGGTACATTTCAACTCATCCTGTGTGGTTGGTTCCCTATTGAGTTCATCTATAGCTTCTATCTTTGCTTTTGGAGACCTTTGACTTCAGAAGTTATTCTGAAGAAAAAATCACAAAGGTTCTAAGAGTTATAGATGCCTCATAACCTCTACTTAAAAAAAAAAGTTCTTGTGATAGTATTACTAAGGTAGGACTCATTAGTAGTATAGACTAAAGTAAGAAAAGTCTACCCAGAATGTCACAATAAATAATAATACAATCGATAAAATTCTGTTATTTTTATATAAATTTTATATTTATATTCTGTTATATTCTGTTCTTATATTTATATTCTGTTATATTTTATATTTTTCAAAATATAATTTTAGATCAAGTTGTAAAAATGTGTAAGAGTAACCTAACTTGCAAATTATTCTTGCACTTAGTATAATATTAAAGGATTATTTAGAAGCCACAATATTGTAAATATTGCTCACAAAATCCGTAGTAAACTATTTTAATCTTTTTATTTTCATTTTTTTGGGACAATGCCATTTTTTCAATGTTATAGAAATGATACCTTCCTAATTAATAAAGAGATTTACAATAAGAAGTTAAGGAAACTTTGTAGATTTTTTGTTTTCATAAAATAGCAGAGGCAGACTTATCTACTCACTCATGCATTTAACAAATACTATGAGATATCCTACTGTGTGCCAGGAATACTGCTAGATACTGAGAATGAAACTGTTGAACCAAAAGAAACACAGTCCCCACTGCTATGGAACTTTGGTCTAATGGATGCACCAGCCTTGGGGAAAACAATAAATACACTGCTACAGATTGAGATATGTTCTAAAGGGAGGCAAAGGGGTTCTGTGAAATATAAGTTAGAAAAATATCGTGATTTTGAATGGGGTGTGGGGGTGAGGAAAAGCATCTGAGGGAAATTTATAGCTGCCTTAAATTCTGATGTTTGAGTGAAATTAGAAAGCATAATGTTAGGTATCAAAGATTTGGCTTAAAGGAAGGACTAGTGCAGAGAGGAGGGAAACAATTTAAAGAACCTGTGGTTCAAGAAAACATGGAATGTTGGTGGAATTGATGCAGGGTCAGTGTGACCTGAGCAGATGCAACCAAGAGCAGATTCAGATTCATAATCAATCAGGATAGAGAGGTAGGCGGTTATCACATCACTGAGCCTTTAAACCTTTTGAAGAAATGATTTCTTTATCCAAATAGCAATGGAAAGCTGATGGAAATGCTAAAAAAAAGTGAGTTAAATCATCAGTTTAAAAATGTTTTTGGCTTTCATGTGTAAGACCAGAGTATATGTACAGAGACCAGCATGAGGAACACAAAAGGTCAGCCATTGAGATGGCAAAGAAAATCTGACTTTGGACTTTGTACATTGACTATCGTTTGTGAGAAAGAGGAAGAGGAATGGATGAAGGACTTCACATTGTCTGGCTTGTACTTCACTTATTTCCAGTATTTTGGGGGAGCTGGTACTTTCATAGGATAATTGGAATTTAGTTTTAGAAATCATTTGAGATGTCGAGACATTCAAATGGATGTGTATCTGGTAGCTAGTCAGGTGTACGAGTTGGTAGCCTAGGAAGAGGTATTGGCAAGTATATAAATGTGGATATTATCCACTGATAAGAACCACGGAGGCTCTAGGGATAAGTGATTTTCCTAAAAGGAAAGCAGAAGACAATTTGATAAGAGAGCCTGATATGATACCATTAAAAAAAGGGATAGGCTCATAAATCCCACTTTTAGGGTTAAATATTAATAGAAAAATATTTTTCTCAACACGCTCATTCTTGGAACCCCTCCCATGTTCTTACTCAGTTTTATTTTACTCTTAGTATTCTTCGCCCTTTAACATACACTATAATTTGCTTATTTATAATAATCAACTTTCTATTTTCTCTGACAGCAATGCAAACTCCAAAAAGGAAATTTTATCTTTACTGTTTTTTTCTTTGACAATACCTTGCACACAGTTGGTGCTCCATGAATATCTACTGAGTGAATGAATAAGTGAATGAATACTCATTCAATTGTAGAACAGTGATATGTTTGAAATCATTGAGGGTACATGATAGTGGAATTCTTTGTTGGAAAAGAGGCTGGAAATGATGTCTGTGTTCAGGTTATCATAGGACCTTGAAGACTCTGTATTTCAGAACTTTATCATTTAGGTGATTTTAACCTACTAAAAAATTTTATAAAAGAAATGACACAATAAGACTGGTATTCTAGAATGGTATTTCTTGTGACAATATGAAAACTATTGGATTATAGTAAAACATTTATAAATATGACTTAGAGATCTGTCCAATTCCACAGAAACTTGGAAACGTTAATAGCAGTTTTGTCAAGAATGTGTGTAAGTTTTATCATTGCAATCTTGATAAAGCAAGTGATGAATGAACAGCAAACCTAGAATTAGGAAGCAATTTAGTACAATGGACAACCTAGGGTGCGGTGTGTTTGTGTGTGTATGTGTTAAAATGTGTCACAGAGAGGAGACTTAGGATTTACAATCTGTTGTTCATTTTTTTTTTTTTTGGTATGGATTTTGTGTGCAAAATTCTAGCCATTCCTAACTAGCCTAGGTCTCAACTGTCTCTCAAAACTTAGCTGGTTGAGTGCGGGACATCCTTGTTTCATGCCCTTATGTATTGTATGGGTATATAACCAATTACTGTCAACTTCTGTCCCCTGCTCAGTCTGGGTATTTCCAGCCTGTAAGCTGACACTCAGAACATCCGGATCCTTGTGTTATGTTGAGTCCACTTTCCATTTTCGTATTGAGAAGTCAGGAAAGAGAGGAAAGAAATTGTGCTCCCTTTCTTTAACCACTAACCACTTTAATCACTATAATAGTGATTTGGGCATTTACCTGTTTTCATAGGAAAGCATAACCACATTCACTGGGGAATAGTTCTTATAATCATTTAAAATTTTCTTCCTGAGTTCTGAATTATAATGTGTCCCCACCCACTACCCTGACAGAGATAGTATGGCTGATTCATCAGTGTATTGAGCTCTGAGTATGTAATAGGAGAAGGGAAAGAACAATATAAATTTCTATCCACAGTTAACTAGGGGATTAGTGATAAAATAATGCTAATAAACCAGGCACTGAAAATTGGAAAACAGCTATTGTATGAATAATACACTTTCTTATGTCAAGGACAAATAAAACCTCTGAGATACCCTAGGTGAAACTGAGTGATGATGTTTCCACGCTACCACTCTAGTCCCCTCCCCACCCTTTCACCAGCTCTGGAATCCAAGTTAGCAAGTAACACGCAAAAGTAAATTTGATTGCTGTAATTTGGCATATCTACTGTTCATGTGTCTCATCATATATTTATTTGATAATTTCTAGAGCACTAAACGAACACCAATGATTGTGTAGGATTTTTTTTTTTTTAAGTTAGCAAGGCCATTCCCTTCTGTCACAATCCCCATGCACATTTTCCGTATGTTGCACCTTAACTTATGGCAATGTTGCAGACCTCTATGTAGATACACGGTGAGGGTTTGGAGTTACAATGAGTGTATTTCAACCCTATCCCAATCACTTTTTATACACCTCAGTTTTCTCACTGAAAATAAAGATATCATCTATTGAGTAGAGTGCTTTTGAGGAGTCAGTGACATAATCCACGTAGGGCACATAAACATGATGCCTAATTTGGAGAAAGCCTTCAAAATGACATATTACTGTGGCCATTAGCATAGCCAGTGATCATTATCAAGAGTACTACATCACAAATGTATCACTAAACAGGAGTAAATGTGTAATCAACAAGTGTGATTCAGTCAGAGAAGGGTTCAGATGACATTTTTTGTTGTTGTTTATTTTTGGAAAATCTGTGCTGTCACATGTGGCATGTATCTATGTATATTTATGTCTTGCCATAATATATATTCTGCATTTGCTTTTCCATGTTTTCTGACATTCTTACCACTCTTTAGGTATATACATTTTCTCCAGGAACTTCTTTTTTTTTTTTTTTTAAAGATTTTATTTATTTATTTGACAGAGATAGAGACAGCCAGCAAGAGAGGGAACACAAGCAGGGGGAGTGGGAGAGGAAGAAGCAGGCTCATAGTGGAGAAGCCTGATGTGGGGTTCGATCCCATAACGCCGGGATCACGCCCTGAGCCGAAGGCAGACGCTTAACCGCTGTGCCACCCAGGCGCCCCACTCTCCAGGAACTTCTGAAAGTACAATTGCAATACATTCTATGTAATAGAAACAAGATATGAAAAATAATTTTGTTAATTGATTTCTTAGCAAAAATTAGGGAACTAAGGGAGTGAGGGACAGGAATAATCAGCTTTACTGTAAGGAAGGGAGCAATAAGAGGAAGATGACCTTGAGCAGTGACTTGTAGGAAAATACGGTAATTGGAACCATAGTCATAGAGCACAAAGACGCTACAAATAAAAGTATGAAGAACAAACTCAGAGCCCCACAGATTAGCCCTAGACCAGAACATCCATCTGTCTGTCTATAGTGCCAGATTCATTGACAGTAAATAAAAACAAATAGCATTTAGAGTAGAAATACAGACTATATCTTTATTAATATTTCATAACTCATTTTAACTATAAATGAGGGTTTTAATAATTCTTGAATGATTGCTAAATGGTTTCTGTTATGAAATATTGGCAGATTATCATGCATGCAACAAAGGTTTATTTTGATAATTATTTATATTATTACATGTAGAATTATTGACAAAAAAATCTGTTTGAATCGCTTCATTTAAGGAAGTGTTTATAAGTAAGGAATACATAGTTTTATCTCTAGGGAGGACAAAATTTAATGAAGAGTAAATTCATTGTATATCCAAGTATGAGAATTATAATATTTTTTCTCTATTTACTTGGGTAAAAGAAAGACAGACTTTATAACATGTATATTATTAATCTGTTGCCAGTCAAAAATAGTTCATTATAAAAAAAACAACATTAAGAAGACAGAGAATCTGAAGAGTACTGAATGCAAACTTTTGTTTTACATATAAACAACGTGAAGTACAAATATGTGTGTCATGTGGTTCAGATCATCCAGAAATAGATATGTTCATATTTACATTTTAATTTGTTTATATCTGTATTTATATTCATATTATTAGTACTATTAATATTAATTTATGATATTAACTTCTAAACATTGCTTCACACATTTTAATGCATAGTAGTCAGTATAATATTGTTTTATTTTTAAAATATTCTTTTTTTAAAGATTTTGTTTATTTGAGAGAGAAAGAGAGCACTAGATAGAGCAAACACGAGTTGGGGGCAGAGGGAAAGGAAGAAGCAGGCTCCCCACTGAGCAGGAGCCCAAGGAAATCCTCAATCCCAGGACCCTAAGATCAAGACCTGAGCTAAAGGCAGATGCTTAACCAACTGAGCCACCCAGGCACCCCTCAAAATATCCTTCAAAAGATTCTAATTCTTTTGCTTTCTTTTTATTCCATGTTATCACTTTTTTCTCAACAGCTTTTATATCATATTGCTTCTTTCTATATTTTCTATATTTCTATATTCACTTTTCCTAAAAAATGTTTTACTCTCTGCCTCATGATTAATTTCTTCAACTATAGATTAAAAGAGGAATGTAACACTAGTATTAAAGGTGCAGAACTATTCATCCAAGTGACTGTAACATCAGTTCTTCTGGAAAAATCTCCACTAACTACTTATATTATTTTGGGTTAGTTCATTAATTTACATAATACTAATACTTACAAACTAGGTGAATTGCTTTAGTCTCTTTTTTACTACAAGATATTTATATTTTGCTTATCAGCTTGAAAAGCTATCAGCTGCAAGTAACAATAATCTAATTAAGAGAGGCTTAAACTATACAGAGCTTTATTATCCCACTTAACAAGACTGCTAGATGGAGGTGGTTGCTGGCATCAATTTTTCTGCTCAACAAAATCATCCAGGATCTGCTCTTTTCCTTTTATATTCCTCTATAATCCCAGCCTTTGGGTTTTTTTTTTTTTCTTTTTCTTTTTCCCTTCCTTTTATCGCCTCATGGTTACAGTAGGACTGCCACAATCTTTTGCATCAAATCTATACTTCAGGTCGGATGAAATAAATGGTAAAGGTAGCAACATAAAGCTCCTGTCTTGCACTTTCACAAGAAAGTAAAAGTTTTGCCAGAAGTTTCCCAGCCAACTTGCCTTTTTGTTTCACTAGCTGAAGTTGGGCATATTGTCTCTTTGAACAAAGTGGAGAAAGGGGAGTTGTAAACCTGTGTTGGCCAAATAATGGACTGTGCCTGCCATGGTATCTTCTATGGATACTTTGCTATTTCTAGCTCCTGGACTCTGTGAGGACGTTAGCACTGTAACCAACTTATCTTTATGTGATTGTGCCTAGTGCTACTGAATTGTTTATAAATTGGAACATTTTTTTCTGTTCTTTATCTTAAAAATCACCCTCCTGTTCTGGTCTCAGGCATTAACAATGATTGATTTAAAACAAAGGAAGAGGGAGACCCATGTCATCAGTCCTTCTTAGCAGTGGTTCTGAATCGTTTATTGAGTTAAACGATATCTAACAATCTGCTCTCTATTTGTCAGGTTTCTCTTCCAAATGTAGACACTGATAGCAAAGTTCTTTTTTTTTTTTTCATTTTTACCAGTGAATTCATAAAAGTTTTTAATATTGACAAAGACCCTAAATAAAGCTCCAAATTTTTGCCATTGTTAAAAAAAGTGTTAAAAGTGATAAAGTGCATTAAACCAACTTCTTTTACAAATACAATAATTATAGCACATCTGGCATCATTTCTGCTGGCCCTGCCCTGCTGCTTTTCCTCAGTGGGGACGTGGGCTGCAGATGTTGCCGATGCAGCTGGATAGTCACCCACATTCTATCACCCTAAGGCACAAGAGCCAGAGCCAAAACCAACTCAAAATTCCTGCTGCCAAAAACCTTCAGAACAGCAGAAGTTCCTTGAAAACAAATAGGTCCTGAATCATCAAAACTCAGCTTCATAGAAATTATTTTATTTATAAAAATAGGCCAAGAAGTATAAATTGTTTCATTTTTCCTATAAAATATTTATAAAATTTTGTTATGAAATTCTCTAATCATTATAAACCACATTATAAATATTATCTATTTTATCCTCTGGATCCAACAGAAAATGATTTTATTTAGAAGAGGATTTAGTGTCTATTCTCCTGATGCATGTGTATATCTAGAAAGTAAGAGTGCTTAAGATATTGTGAAAAAGATGTTTTCCTCTGAATTGAGAGTTATATTTTAAGAAATAAAATACGTGTAAAAGTATTAATATATATGTTATATATTAATATATGTGATGGGAATGAAGCTACTTTCACTGTATTGTGCTCCCTCTTCTCTGACAGCTAAAGAAAATTTAATAAATAATTTCTTCTAGAAAAGCCAAGGTTTAGGTTTGCTAGTAGTCCTTTCTTTGTCTCATCAAAACATCATTATAAGATACTTCCCCATTTTCTTTTGGTGAAATCAGATCTTGAAGTACTATACTTCCCTTTCACTCACTTTCTTCTAGATTTTTAAACTTTCCTGCTAATTAGTTTCCATAGTATTAGTGATAAAAATAAATTAATGCAATGATTAATTTAATTACTTACTTGCCATAATGAAAGGGTATGATTAAAAGTGAAACAATTTTCTAACATGTTTATGTATAATAATTAATTTCATATTTAATCCACTCACAACTTCTGCATTATTTTCCCATTGCTGCTGTGACAAATTACCACAAACTTAGTGACTCAAACTAACACAAGTTTATTATTTCACTGTTCTGCAGGTCAGAAGTCTTAAAATCAGTTAGTCAACAACATAGCTGTGTTTCTTTTGGAGGCTCTGGGGGAGAATCTAATTCCTTGCCTTTTCCAGCTTCTGGATATTTCCTCCTTTCCTTGGTTCATGGCCCTTCCTTCATCTTCAAAGCCAGCAATATCTTCAGCCTTCTCTCCTTCTCTCCCTCTTATAGTTCCATCATCATATCTTCTCTGACTCTAACCTCTTGCCTGTTTCCCTTTTTTAAGGACCGTTGTGACTACATCGGACTCACTCAGACAATCCATAATCTCCCCACTTCAAGATTATTAACTCAGTTACATTTGGATTCCTTTATTAAGAAAAGTTGCATATTTACTGATTTGGGGAATTAGCATGTAGACATCCTTTGGCTTCCATTATTCTACCTACCCAACCTTCCCTTGCAATTATCACATAAAATTTTACATAAAAAGGGCTGCCTCACATAACTACCTATCACTAGTTCACTATCTAGATGGGAATGATCTAGAAGTGAGCTGAAAACAAACGTAGAGGAAAAAATAAAGTACATGTCATTAATTTTACATTCTTTATTCATGGAAGAATGTATTGATCCTACTTTGTTAATGATTTGTCATGGCTTGATTTCCTTAACCACAGAGATTTAGATGGAGAACATTATTTGGAGAAGAAAGTGCTGATGTAAAAGCAGTTGTAAGTAGAGACCAAGAGCCTGATAGTCTTCCTTGGGCCAAGGATCAAATTCCAAAGAGTCAGTAAACTCAGGTTGTATATAAAATTCGAGTATGCATGTAGAAACGCTAAAGTATTTTACCATATTCATGAAGATATGGATTCCCCAAACAAACTGTACTACTGTGAAAGAAAGAAAGAAAGATAAAGTTATGATAACAGTTCAAAATTATCCCATCTAAGAAACTCAGCAGGATGATTTACATTTGGGAAATATTTCTAAAGAAGATTCTTCAAGTAATTAAAATTATTTTGTTTGGAACAGGAAGCACTTGCTATCTGAAATATTTACGTACAGAAAATATAGTACTAGTGATACAAAATGCTTGCTGTTTTTCTTACCAAACAGACAACTTTCTTTTGGAGTCATTGATCATTTCGCTAATAATTTCATAATGTTATTCCTAAAAGAACAATTATATAGACTATAAGCATTACGGAAAAACACATTCAAAATATGTTCATATGGTGAATCTTCAACTTTGAAGCCTGAATGGGGTTTCTGGTTATACACTAGGCTGAAGTGAATCCTTTATTTGGGCACACATTTGACTAATGCACACATTTGACTAAGACAATACAGAAATTCTATTGTGCTAATCAACGAGTTATCTTTCTTGTCTCAAAATATGTGAATATGCTTTAATTAAGCCTCTAATTGCATGCTGATTTTAATGTGTGTAGAAACAAATTAAGAATAATGAGATATTAAATAAAATGGTAAGTTTTCCTCAGCTCTAGAATTTGTAGAACTTCCTTCTCTTGATAAATATAGAGATAGTTGTGAACATTACTTTAACTCTTGACTTCATTTTATGTTTGTACAGCACAAAGTATAATTTTTCTATTTGCTCTTTCATGGATCTCTAGTTATCTTTATTTACTTTTGTTATGAAAAATTTAATTTGACCACATGTTTTTCTTTCTTAGAAATTTGGGATATAAGCAATCAATCTTTACACTCCATCGTATTACCATGAATTAAATTAGTTGTCAAGTGAGAGGACTATCAGTTCAAATGCTTCATTGTGCAATATGCACATTATAATAGAAGAATTACCTTACTTGCTATCTATCATTTTCAAGCAGTCTTTAAAAAAGACATAAGCAGATGTCAGACATCTGGAAGTTTCTGGTGACAGGTCATTTTGAAAGAAATAATTTAAACTTTGAAGATAAAAATGGAAATATGTAGTTACCTTATGCTGTCATGGAATTCTAAAAAAAATATAAAATAATCTCCCTTCTTAAGGTTTTTGTATGTTTTGAATATACAGCTCTATGTTTTATAGGTTTTACATCCATGACAGGGAGAGGGAATGAATGAGAGAGAAAAGGAGGGCGAACTATATGAGTTTTACCATGTATAATATCCTCAATGATTTAAAAAAATATTTTAAAGTGTTTACTTAAATTCCAGTTAGTTAGCATACAGTGTACTGTTAGTTTCAGGTGTACAATATAGTGATTCAACACTTCCATACAACATTCGGTGCTCATCACAACAAGTGCACTCCTTAATCCTCATAATCTAAAATTCCCCGAGACTAGATTAATAGACCAGAATGCATTGATTTTGTTTGGAAGGAAAAAATCGCACATAAGAAATTGGGATATTTCTCTTTTAAATGCTAAGTGAGGATAACAAGCATGTTTGGAGTAAGAGGTCACAAAGATAGGATAAAGTAATATGAGCTAACATTTATTAACTAAACCAAATGCTTTATATAAACTGAGTTGAGTGGTTTATCTTTAAAATCTTTTTTCCAGCCCTCTGATACTAAGCTTTAGAATTAACTAAATTTCAGACATAACAGTGACTAGGCCTATACATGTTAAATAACATGTAAACAGTAATATAGCTAGTAAGTTCTTAAGATTTGGGATTTGAATACATTCATTCACTCAACAAATGAGTTAAGCGGGTGCCAGAACACTGAGGATGCAAAGTCCTACCCTCATTGATTCTACATTCTACATTCTACAGGAAGAATCATACAGTAAATGGGTAAAAATTTAATAGATCAAGTGATGATAGATAACAAGAAGAAAAAAGTAAACAGGAGATAAGAAATTAAGTGAACAAACCTTACAAATATGTGGGGGAAGAACATTCCCTGCAGAGAACTAGCAAGTATAAAGCATGTGGGTCAAGAAAATAAAAATGCAAGAAGCCAGTATTAAGACTCTGCGGTGACTTATTAGGTGGGACACCAGATAATGTGTGGCCTAGTTTTACAGATCATAGTAGGGACTTGAAGTGTAGTCTGATATACGAAGACATTAGACAATTTTGATCAGAGAAAGGACATGCCATAGCTTACATTTTAAAAGGATCACTACTGGCTATTGGTGGGATTGGGTTGGAAGAAGAAGTGAGATAAGTACAGAGGCCAGACAGGGGCTAACTAATTGTCTGGGAGACAAAATATATTTGCATGTACAAAAATAGTAGTGATGAAAGTGTTTAAAACTTTGCAACCATTTAAAAAATAATCTCTATAAATTTTAGACATTGATGAGAGATACCAAATAAGTTTATGTCGAAGTCTGGAGGACTGCAACATAAAAATTTTGATAAAGGTAGAGATTTTAATTGGAAAGACCTCAGCCCTGGGTTTGGATGAGAAGGCCTGGGGAAAGATCATAGTTATAGAATAGAGCCAATGACAAAACTTTATAGAATGGTTAGAGAATGATTTAGTATCAAGCTGAAAAGGAGGACATTGGAAAAGGAAGTCAAGGTTAAGTGGGCAGTGAGTTCAAATGGAAGCAAGTAGAAAGTGTTAACCTAAAATGAAAGAAATATGATTTCTTCTTAATTGGCTAGGAGTAGGAAGTAGTAGGAAGTGCTATCTTTAAAAATCAAAGAAAGTCGATTTCCTCTTAATTGGCTAAGTAATTTGACATGTTAGTTTATGTTAGTTGAGTATCATGAAATAAATGGTGGATTTTGTTGACCGTAACAGTAAGAGTATCAACAGAAAAGTGGGGGACATAAGCCAGTTTGAGGTGAGTTAAAGAGTGGAAATTAAAAACCGTCTTTAAATAAAAATGACATCAACAAGACTGATGCAACAGTAAACTACCAGTTTTCATACCAAATGGCTGGCATTTAATAAAATAATCACCAAACCTCCAGGAAGACCAAATGACAGAAAGAAAGAAAGAAAGAAAGAAAGAAAGAAAGAAAGAAAGAAAGAAAGAAAGAAAGAAGAAAGAGTAAATGCAAATATATTACAGAGGCAGTAACTGATGTGGGGTATGTGAGTGAGTTTATTTGTTGATGTTGGCTTTCTGTGGGGGGATGGTTATTTTTATACACAATATTGTGAGTGGGGAACTAATTCTCAGTAAAATAGTGATTGGTGTTATAAGGAAAGTGAGAGTAATTTAAGGAGTAATGCTCTTCTGAAACTTGAAGGAAATGGAGATTCAAAGAACAGAACACAAGTAGAGTGGATTTTTTTTTTTTTTTTTGATAAATGAAGGGACTTTTTTTTTTCTATTGTAATAGAAGAGAAGAAAGAGAATGGGTGAACATGTAGGTAGGATTATATGTATGGTAGGATGAATGATGTCCCCACTAAATTTCTATGTGCCAATATCTGAAACCTGTAAATACGTTATCTGCCGTATCAAAAGGAATTTTGAAGACGTGATTAAGTTAAAATTCTTGAGATGAGGTGATTAACCTGGATGATCCTGGTGGGCCAAAATGTCATCAAGGGTCTTTGGAGGCAGAAGGGTCAGGATAAAGAGGGAAATACGAAGATGTAAGCAGAGATCAGAGTAATGCCATTGTTGGAAGAGGCCCATGAACCAGGGAATGCAAGCAACGTCTAGAAGCTTAAAACCAATTCTCTCCCAGCGCCTCCAGAAAGAATGTAGAGCTGCTGGCACTTTAATTTCAGTCCCTTAAGACACACTTTTGGAATGCTGACCTTGAGAACTGTAAGAGAGTAAACTTGTGTTCTTTCAATCCACCTACCAGGAATTTGTTAGCAATAGGAAACTATTACATTAGGTTTGATTGTGGAAAGATAAGGAGATTGCAACTAAGCATTTCTTTCTTATAGAAGAACGTACCTCCTGAGATGCACATAGAGCATTCGAGAGTAGGAGGTAATAGGACAGAAGAGCATGCATAAAAATTTTGTACAGAAGATGAAAAATTTAGCCAAAAAAGGAGAAGCAATGGAGTTTCTCAGGAAATGAAAGAGAAAACAGTCTCATCATGTGTATAGGTTTTACTAACCAATATTCATGGTCTTGGATGCAGAATAGAGACATTTCTTATGACTAATCTAGAATTGTTTTCAATGTGGTAAAATGGAGTGAGGGATGCACAAGTGATTTGAGAACATTGGCTGGAGAGTGAGTTTTAGGATGAGCAATGAATCACGACAGGAAGTTCTGAAGCCAGAAAAGGGTTGATGAATAGTGCTCCAAAAGGTAAAGTCAAATGGTTTAGAACTGAATAGGTTGATGGTTTGTACCAGGTGTGGGGGGGAATTGGATGCATAATTATAGAATACAGTAATCAGAGTGGGTAGCAGTGAGAGACAGAGTCCAGGATTTTGGATGATTTATCATGTTCACTTTACTTAGTGTAAAATCACTAATAAAGGTACAGAATAATAATTTAAAAAAAGAAACAGGTTTAAGTTAAGAACAAAAGTCTTCATTCAAGGAGAGCAAATCACCAAGAAGACAAGTGGCAGCAAGAAAGAGGTAGTGGAGAAGATAGTGCAAATGGCATTTTCTAGATGGAGATGACATTTTTCTACAGGAGTAATTTTTCAGAAAGGAGGAATTAATATTTGGAAATTCACAATGAGAAACAAGGATGATATTATTGCAATCTATGTAGTTGAGAATACACGTGTAGATTTGAGAAATGTGTACAAAACCAGTTGTTAAAAATAATCATTAGTGAGGTAATGAATGATTTTAAAAACCTCTTTTCATAAACAGGACATACCACAACAATAACGCACAACAATGTATCATCACTGAGATTTCCTTACTTCACCAATAATTTATTTTTACTAGAAATTTCTAAAGAGAGATATAATAAGAAAATTATTCTTCCTAATAATCTGACAAGGATCTGCTTTAACCTATTATAAATATGTAAAAATTTCTTAAGGTATGACTGCAAATAGATGCCATAGGTTGATCATCTGTTTTGATCTATATAATATCTCACAAGGGACCTCTGCGTGTTTCTACTAATCGCAGCACAGAAATTGATACTAGAGTAATAAAAACACTGTGGGAAACCAATCCAAGCCTGCAGTGGAGTTGTATTTTTGTTTTTTCATCATACCCTTAGGTACAGCAGCTTTGGACAGATATGGACCCCAAAGAATTAAAGGAATCTTCAGACAGCAGGGCCACCAACAAAGAAATTCATTTCTATTAAATTTTGGCAACCCAGGATTTGAAACTTGGGGATTTTTAGTAGACCATAAAACTCTCAATTAATCACATTAATTAAAGCATTTTAATTAAAGCAATCATTAATCCTTGATTAAACATAAATCAATACCTCATTTCTAAACTCGGCTTATTTACAATAAGAAAGGGGATAAAGTTCATCAAGTAAAAATGAGACAAATTTTAACATTAGCTCTGATTTTGTTCTATAGCTGAAATGGAGCTACTGGAAGTGCTGCGACTTCTGTAATCGTGTCAGTAGGCGTTGTTTCATGATTCATATAACTAAGCATTTTTTTTCCTACCATGTTGTCACTTTAGTCTCCACGGGAAATTAGTTATGTTATAATCATTCTGTTTAAATTGCATATTTATTTCTGAAAATATATAGTGGATTACCTTGATGCCATGTCAGGAAAGACAATTTCCAAAGTAATTTTCAAAATGACATATTAAAATGGATTTCTTCCAATTTAAGAGGTAGTTGTTAAGTTGGTTACAAATTTTATTTAATACTTTTATGGAAAAAATGGCTCAAGGACAATTTATTCTTCTGAGGGGCATATGTTTATTTAGCAGAAATACTATCGTCTTTATTTGGAGTTTGGTTAAGCAGAGACATTATTGTGAAATTATAAATAAAAATGCAAAATCTATAAGAAATTCAAAACAAAATTAACCGGATAATAGATTTGCAAGACTAGTTGAAGAGAACAAAATGGCAGCAAGACTCAAGTGTATCCACTTAAGTGTTACTTTATTCACTTCTCTAATCAGATTAGTCTCTCTGCAATTTCCCTGAAGCCTTTTAACATCACTTTACATATGAGTTAATTCCAAAGCTGTATAAGGATAAAATGAAGGTCAGTGTGAGGCTCTGTATGACTCATCACCTGATCTCTCCGAACTTTATGTATAAAATTCTAAGATTAAAAAGTCACATTTTTCTTGGTTTGGCTACCGGCATTCCACACGTCTCTGAATCATTCTTCTTACAGAATATTGACAAAGGAACCAAGGGTTGGGTTTTTTGTTTGATTGTTTTTTACATTGGCTGCCTTTCAACAATCAAGGGGATGACTGCATACTCCAGCAACAGGCAGAAAGACATCAAAGGAGGGCTTATTCATGACATTTCTATGCGTTTGGGGACAGGATCCCATTGGTTGCTATTTTACCTGTTTTGATTTTGAAATTTTTACTTTTTTAACTGAAGAACTGTGATTTTTGGTTGGTATGACATTATGTTACCTGTAAATTTCCCTTTCTGTTCACAATCTTATCTTGACTTAAAGCAGTTTTTTTGCTGCAGTCAACTCAAAAAGAGACTCCCCAAATCCCTAGCTCTAAAGCTCCTGCAGCTGTGGAGGGTACGGACTCCAGGGCCTCCTCTCTCCTATAAACATGTCATCTTCTCTAAGGCCCGTACCACTGGCTGTGCAGTCTTCTCGGGGTCACTATTGAGATTCTGTCTCCTCACCCCCTACTTTCTTGTATGGACAATTTCAGCTGCTCTATTCAAAATCCTTCTGTGGCTTCCTATAATATCTTGAACAATACCTGAACTCCAGTGCTGGTATATCAACCCTCTGCCTACCTTTGCAAGCTTATTCTGAACTTCCTCTTGATCACCAAGCATTCAACATACAGGTTGTTTTCCAGAATCTCAAATAAGCCCATTTCATCCCACTTCTGGTTTGTAATGCACACTTTTTCTTCTCATCAGAGGCAAGATGCTTCTCTTTCTTTAGAACTCAATCTAAATGTCTTTCTCTCAGAATCAAGGTGTAAAGGAGTCCATTTGTTCACTACAATAAGACTACCCTCTCCGTAATACTAAAATAATTTCACTAACACTGAGAAGTTAGGGGATCTTCACTTCTCGCAGGAAAGCTGAGCTTCTGTTATGAAGGAAGTCCAGTACAAAATGCACCAGTATCCAATTACTTATAGCCAATCTACTTAAACCATACTATATTCAAAAGAATTTTATGTGTTGTTTGTTGCAAAATATATCTAATCTCAACATATGTGTTTTCTCCTAAGTGTTGGTTCATAGTCAAAAAATTGACTGAAGCCTTACCACAGTAGAAAAGATCCATTTGATTTTTAAGAGACAGTCTACCAGGACTCTAAGCCATTGGCAACTTTGAAACAACATTTAAGTACTATTGTCAGGCCCAGAAACTGTTCATCAATCTCTTTCTTCTATTTGCCTTCAGGAGTGAGACTCCTCTACGGCTGTATGTTGAACCACATTTTAAGCTCTCCTCCCCTTCCCTGACACTGCACTTTCCAAGAATGTTGCTAGTTTCTGATGTATTATAGATAGCCTCTAGAGGAGAAGCAGTGCTGGTACAATCACAAATCACACAGTGGGAATCCAAGACTCCAGGTGATTTTTACCTTCGAAGCTAAGCATATTTGATATACACCTCATTTTTACCTCAATACAATGTCGAAAATGTATATTTAGACACATACTTGAATCGTAAATATTATTCAAATTCATCCTATATTAGGCACTTTTGGCTTTTGTCCAAAACAAAGCCTCGAACAGTGCTAGTCATACACAGGTACTAGTGCAGGGGTATAGAAACACTTACCCACCACCAAGACAATTAAACTGATCTAAAAGAAGGCTTTAAAAATTTCTTCAGATCTAGCAGGTTTAAAGCGTGGTCCGGATCAAGTTAGCATTAATCTCTGCTTCCATGAAGAATTCTAGGGTTTTGATTTAATTTGACATGTAGCCAGTAACCGCACCTTAGTTCAAGTGAACCATGATGAGCTAAGGGAATTTATAACCCGATATAAACCGGGCCCAGAAATACAAAGTAAAATTAAATTGAATACCATACAATTTCACAGTGTCTGAGAGTCCAGAGTTTGGGAGAATTCTTAAGGATCATCTCTATTTTCCCTGGCCTTAAGCACATCTTTCCATTGTGCTGTCTGATATCCTTACCATTCTTCAGAACTTCAAAAGTGTCTGTCTTTCCCCATGCCTGGTAGTTCTATACATATCCAACCTTTCGAAGTTTCATCTTGTATCCCAAGTAATTTAATAATTATTTTCCCCCAATCAGAACTATTTTACTCCCTAAAGAGCAATTTAGTATCACCTTTTTACATAATAAAATGTCTCCTGCTTATCTTTTAATATAATGAGCTATATTTAAAATCACAGACCATTTATTAGTTTATTATTGTGACAGGACTAGATCTTTTGAGTAAGTCATATGTTATCAGATTTGACTAATCACTCAATTTGTTACCATGTTTAATTTAGTAGCATCTTATTTAGGATATTAACATATTTATTTGTGAGATAGGTTCATGACTGTAAGATTGTGTTTAAATGTGCTTTCCTTATCAGAGCAAGAAGCAAGAAAGGAAACATGTTTTCTCCCTTTCTCTTTCAGTCTCCACAAATGTCTCCCATAGCAGACCTTAACTAGAAACTAACTGTAGAATATGGAAAGATGAATGTGAATCCGAGCAAGGGAGAAATATGGATAGCTAATACTGCCCTTGTTTCTTTATCTTGTCACTAGACTGTAGTTAAAATGAGCTAAAACCTTCCTCCATTACTCTTTACACATTTATTTTTTCAGTTCTTATATTCCTTTTGTCCTCAGCTATTCTGGTTAATTACCTCAATGCAGCTTGGGTGGTCAGTGTTTTATCATTTGTAGCATGGCTCAAATCTTCATTCTGCGGTACTTTTAGACTTCAGCAGCCTTGCTTGTGCGAGGTTGCTATAGTTTTTCATTAACATTGTGACTGGAATGGTAGTTCTATGAGGCAGAGCGGAATACACCACAGGTTCCTGGCAAAATCTTCCTCATATGAATAATGTAGCAAATTTGAATAAGAAAAATAACCATACTTCTCTTTTTTGCCTATTAGTCTTATGGTCTGATAAGAGTATCACGGCAAACAGCCAATCTAGGCTTCTATATCAGTGGAAGCATTGTTGAATACCCTGTCAAAGCAAAAATTGTACTCAACAAAGTTAAAAAGCAAGGGAGACTTTATTCGAAACTATTGCAATAGGGGAGAGAAACAGAATTCAGCCTGAGCTTAACTCCACTAAACTAAAAATAAGATAAAATTAAATTAAATTAAAAAGGTCAAAGAGATTTTAAGAGCTGGAGTAGGAGAAATCATAAGCCATTTGCATTTGCTAACTGGCTTTACTCAAAGGTAATGTAAATTCTCTGCTACTTTCATGACAGGAGAGAGTATTACAACTTGGCCTGTCATAGTTAGGCCTCTACATTCCCACAGAAACTGGGATACAAGGGGCCCTATCTCCCTTGATAACTGCATTTCAAAGAGATTGTTCCCAGGGCCTTGAGAAAGACATTCCTGGATTATAAATCTGGCAAGAGTCTTTAAAAAGTCTTTATATTGCAGAGAGACAGTTTAAGAATGCACAATTACAAATTTTCTTTTTTTTTTTTTAAGATTTTATTTATTTATTTGACAGAGAGAGACAGCCAGCGAGAGAGGGAACTCAAGCAGGGGGAGTGGGAGAGGAAGAAGCAGGCTCATAGCGGAGGAGCCTGATGTGGGGCTCGATCCCATAACGCCGGGATCACGCCCTGAGCCGAAGGCAGACGCTTAACCGCTGTACCACCCAGGCGCCCCAATTACAAATTTTCTAAAGTAAATGCTCTAAAAAAATTAAAAAAGGAAAAATTACAAATTTTCTAAAGTAAATGCTCTAAAAAAATAAAAATAAAAAGGGAGTTTAGAGCCTAGAGTCAGGAAAAAGCCTGTGTAAAGTTCTGTCTATCTAAGAGTAAGTTAAGGCCAAATAATTGGTCAGTCCTGATGGAATTATTTCTACATTGCATACTAACACCTATAAATAGGAAACAAAATTTTTGTGCCTCTCCTACATCTACTCTTTGATACCTGAACTAAATAAACATCACTGGTATGGAAGAAACAGAATTATTTGTCTGTGACTGGTTTAGAACAAATGCTGCATTCTAGACCACGACCCACGTTCAGTGACTCTCACTGCACCTTGCTGTCTGTTCCAGTACCGGTGACAACTGGCCGATAATGTGTAAAAGCTGGACTTTATCATTCCCACTGAGGACTCAGGGCGACTTCAGTGGCCTCAACTGCTCACCTGAACTAAGGGATTCCAAAGTACATCCTTTTGTGCTCTTTTCAGGGATGTTGGCCCTCTCCTTACAAATAAATTGCCCAGTATTGGCACACACCCCTGGGCCCTGTCGGGGGTCTTATTAATAGTTGGTTCATCAGACATACATGACAAAATGACTTCGACACCACCACCTCTCTAACTCTTTTGAGTCTTTCTTCTAGAAATATAATATCAATTATATATTTAGTGTTAACCACATATATAATTTTAAATTTTGTAGTAGCCATATTAAAATAAACATTTAAAATATGTTAATAATGTATTTTATTTAATTCACTATAGTCAAACAATTATTACTTCAACATGTAACCAATAGAACATCTATTAATGATATTTTACTTCTGTTTTGCACTAAATCCTCAAAATCTGATGTGTATTTTAAACTTAAGCCACATCTTGATTTGGACGAGACACCGTTGCTTGATAAACACATTTAGGTAGTAGATACTGTAACGGATACAACATTATTTGACTATACCCAGAAATTCCTGATAATTTAATCTCATGTTGAGTATACTACCCCTAAATCTGTTTCAGAGATCTAGCTGAAAGAGAGAGAGAGAGGGAGACATTGCTACATAACACATTTTTCCTCCCCTCTTAGTTTAGCAAACTTTTTCACAAATTACCCATGGTTTGATGATATGAAATTGAAAACCATGAACACTTTTGACATCTCAGGTTCAACTTCTTAACTGGCACCCTGGGATAGGCTGGCATCTGAATATAATTATAGATCAAGACTCATTGCTGAGTAGTGGGAATGAAGAAAATTGACAGGCACTCCAAAAGATAAGTATCTAAATTAAGGTCTTAATGGACTTCCAATTAATACAAGACAGATTTCATCAGACAGTGGAAGGGGAACTATCTTTGCTGACTAGAAAGGTTCAGTGAAATGTGGAGTTTGTGGTCCTTGGAATTACTTAAGTGTCATCATTCCAACTTTCAGGGGCCTTTGTTTGCTTGGTTGGTTTGTTTCGTTTTATTTTTTTCAATGAGTAACTTTACCAAAGAACTCTGGGAAGTCTGTGAATTCAATCTGCATAACAATTTATCATGCACTGATAACAAATTCATTGTATGGTTTTTGGCAATCTGATATATTTTTATGAGAGTCATAGAAACTTACTGATTTTCTTTCTGTACCTTGAGCATTGAATTAAAAAAAGCCTGTTGTCTTCTTTTTTGGTTTTTCAGTACTGTGAGAAGCAAGGGCTTCAGAACCCTTGTCTTTTGCATGCCCAGTACAAGTGTTCTGTTAGCCAGTGCTTGGTCTTCTATAGCTGCTCCTTCCCTTCTGTAGGCATTTTATTCTAGGCAAACCACAGGTAATGATTTAAGTGACAGTTTCGACATTATGTGCCCGAGGTTACTACATTCCCATTCTCTAATGTCAGTCTCATCCTCATTGCCTTCAAGCCTACAGTAGGTCAGAGACCCTCAACCTGAAATCTTATCCTTGAGGGTTAGCTGTCTGCCACGATGTTTGGTACTGATTACGGAGTCACTCATGTTTCAGCTGCAATTCAGTGCATTTTTCATGAAAAAGAAATTTAATACAATGCAATGTTCAAAACAACAACACAGAAACCCCAAAGAAATTGGAACCTAATCTATTTGAGCTACTCAAGAGAGAACATACAGCATAGTACAATTGTGAGAAAAGTAGATTTCCACTGATATTTAATGTTTTTCTTATTTTATTATAAGTGATACATTTTTATTGTAAATTAATGTAATGATATTTATTGGGCATTTTCAGTGTGCCATGAATCTTGAAATTGATTATTGCATTGATCATAGAGGAACCATACAAGATTAGTACTGGTACAATAACTTCTTTTCCAATAAAAACGTGAGGCATATGGTAGTAAAGCAACCCAGCCAAGGTCACACAACTGTTAGCGCCAGAACCAGGTCTTGAAGTTGAGTCTCCCTTTCCAACTGAAAACCCCATATTTTCAACTATTATGTAATACAGCATCTCAAAATTTAAAATTATCAGCAGTATCCCAGAGGTCACTAAATTTTGATAGAATAGCTGGCACTTGCCAAGCTGATATAAATAGATATTTAATGTTTGTCTCTTCTGGTGACATACATAGGTTAATCTAGGAAGAAAAATGAAGTTCAGAACACTGTATGAGTATTTTGACTTAGAGCCTACTCATTATTTCACTGTTACCATTGCAGATAACATTTAAAGGAAATTTCTAATGTCTGTTCCTTTACTTGCAGGGTTCACAACAGCCATAGAATATGATTTTCTTGGTTGTATTCTTTCTTGTAAGGAGAGAAATGAACAAAGTGACCATATGTGTTCTTTCTGGATGCTTTGAATTTATTTCTGATTAATATTTTAAAATCTTGAAACCCACATACAGAAAAGTGCAGGTAGCATAAGCATACCTTTCAATGCATTTTTGTAAATCGACCCTTCATAAACTTCATCCAGATCCTGAATCTGAATATTACCTGCACCTCAGAAACCTCCCTCAGGTCACCTCCCAACACCACTTCCATTTTTTCCAAGGTAACCTTTCACTGACTTCTAATTCCATAATGCATTTTGCGTGATTTAAAACTGCATATAAAGGAATTGTAAAATGTGTGTTCTTTTGATTTTGGCTTCATTGATTAAGCATTATCTTATTTATGTTGTTTACATCTGTAGTTAGCTGATTTACTTTGATATGGAGTATTCTACAGGACAAATACCACTATTTACCCATTCTACCATTGGTGAAAATTTGGGTTATTTTACATTTCTGGTAATTATTAATAATGTTTTAATTAGAATTCTCATTCATAATTTTGATGAATGTTTACATACATTCCCATTGATTGGAAACATGTTCAACTTAACCATAATATTCCTAAGAGATTTACCAACTGGGAGATTTTGACTCCCATCGACAGTGTTTGAGTGTTCCTGTAGATCCCTATCTTCACGAATACTTGGCTTTGCCAGTCGTTTCCTTATAACTACTTAAGTGAGTGTGTAGCTGTGTCTCAGTGCTCTTTTTGAACATGTGTTTGCACGACTGTTAATATAGTTGAGCACCTTTTTACATACATTTTTGGCTAAGTATCTCTTGAAGTCTCCTGTCCATTTTTCATTTAGGTTGTCTTTCTTGATTTACACAATCGTCATATATATTTTGGATATTAGCCTTTTATCGGTTATGTTTTTCAAATATTATCTCACATTTAGTGGCTTGCATTTCCATTCTTGTAATTGTGTATTTCGAAGAAAGAAATTCTAATAACATTTGGAGTTATATTATCCTAGTGAGAGTGTAAATGTGGTTTCTAAAGAGTAGTTTTCATGAATGACTTGCCTAATAAGTATTCTGAATTTGACATTTCTGTTTCATATAAGAAAATTATCTACTAACTGCCCAAAGTGGTTCAGTTTCCTGACTGTAATTGATAAGTCTCAAGGCTTTAAGTTGCAACACTTATAAAATCCAAACTGAAAAGAAATTCCTTCAAATGAATACCTATATCTACTAATTCTCCTTCCCTTTGAAAATTATAGTTGTTCATGTATTAGTAGTTCAAGTTGAATTTTTGTTAAAAAAAAAAAGTCTCTCACACCCAAGAGGAATTTATTCCCATAGCAATAGCATAATATATTTTGTTTATTCTTCTAGGCTGATAGCACTGCAGACTTTAGGTTTTGACTGATATTGATCTATTTTATTCTTCTTTGTAAGCTGAGGAATATGCTTGCTCAATTTCACAGGAGACTAGACCCTATCAATTTTCACTATTTTCAAAATTTCTAACACTTCCATGTGATATTTTGAAAAGTGTGTCCCATTTCAGACTACTTCTGAGGAGTTGAGACTTTCTGTTTTCTTATAGACTGAACATCTTTGTGGTCGTGGTCTTGTGAAATATATTTCATTTAATTCTTTCCTCTGCAGAAAACAAGTGAAAAGCAACTTCTTGGTCTCTTAATCCACTCTAGTGCAGGTCCTACTAATATGGATTTTATGCTTTTCCTGAGCACAGTATTTTATCTTTTTAAATTTAATGTTGTAAGGAGATGTGTGTGTATGTGTGTGTGTGTGTGCATGTGTGAATAAGAAGCTACTTCTAAGGCTATTCAGTGACACCAGAAGTGAAAAGACATTTCACAGTTTTTTAGGGTGACATCAGATAATCTGAACACATTACAGAATTTCCTCATAGGAAGGATTTCCTTTCAATTCAGTCACTTGAAACAGACAATATTATAACAATAATTAACCAGAATCATAATAGGGGAGACAGAAACACAATACAAAGCAAGTATCAATCATGGCATAGTTACTTCATTCCCTGCCAGAGATCTCGGTTTCTGAAATGGTAAATCAATCATAGATGTTTGAAGTGAATTATGAAGGAGGAAGAAGATTATTGAAGTGTATTGCATGTTTTGACAGCAATTCCACTGTTAATCCTTAATTTTACAAATAAGCCTCACTTCAATGAGATCGTTGTACAGTGTTACACAATACATAAGATGAGGATTTAGAATTCAGACACAGTCTTGTAAGACAACAGATCCCACACATGCTGTCATCAGTCCCCCATAGGCCTTTGGAGGTGATCTTGAAAATGGTGGTATTTGACCAGTTTCCAAGGTTCCAAGCTCTCACCTCTCAAATCCACAGGTAGGATGCAGGCAGTATATGTTCTTATTCCTACTGCAACAACTTACCACAAGCTTAGTGGCTTAAAACAACACTTTTTTTTTTTAACCTTACACTTGGGGGTATCAGAAACTCTAAAGTCAAGGTGTGGTGTAGGAGCAAGATGGAGTCACTCATGTTAAGCAGTGACTTAAGCAGCCAATGGCATTGCAGCTAAGACCAGATATCCCCAAAACCAGCAAAGACTGGCAGTACTAAGGATTGATAACAGGTAAGACCACAGGAACCTGGAAGAATCAGGAGCTGCTAATCATTAGAACCAGAAGAGGCCTGAGAGACCCAAGACTGACTAAACTCCTTTAAAAAGGGAGGACTTCTGTAGCCAACTATCAGACTCTCCAGACGCCCACTCTTTCGAATCTGACTGCATTAGAGAGGCAACTGCCATCGAAAGTTCTGCCTGACTGATCTCCAAACATAATAGAAATCCTCTACTGTGTGAACATAATAAGCAGTAAGTGCGACAGCTGGCCTAGACTGGACCGAATCCTTATCTGAACTGTAGACTCAGAGACTAACTTTAAATTTGGTTTGTTAACTGCTTACCCTTTGTTGTATCTTGTTTGTTGTGTGACTTTGTATTGGACTTTGTTTTGTGTTATGTGTATGAAGCCAAGTTAAATGTGTAGTGAAATATTGAGTTTGGAATCCCGAACATGCTTTACAAGTGTGGTAACCTTGCTTTATGATTGAAAAAGCTGACTGTGTGGAAAGACACAGCTCGTATACATGCGTTCATAGGGTGCTCGTGACAGGTAGATAAGGCTATTCTTTTTCTTTCTTTTTCTTTTTTTTTTTTTAATTCTTATTTTGTTATATTAGTCACCGTACAGTACATCCCCAGTTTTTGATGCAATGTTCCATGATTCATTATTTGCGCATAACACCCAGCGCACCATGCAATATGTGCCCTCCTTAATACCCATCACCGGCCTATCCCAATCCCCCACCCCCCTCCCCTCTGAAGCCCTCAGTTTGTTTCCCAGAGTCCACAGTCTCTCATGGTTCATGAAAGGCTATTCTTTTTCTGAAGGCTCTAGGGGTTAATCCGATCCCCAAAATTTTCAGTCTAGAAACCTCCTACACTCCTTAGCCTGGGGCTCCTTCCTCTCTCTTCAAAGTCAGCAGTGCAACATCCTCAAATGACACTTTGTCTCTGACCTTTGCTTCTGAGATCACACTACCTTCTCTCTCTGACCCTCTTGCCGCTTTTATATAAGGACTCCTCTGATCCCATTATGCCCAGCTGGATTATCCAGGATAATCTTCCCAGCAAAAAACCTTTAACAATCAAATTTGCAGAGTCCCTCTTTCCATGTAAACTAACATATTCAGTTTCCAGGGATTAAAACATGAACATATTTTGTGAGTGGGAGAAATTATTCAACCTATAACAATACACCTTCTGGCCTTTAAAGATTCACATCCATCCACATACAAAGTAAATTCAACCCATCTCAATATTCTTCAAATTCTCAACCCATCACACCATCATTCAATTCAAGGTCCCAATCTCATCTAAATCTCATCAGCTCCAAAGTCTCAAATTTCATTATCTAAACAAATTAATCCTGATTTACAGAAAGTTCTGAATCTAATCCATCCTGAGGCACAATTCCTCCATATCTGTTGACCTGTGAATCCAGAAAACAAGTCATTAACTTTAAAAATACAATGTTGAAGCAGGCATAAGACATAATTATAGAAATACCCATTTAAAATTGGAGAAAACTGAAGGAAAAAAGGAGACATGGGTCCTAAACAAATTTGAAACCCAACCTGGTAAAATCTATTAGGACTCTTTTATTTATTTATTTAATCTTTATTGAGGTATGATTGACAAATAAAATTCTTGCGGTGAGATCCCAGAATAGAGCAGCCTGGTGACAACTGGACTGTAACCCTGTGCGATCCTAAGCAAAGTACTTAGCGAAGCTCACCAGAATTCTGATTTAAAGGACTGCTAGATTCTGGAGAATTTTTGTTGGTAGACATATGGTGATTTTTAGTAAGAATCTTTTTTTTTTTTTGTAAGTACTTACAATCATCTATTTAATAATCTCTCTCAGAGTTTAATTAGGTTTACCATTTATAGCTTGCAGAGTATGTTTTCTTATTTCTGAAATGAAATTTTGAAAGAACTCTTAAGTTTGTCTGATTTTATTCTTCCCTCCATTCCCCTGTGATCCTCTGTCTTGTTTCTTAACTTCCAGATATAAGTGGAATCATATGATAATTGTCTTTCTCTGATTGACTTATTTTGCTTAGCATAACACCCTCTAGTTCTAGCCATATTGCTGCAAATCATAAGATTTCATCTTTTGATGGCTGAATAATATTCCACTGTATATTTACACCACCTCTTCTTTATCCATTCATCTGTCCATGGACATCTGGGCTCTTTCTAGGGTTTGGCTATTGTGGTCATTGCTGCTTTAAACATTGGGGTGCAGGTGCCCCTTTGGATCACTACATTTGTGTTTTTGGGGTAAATACCTATTAGTGCAATTGCTGGGTCTTAGGGTAGCTCTATTTTTATTTTTATTTATTTATTTATTTATTTATTTATTTATTTATTTATTTTTAAAGATTTTATTTATTTATGTGACAGAGAGACAGCCAGCGAGAGAGGGAACACAGCAGGGGAGTGGGAGAGGATGAAGCAGGCTCCCAGCGGAGGAGCCTGATGTGGGACTCGATCCCAGAACGCCGGGATCACGCCCTGAGTCGAAGGCAGACGCTTTAATGACTGCGCTAGGGTAGCTCTATTTTTAACTTTTTGAGAAACCTACATTTTTTCCAGAGTGGCTGTACCAACCTGCATTCCCACCAGCAGTGTAAGAGGATTCCCCTTCCTCTGCATCCTCACCAACATTTATTGTTCCCTGACTTGTTAATTTTAGCTATTCTGACTGGTGTGAGGTGGTATCTCATTGTGGTTTTGATTCGTATTTCTCTCACGTCAAATACTGTTGAGCATTTTTTCATGTGTTTGTTGGCCATTTGTATGTCTTCTTTGGTGAAATGTCTTTTCATGTCTTCTGCTCATTTCTTGACTGGATTATTTGTTTTTTTGGTGTTAAGTTTGATAAGTTCTTTATAGATTTTGGATACTAGCCCTTTATCTGATAAGACATTTGCAAATATCTTCTCCCATTCTGTTGGTTGTCTTTTGGTTTTGTTGACTGTTGCCTTTACTGTGCAGAAGCTTTTTATTTTGATGGAGTCCTAATAGTTCATTTTTGCCTTTGTTTCCCTTGCCTTTGGAGACATGTCTAGCAAAAGTTGCTGAGGCTGAGGTGAGGTTTCTGCCTGTGTTCTTCTCTAGGATTTTGATGGATTCCTGTCTCATATTGAGGTCTCTCATCCATTTTGAGTTTATTTTTGTGTATGGTGCAAGAAAATGGTCCAGTTTTATTCTTCTGCGTGTGGCTGTCCAATTTTCCCAACACCATTTGCTGAAGAGACTGTCTTTTTTCCATTGGATATGCTTTCCTGATTTGTCAAAGATTAGTTGACCACAAACCATAAGGAGACTCTTAACTCTAGGAAACAAACTGAGGGTTGCTGGAGGAGAGGTAGGTAGAGGGATGGGGTAATTGGGTGATGGGCATTAAGAGGGCAATTGATGTAATGAGCACTGGATATTATATGCAACTGATGAATCACTAAACTCTACCTCTGAAACACTTAATAATACACTATATGTTAATTAATTAGGTTTAAATTAAAAACCCCTTCTGTCTCTATGATTAAAGTTGTTATTTGGAAAACAACAACAACAACAACGAACTGTTAGGAAATAAAAGAGTGTTAAGAAAAAGAAAAGAGTGTTGTTTTAGACCACTTAGTCTGTGCTAATTTTGTTAGCAGAAATTGAAAACTAGTATATGGGCAATAAACCACATGATTAATGACATCAAGACTGCCATGGTCTTATAGCATCCGCTTTGGGTATTCTTCTCATGGAACACAAAGTATCTTTTTGTAAATCATAATGGAGTTTGTAAAGTCCCTTCAAAGTTTGGTCTCAAAAAATTTGGGGGTATTTTTGATTTAGTATCTGGGACTGTTTGTAAATGTATGATCAGTTTCTTGTCCATTGCTGTGGTGAGAGGCAGCGTATAAAATGTCATTGAAGAAGAAAACAAATATTCAATATCAGTGGCATAGATACTGGTCATTCCTGGAAGACTTACACTCACCCTCCATTATAAAATGATAATTTAATTATGGAGTTTTGAATGAATTACTACTTAATAAAAGCCAACAGAGAAAGTCAGCTCAAGGTATTAAAAAAAATAATTCTGTCATCCTTGCTTGGAGAGTTAATTCTCATGACCATTAAAGAGAGGTGCAAGAAATATTGGAGAATGATATATTGGTATAACTCAATCAATATTAATGACAATTGTGTTTTGTGTAAAAATGATGTTCGAGACAAGATGTTGGGTATTAGTAATCATGCACCAAACTTAAGGAATAATTTTAAATTTCTCCAAATACAGCTTAATAAAATGTAATCAAAATCCAAGAATTAACCTTAACTTCTATTTTTAAAAAATGTGTGTTTAAGATATTTGAAGAAATTCAGTGCTTGAGTGAGAATTTAGCATAGCTAAAAGATTCTGAAAACCCACTGAGATTCACATTACTCAGGCTCTTTTTTACATGTAAGAAATTTCTGATCTTAACCAGTGGTGAGGTTTTATTATTTTTGTTTGAAATCTACTAGGAGTATACAGATTTTTTTTTAATTATTTACTGTTTTCAGGAAGTTATTAAAATAATCTAACAATCTTTGGAATATAACATCTCACACTGCTAAGTATGTTAAACTGTTGAGTTTTAAAGAGATATTAATAAATAATTTATAGTAGATTAAATAAAGTTTTAAGAAGTTATTAAAAGTAAATTTTTCTGTTCTTTAATCATCCTGGTTTTACAATAAAATATGAATTAGAGTTACTTCCTGAGAAAAAGGCTAATAATGTAACCTCCAAATACTAAACTTAATACAGTGAAATTGGAGAGATGCAATTAATGGATTAAAGGGATTTGAATAAATTAGCAATTTGTCAATAAAATCAACAAATATCCACTTACATTAGATCATTTAAGTATTAGACTAATCATGTTCCTGCCTGTTATCTTTAAAAATAGATCTCAGGTTAAACCAGAAAAGTAACATGCTAATGTGTTACAGTGTATGAAAAATTGTTTTGTGATCAAACTCTGCTTCAGACCTATTGACAGTGATGTACATTTATACACTTCTGACAGGATTGACTATGTTACACAGTGAAACACATGACTGATTGGACTTTATTCAAGGTAATGTACAGAATCAATAGTATATTTAAAGGACCTGGAAGAATATGTGATTCTTAACAGCTTTAAATATTAAATTTGTTAAGTTTTCTTTCTTTAAAAATAAAAAAAAAATCATTGTTTTCTTTTTTATTATGGACGATCCAGTTAGGTAATTCATCTTTGGATAAAATAAGCACATTTTCAAACCACTTCTCTCTCATCTCTGTATCTATCTCTGTCTATCTGTCACTGTCTCTCTTTTCTCTTCTTGTTCTTAAAAGTGACAAAAACTCTTTTTTAATTTCAAAAATCAATCCTAGTAAGCTGGTAGTAATTATAATAACTTATGATAATGGGAAGTTCCTATGAGAAATAATAGCAATAAATTATCATTGTTTATATACCAATCAAGTACAAAATACTCTTATTGGCACAAGAGTATTTTCTATACACAAAATTTTATCATGTTCAATAATTAATTAAATTATGCCATGCTGATCTAATTAAAACTGTGAGATTTTACATATATATGATAAATGCATGCCAAAAATTTAAGTGTTAAAAGAAAAAAAGCAAATTAATCTTTCATGAAAACAAAAGTGTTTCATATGTTATATAATAATAATGGAATATATTAATATAAAAGACATGCATATTATTTCCTATAATGAAATTATTAGCTTTCATTAAATAACTCGTTTACTATAAATTGTTTAAGGTAATGGATTATATTATTTCCACTGAGAATGTAGTGTGAGTTTCACTATTACTTCTCACCTCAACTTCAAGGAGAAAAACTATTTGCTTACCTTGAATTAGAATATATTAACCTGAAGCATTGTGGTTTGGAAGAGAATAGAAAATAACTTTCATATATAAATTTATTTTATAAGTATATTGAAACTGATGGCATTAAATTTTAATCTTATATTATGCTTATAAAATGGAAATGACTTAAGTGTTTGTTCCAGGTAAAGAATTTTTCTCACTTAACTCATTTTTACCTAGATCTTCCATCATATGGTGGAAGGAAGAAGCATTATAGCCTAATAAATATAGGCACCAAGTTCCAGTCAGAAATTACCTGAGTGCAAATCTCACCTCTTCCACTTAGTGGCTGCGTGATCTGAGACGGTTCTTAATATCTCTACAGAGGGGTCTCTTTAAACCTCTGCTGTTGCTGTCTTGAAATTCTTAACATGTTTAAACAAAGAGATTCGCATTTCTATTTGGTGGTGGATTCCACAAATTTTGTTGCTGATTATGGTCATAAGTTAATATGTATGAAAAATCATCCTTAGAAAATGCCTGGTATGAAGTGGTATTAATTCAACTCTTAAATTCCTGAAGTTCTGAATATATTTACCAGGAAGTCAGTTACATGTATTGCTATTTTTCCCCATTTATCTTTTTTAAAACTTTTTATTATGTTATGCTACTCACCATACAGTTCATCATTAGTTTTTGATGTAGTGTTCCATGATTCATTGTTTGCGTATAACACCCAGTGCACCATATAATACATGCCCCCCCTTAATACCCATCACCAGGATAGCCCATCCTCACAACCCTCCCCTCTGCAACCCTCAGTTTGTTTCCCAGAGTCCATAATCTCTTGTGGTTCATTCCCTTTTCTGTTTACCCCCGCTTCATTCTTGCCTTCCTCTCCTACCCTTCTCCTGCTATTCCTTATGTTCCACAAATGAGTGAAACCATATGATAATTGTCTTTCTCTGCTTGACTTATTTCACTTAGCATAATCTCCTCCAGTCTCATCCATGTTGCTGCAAATATTAGGTAATCGTTCTTTCTGATGGCTGAGTAATATTCCATTGTATACATGGACCACATCTTCTTTATCCATTTGTCTGTTGAAGGACATCTCGGCTCCTTCCAGAGGTTAGCTATTGTGGACAGTGCTGCTATGAACATTGGGGTGCATATGGCCCTTCTCTTCACTACGTCTGTATCTTTGGGGTAAATACCCAGTAGTGCAATTGCTGGATCATAGGGTAGCTCAATTTTTAACTTTTTGAGGGACCTCCACACTGTTTTCCAAAGTGGCTGTACCAACTTGCATTCCCACCAACACTGTAAGAGGGTTCCCCTTTCTCCACATCCTCTCCAACATTTGTTGTTTCTTGCCTTGTCAATTTTTGCCATTCTAACTGGCATAAGGTGGTATTTCAATGTGGTTTTGATTTGAATTTCCTTGATGGCTAATGATGTGAAACATTTTTTCATATGTCTATTAGCCATTTGTATGTCTTCATTGGAAAAGTGTCTGTTCATATCTTCTGCCCATTTTTTGATTTGATTATTTGTTTCTCGTGTATTGAGTTTGAGAAGTTCTTTATAGATCTTGGATACCAGCCTTTTATTTGTAGTTTCATTTGCAGATATCTTCTCCCATTCTGTGGGTTGCCTCTTAGTTTTTTTGACTGTTTCCTTTGCTGTGCAGAAACTTTTTATCTTGATGAAGTCCCAAAAGTTTGGGTTTTTTTTGTTTGTTTCTCTTGCCTTTGGAGATGTGTCATGAAAGAAGTTGCTGTGGCTTATGTCGAAGAGGTTACAGCCTATGTTCTCCTCTATGATTTTGATAAATTCTTGTCTCACATTGAGGTCTTTCATTCATTTGGAGTTTATCTTTGTCTATGGTGTGAGAGAGTGGTCAAGTTTCATTCTTTTGCATATGGCTGTCCAATTTTCCCAGCACCTTTTATTGAAGAGCCTCTCTTTTTTCCACTGGATGTTTTTTCCTGCTTTGTCAAAGATTAGTTGACCATAAAGTCGAGGGTCCATTTCTGGAGTCTCTATTCTGTTGCATTGGTTTATGTGTCTGTTTTTGTGCCAGTACCATGCTGTCTTGGTGATCACAGCTTTGTAGTATAGCTTGAAATCAGGCAACGTGATGCCCCCAGCTTTGTTTTTCTTTTTCAACATTTCCTTGGCGATTCTGGGTCTTTTCTGGTTCCACACAAATTTTAGGATTGTTTGTTCCAGCTCTTTGAAAAATGTCGTTGGTATTTTGATTGGGATGGCGTTGAAAGTGTAGATTGCTCTGGGTAGCAGAGACATTTTAACTATGCTTATCCTTCTGATCCATAAGCATGGAATGTTTTTCCATCTTTTTGGTGTCTTCTTCAATGTTTTTCATCAGAGTTCTGTAGTTTCTAGGATATAGATCATTTACCTCTCTGGTTAAATTTATTCCAAGATATCTTATGGTTTTTGGTGCTTACATATATTTCTATTATGAGGTATTTTTTATTCTCAAGTACAATGTATATCCAGTCTCCTGTGTTGTTAACACATTGTTGCCCATCAGCATCCTCTTTCAGTAGCTACTGTGTTCATGCAAGTAATCAATATGTTAATGTGGATAATTTTGGATTACAACAAACAAATTTTAACTTAATTTTTTATTTGTTTAACCAGACCAAACAGTACCCCTCACCTAAATATTCTTGTTGTGGTTTTTTTGTTGTTGTTGTTTTGTTTTGTTTTTCTTTTTGTTTTTAACTTAAGGGCAAAGAAAATCCAGGACAGTAATTTGAGTTGCTAGCCTGCAAGGTCTTTCCCAGTGAATGATGAAAATGTTAGTGTACCATTATTAGGATTCTTACTTGACCTCTTAACATTTTAATCGACTTTAGATTCTTAAACTAATATTTCTGGGAATTTTTTTGTTATGACCATAGAGGAAAAATGAACTTAGTGTCTCTCATTTCTGTGTATAATTGTTAATTTTTCTTTCTAAATTTAAGGTCCATAAGAAGAAGAAACATGTTAATTTTGCCATTGCTAAAATATTTATTTTTATTTCTTTAAAAATATTAATAGATCAAAACCTATTTTTGAATGAATAAATTGATGTATTGAAAATAAAATGTGGATTGTCTACTAGCCAGACCAAGTCTTCTGGATGGCAATCCTCCAAACACATATACCCACCTTTAATTTGGCACATAGCAAACCTTTTCAAGCTCCAAACATTGACTTTTCTTCAGTACAGAAATATTTTCTTTTTTCCATTACATCAGTGGTCATTTCTTTTAACACATTTGTTCTAAATTTCCATCAGAAATTCCCATTATTTAAAGGTTTCATCTTTATTTATTATGGGAAATTGGTTACATGAATGTTGGAAGAAAATGTGTCTTAGTGGAGCCAAAAGAGAAAGGGGATTATGAGAGACTAGAATGGAGGAGGAGCTCCTTCTGTACCTTGGCTCAAACATATGACTTGTGTTCCTGATATTCTGGATACTGAGCCACTTTCAATGGTTGGGTTGGAATAGCACTGCTGTTGAGTAAGAAACCAATAGCCTGATTACACTGAAGACCACTGCAGCCTCTGCCTACTACTATAGCTCCTGGAAGATCAATCAGAAGCAGAAATTGAAAAGAAATTAAATGTAACGATGTCTTCTTTCTTTGATTAAGAAAAAAAAATACTTCTTTGTTCTGTACCTGCTAATCTGTCATTTTCTCTCTCCTTACATTCACATATTCTCCTTCAGTTCACAGAATGCTTTTTACTTAGGGTTCTGTAAGTGTCTCCCATGTTTTATTAATAATTAGGCACCTTTCACGTAATAATCATATCTCTAGTCTTTGGGAATATAGATTGCATTAAAGATCATTCCTGCCATCTTATGAAGTCTCTTTGTATGCCATTAGAGAAGTCATCAAATAATCAAATATAAAGTAGAGGAGAAAAATATCTTGTAGTAGTAAGAGCTATATGGAGAACTTAAATGATGGTACAATACATAGTGACGTCAGCTATTCTAAATGAGGCAGAGAGGAAAGCCTCTCTGAGAAGCTAATATTATATCTATGGTTTGGGTGACAGGAAGGACCCAGACATCTGAAAATAAGAGGCAGAGATTATCTTAGGACAAGAAAAGAACTAATGGAAATATCATAAAGCAAGAAAAAAAATGGCATTCTCAGGTAACTGAAAGAAGGTAAGGTTTGGATGACCTTAGGATTTGAACCAGTCTAAAAAAAAATCACATTTTAATTTAAGTATGATGACAAGTCATTGTATTATTTTAAGCAGAGGAGTGACTTAATAAAAAAAAAGACATATGTTTCTACTCATTTAGAATACAGTAGAGGTTATAAAAAGACTGTGGCTTTTTCTTGTAAGCTCTCTCTCTTTTGCTTTTAGGAAAGATGTCTGTCATGTTGTGAGCTGTCCTCTGCAAAGTCCTACATTGCATGGGATAGAGAGAGCTCACTGGTCACTAGTGATGAATTGAGGAGAGGCCCTCAGTACAACAACCTGAACTGAATTCTAACAATAATTATGTAAATGATCTTGGAATTGAGTTCAACTGAGCCTTAGATTGGAACTCAGTTAATTTCCCCTGTTAAGACTTCAGATGAGACTGCAGTTCTGTCTGAAAGCTTGCCTGTCATATCATGAGACATCCTGATCCAGAGGAACCAAACTAAGCCAAACCTGAGATCCTGATTCATAGAAACTAAGATACAGTATATTTTCTTAAATCACAATGCTTTGATTTAATTACTCCATTAGTTAAATCCTGCATACCAATAGTGTGTATGTGCCAAGATTTTAGATTTAATATAGTATAATATTGGGATAAAACATATAAGGCATATATAAATATATTGTGTCTAAATTTCTTAAACTATGTGTAAAAATATGAGTGCAATATCACTAGCTATAGTTAAGTCAAACAAGGTTACCACAATTCTCATGGAATCTTCATTTATTGAGTGGTCAGGAACTTCTGATGTCCCCCTAGTTAGAAGACATTGCTGTATCAGTCATTTTCAAGTTTCTTTTCCAGATACTTGAAATTAAAAAAAAAAAAAGTTTTTGAAAATTGGCAATGAGCTTAGATGTTAAGGTAAAAAGAAAGATTATGATTTTATTTATGCATGAAAATATAATGAGAGGAATGCTATGTGAATGCAGAAACCAAAAGGGAGAGGAAAACTTTGAAGATGGAGACAAGTTATAGTAGCAGTGTGACAAAGAAGCAGACAGATAGCAGTGGGCAGAATCATATTAATAGTGGAACATTAGGAGAAAGATTTATTAACTGCTGCAGTTACTTATTGGGTTAGAACAGTTTTAAATCTTCCAGGGCCCATGACTTGTATGTACTGTCTGTGGACTTTGAAAATGTTATCCCCTAAAGGAAATTATGAACTGAAATACAATGTAAGTCATGTATACAATTTAATTTTTCTAATAGCCACATTAAATAAAGTAAATGGAAATATTTATTTAATATATTTTATTTAACTTATTTATCCAAAATCTTATATCAATATGTAATCAACATAAAATTTACTAATTGAGATATTTTACATTCCTTTTCCCCCAAAAAACTAGCGTGTATTACTTATAGCACACCTCAATTCAGACTAGCCATATTTGAAGTACTTAATATTTACATGTGGCTAGTGGCTACCACAGCTTAGCCCTTATACCATTCCACATTTATTCTTTTAATAAAATCACACAACCATCATTTATTATGATTGGGGTTTGTTGCTTGAAATCAAAAGATCCTAGCTAAAATATAAATTAATTATAGCTAGTTGAATTCATGTGCATTATTAAAAAATAGTTAATGTGAAGGAAAATCACAATGTCCATGGTCATATTTTAGGACCATGTTTTTCAATATTTTTGTAAATTACTTGATTAAAGATGAAGCATGATGGACTGATAATAAAATTTTCCCTGAAAATGACAATGTGAGGATGCTTCAGAACCAGAATTCCTAAGGGCTCAGCAAGACTACATCTACCAAGTCCATATTTGATAGAAACAACTATAAACCTCCAAATTAATGTTTAAACTGAGCTTTACCATGCAAGACAGGAAAGGCACAGCTTATGAACATCATTTCGAGCAAACTTAGAATTGTTAGTTGATGTAAAATTATGATAATCCCGCAGTTTTATAGTTACAGTTCCCTTGGTAACAGTAAGAATAGCTGGAGAGAAATCATCATGATACCTCTGGCTGATGTAGACAGACCATATATGGAAGGAGGAGCTCAGTTTTCACTGAGAGACATTAAGAAAGATTTGAAAGCCGGGTAGTGGAATAACTAGTCTAAACTAGGACTCAAACCACATCCAGAGATAAACGAATACAGAGATTACAGATGTTCTACCCGAAAAAGAGTAGACAGCGTGTGTGTGCTTTGGGTGAGGCTAGAAAGGGGGGCCCGGCAGTCTGGGAATGAACTGGAAAGAGATTCTGCTCTCTTTAGATAGTTGAAAGAATTATGTTGGAAAGAAGGAATAAATGTACTACAACTCAGAAGAGATAACTGGGACCATTGGTACAAATACCTGCAAGACTTTGGCCATATTTATCTTAAAGCTACTCCCATAAAGAATTAGGTCTTTCAAAGCAGTGATTATCTGAGTGCCGTAACTGTTTTAGCAACAAATAGATGATTCTTGGCTAGACTTACAAAAGATTCCTTTTATTTCTGAAAATCTTGCCTTCGTGTTATTCTTTGAAATGCATATATTTTGGCCTTCTGATAATTAACAATAAGAGGAGAAATTTAAACAAAACAATTTAAGTATTTATAAAGTAAACATTCAATACCCAGAAATAAAACTTGACATGATTTTGGTGTCTAAGTATTCATTTCTAGTGTTATTTTTATACATTTAAAAATGGATGTAAACGTGAGTGTATTTGCAAGCAATCTCTTATTAGAAAAGAGAATTATCCTATAGGTATTTCTTATGTTACCCTTTTTAGTTTGACAAGATTTCTTACTCCTTTCCAGATCAGTTACTAAAGGTCTAACACATTTTAACAGTTAAGTAATATTCCAAAGTATAAAAGTGCCACAATATACTTAATCATTTCACTATCAATAGATATTTATACTTACTCAGTTTTCATAAGCTGTAAGTGAACATCTTTTTCTATACCTGAGAAAGATTGCTATAAGTGGAATTGACCTGTCAAAAATTAAAATTTCAGTATTATTGATATAATGTATTTACTTGAAAATGCAAAATAATGCATCCACCGAATGGTTTTCATATAGGGAACACATCCATAAAAAAGGAACATATAAGCAACATATAAATCTTAAACTGTTAGATTTCAAAGGACCTAAATTTTGTTAATATTTCTTTTTGTCAGTTGAAAGATTATGGCTTACCAAACACACACAAACACACAAACTCTTACATCTTAATTTCAAACAAAAAATATTCATGGATATCTTGAACATTTATACAAAATTAAAACTCTGTCTTAAACATGTTGGTTTATGCTATTACATTTCTTTTTACTGAAAAATTCAGGTTTATAAAAATAGTTTCAGAAGAAAAATTTCTCTTTAAAACATGTCTTTAACTTTTTCTGACTGTAAAATACAATATCACTTTAGATTGACCATGAATACACTGAATGTTACAACTTAAAATAAAACATAAAATTGGATATTTCCCAGAGTCCACAGTCTCTCATGGTTCATTCCCCATTCTGTTTACCCTCCCCCCCATTCTTCCCTTCCTTCTCCTAGCAATCTTCGTATTTCTTATGTTCCATAAAGGAAACAAACTGAGGCCTTCAGAGGGGAGGGCAGTGGGGGATTGGGATAGGCCGGTGATGGGTATTAAGCAGGGCACATATTGCATGGTGCACTGGGTGTTATATGTTAATAATGAATCATGGAACATTGCATCAAAAACTGGGGATGTACTGTATGGTGACTAATATAACAAAAAAAATTATAAAAAATTAAAAAACAAAAAACAAAAAAAACCCATAAAATTGGATAAATATTTTCCCCTGACATACATTTAATAAACAAATCATTTAATAGGATTTGAAATCAATTTTTAAATGTCTTTTTTCAAGTATCTTATATTCATGCTATGCTTATTTTTATTTTTATGACCTTATAAGTTGCTTTTCAATATCAAAAAAATTGCTGTTCTCCTATGTTTCATTCTATGCAGATTTTAGTACAAGTCAATTCCAATCAGGATTGCTCCATAATCCCTTAGCTCCCATACACTATTGAATTATCTTTCTAAGTAGTCTCTGCTGCCTCATTCAGAAGCATTTTAAATTATGTAAGACCTGTTTCAATTACTCAGAACATTTTACAAGTGATTTCTGGACCCAATTTTATGATATTATTAAAATGTAATGCATTTCTATTTGAACAGTTTAAATTCTATATCTGCATGTTGAAATACTGAACATACATGTTAATCGATGAAATTTTGATATACAAAACTGACAAACTTTTGAATATGCAGCTTAATTTGTCAAGTTAAAAAATAAGTGTATCTGGATAGTCTGCAAAGATTGTGCTTGAACTTGTTTGAGCACAGTTCATATACAGAGTTTGGCATAAATTTCATCTTTATTTTTTTTATTTTTTTAATAAAAATGTATTATTATGTTATGTTAGTCATCATACAGTACATCTCATGTTTTTGATGTAAAGTTCCATGATTCATTACTTGCATATAACACCTAGTACACCATGAAATACATGCCCTCCTTAATACCCATCACCAGCCTATCCCGTTTTCCCACCCCTCCCCTCTGAAGCCCTCAGTTTGTTTCCCAGAGTCCACAGTCTCTCATGGTTCATTCTCCCTTCTTTTTACCCCCCCTTCCTTCTTCCCTTTCTTCTCCTACCAATCTTCCTACTTCTTATGTTCCATAAATGAGTGAAACCATATGATAATTGTCTTTCTCTGCTTGACTTATTTCACTTAGCATTATCTCCTCCAGTCCCGTCCATTGTTGCTGCAAATGTTGTGAAATCGTTCTTTTTGATAGCTGAGTAATATTCCATTGTATATATGGACCACATCTTCTTAATCCAGTCATCTGTTGAAGGGCATCTTGGCTCCTTCCACAACTTGGCTATTGTGGACAATGCTGCTATGAACATTGGGGTGCATATGGCCCTTCTCTTCACTACGTCTGTATCTTTGGGGTAAATACCCAGTAATGCAATTGCTGGATCATAGGGTAGCTCAATTTTTAACTTTTTGAGGGACCTCCATACTGTTTTCCAAAGTGGCTGTACCAACTTGCATTCCCACCAACACTGTAAGAGGGTTCCCCTTTCTCCACATCCTCTCCAACATTTGTTGTTTCTTGCCTTGTCAATTTTTGCCATTCTAACTGGCATAAGGTGGTATTTCAATGTGGTTTTGATTTGAATTTCCTTGATGGCTAATGATGTTAAACATTTTTTCATGCATCGTTAAAATATAAGTAATATATATCTAAATTATCCAGAAAATTTTGACATCCTCCATTCATATAATTATTTATTTATTTAAATGTTTCTGTAATCTGTGCTATTCCTAGGAAAATTATTGTTACAAAAACAAGGTCTTAAGGATATAAGTTTATATAATTAAAGTATGTCTCTTAAGACTTAACAAGAAACAATAAGAAAACAATCCAATTAAAAAACAGGCAAAAAATGTGAATAGACATCTTACCAATGAATATATACAGAGGCCAAAAAGTATATGAAAAGATGTTCAACATCCTTTATCAGGAGTTACACATTAAAGCAATGAGATACCACTATGTCCCCAGAATGATTAAAATTCAAAAAAAAACCTGGTAACACTAAATGGTGGCAAGGATTGGAGTAACAGAAACTGCCAATCACTGCTGATGGGAATACAGTAGCTACTTTGCTGTGCAGTCTGGTCATTTTTACAAAACTAAACTTAGCCTTACCATATGATACACCAGTTACCTCCCTAGATGTTTCTAGGAATTGCTAACAAATGAGTTAGAAAGTTATGTCCACACAAGACCTCTACATGCATGTTATGTCGGCTTTATTCATAACTGCCCCAAACTGTAAGCAACAAACAGGTGAATGGATAAACAAACTGTAATGCATTCATTCAATGGAATATTACTCAGCAATAAAAAGAAATGAGCTATCAAGCCACAAAAACACATGAAACAACAGTACGTACATAGTGCTTAGTGAAAGAATCCACTATGAAAAGGTTACATACTGTATGATTTCAACTACATGGCATTCTAGATAAAGTTAAATTAGGAAGACAATAAAAAAATCATTGGTTGTCAGAATTTTGGGGGGAAGGCAAAAGTGATAAACAGGTGGAAGACAGGACATATTCAGGGAAGTGAAACAATTTTGTATGATGCCGTAAGAGTGAATGAATGACATTATGCTCTTGTCATAACCCAAAGAAAATAACACACAGTGTAAACTCTAATGTAAACATATAGACTTTAGTTAATAACAATGTATCAATATTGTGTCGTCAATTTTAACAAATATACCACACTAATGCAAGATGTTAAAAATAACTATTTGAGGGGGATACAGAGGGAGATGTTATATGGGTACTCTGTGCTTTCTGCTCATTATTTCTACAAAACTGTTCTGAAAAATAAAGTGTATTAACTTTTTTAAATGTTATGCACCATAATATAGATTTGACCATGTACTGTGGATTTTCACAGGAGAGGAGATGAAATTTACTAATTTACTTACAGAAAAGAATTTTCTTTTCTCTCTCTCTCTTTTTTTTTTAAAATAACTTTCTTATTTAAAAATGAAAAAATGAGTAAAGGATAATATTTCACATCAGGTTTTGTGATCTCTTCTGAAAAATACATGAGAGTGAAAAATAGGAAAATCCTGAACAAGATTACCTTTTAGATTAGGAAAAGGTTTTTGGAAAAAATCTCATTATCATGCTCTTTGCTGATACCTCACAAAAATTGTAGGAAACCGGGGATAGTCAATCAGCCAAATTAGTGAAATATTTTTATTTCTTTTTATCTTAGGAATAATCTTAATGACTCCTAGAATCATGGCTGCCTCATCTTCTCTGAAGCAGACTGTATTTTATCTGCCATCACATAGGAAAAATTAGAAATTTCAGAATACCCAGAAATAGAAGTCAAGAATATATTTTCATATGCTCTTTATAATCTATCAAATGTTCAAACCACATGCAGTATAAAGTCCAGCCATAATGTTCAGTGCTCTGCCTGTGTTGCTCTCTGGGTGCCTGGGAGTGTTGGGAGATGCATCTCTCTGCAGACTAATTGCCACTTTAGGGAGTGCAGGACAAGAGATCTTCAGATGCTTTTATGTCTTTCCTTGGATGACATGGTAAAACAATGACAACCTCCCTTTTCTTTACCTGGGGTAAAATAGGCATGTTTCTTCCTAAACTATGAAAATGATAAAGCAGCTAGTGGGATTCTTGCCAAACAAGGGAAGGGTAGAGGTTTTAAGCAATGGATTTGTAAATTCAACTTATTCTTTCAGAGTACAGATAAATGAACTTCACAAAGACCTTTGACTAACTGCTTAAAAACACTCATGTCTACCTTGAAGAAGAAAAAATTATGTGGGTATGTCATATCATTTCATGACATTAGTGGTTGTACCCAAAATACATGAAAATGAAGAAGTATGCATTCACCTTCATTATGATGCTGAGTAAATTAGGAAAAATACATAAGTATTAATAATTTCACCATGCAAAGCTAAAATATCCAAAAGTATCCACTAAAGAAGATGAATGCATTACATTTATAATAGAAAAATAGAAAATATACTAAACATACATAGTCCCTTTTTTTGGCCTACTATATGGCTTTATTTTTTTAATTTGTGGGGTTTTTTTATATTTAAGAAAATTATATCATTGGAAATAGGACAGAATAGGAGTATTTTGTTGCTTTCCAGAATGGCAGAAAAATAACTATTTAATCATTGATCAATTTTCATTTTTACACCATTAAATTAACATAATTTAATCCGAAATTTGGGGATCAAAATGGAATAATTATAATCTAGATTAAAGTGTTGGTTAGGCTCTTTGATTTTCACATAAGGATATGGATTTTACGAATTAATTGAGCAATAAAAAGTCTATCCGTTCTTGATTGTCTGGGATTAATTATTCAATAATGACATGAGAAACTTTTTACTCAGATCAAATTATCTTGAGGTACCAAAGAATTGCTTTAAGAAATGATTTGAGGAGGTTCAGTTAGTTAAGCCTGTGTGCATGCACACGTGTTCTCTTTGTTCTCTTTGTCTCTCTCACAAATAAATAAATAAAATCTTTTAAAAATTTTTTAAAAAGGAACTGATTCGAGGCCATTTTCTTAGAGCTCGTTGATGTAACTTACTGTAAGAAATAACTTTCTGAAAACTACTTTGCTTTTTACTATAGAGATACATTGCCAATATCAATTCTTTTTTCTAAATTTAAATTCAATTAGCCAACATATAGCACATCATTGGTTTCAGATGTAGAGTTCAGTAATTCATCAGTTGCATATAACACCCAGTGCTCATCACATCACATGCCCTTCTTAATGCCTGTTGCCCAGTTACTCCATCCCCCCCCCACATCTCCCCTCCAGCAATCCTCAGTTTCTTTCCCATAGTTAAGAGTCTCTCACAGTTTCTGATACTCTATAAACTCAGTATGAAGGTCTGCTCAAGAAATCATTTACACAACTAAAGATCAATAACTGTATTTCCTTTAAGGTGAAATGACACATGTTGTCAATTGTTGATGGTTAACTTGTGAGCAAAGTGTCAGCAGCTTACAGGATATGGAGCAAATTAGATAGAAATATATATTTTTAAAAATTTCATGGTGTTATCCAACAAAGAGAGTGTTTTGTGTAACTCTCTCTGTGAAAGAAGTATCCTGAATTTTGAAGTTACCTTTTTGCTTGCTGACTTAAAATGATTGAAAGAAAATCTCCTGAATATTCCGCATAAAGTTTTTCTTGTTAACATAACTTTTTTGGGTGGAATCCAAATATTATAATATTCTCTCCTTCTCTCCCATGATTACTGTGAAGAGACTGGTTGGTCCAGGACAGACAGAGGTCCTTTGATGGCTTAGGGCTAATAGAAATTAGTTTTCGCACTTAGACAGACAAGATGCAATTTGCAAGCTGAGCTGTCCTGGAATGTCGAGGTCAAAAAGCTAATGATTTAGAGTGGAATATTTAAAACTGAAAGATGATTGTTTCCTTTGCTGTGCAGAAGCTTTTTAACTTGATGTGGTCCCTCTTGTCTATTTTTGCTTTTGTTATCTGTGCTTTTTGTGTCATATCCAAGAAATCATTGGCAAGACTGATGTCAAGAAGATTTTCTTCTGTGTTTTGTTCTAGTGGTTTTATAGTTTCATGTCTTAGGTTTGAGTTTTTGATCTGTCTTGAACTGATTTTTGTGTATAGTATAAGACAGGGGGCCAATTTCATCTTTTTCCACATGTATATGCAGTTTTCCCAACATAGTCTGTTGAAAAGACTCTTTTTGACCTTGTGTATTCTTGACATCCTTGTTAAAGATCAGTTGACTATATATATTATCAAACATACATGCACGTATGTTTACTTCTGAGCTCCCTAGTCTGTTCCATTGGTCTACATGTTTATCTTTATGCCAGTGCCATACTGTTTTAATTACTATAGCTTTATAAACACATATTGAAATCAAGAAGTATGCTATCTGCAGCTTTGTTCTTCTTTCTTAAGATCACTTTGCCAATTTGGAGTCTTTTGTATTCTATGTGAATATTAAGATTTTTTCCCTCTTTCCTCATAAAATGTCATTTTATGACATTATAACATTAAATCTGTAGATCACTTTGGGTAGTAGGGACATTTTAATAATATTAAGTTTTCTGATCCATGAACACAGGGTGTCTTTCCAGTGATCTGTGTCTTCTTTCATCAATATTTTGTAGTGTTCAGTGTACAAGTTTTCACCTTTTTGGTTAAGCTTATTTCTATGTATTTTATTATATTTGATACTGTTATAAATGGTATTGTTTTCATAACTTGTTTTTGGGTGGTTTATTGTTAGTATATAGAAATGCAACAGATTTTATATATACTTAATTTCTGATTTGGATGCCTTTTATTTCTTTTTCTTCCCTAATTGCTCTGGCTAGAACCTTCAGTACCATGTTTAATAGAAATGGCAAGATTGGGCAACCTTGCCTTTTTCCTGATGTTAGAGAAAAAGTTTTCAGTTTTCATCAAGTACTATGTTAGTTGTAGGTTTTTTACATATGTCCTTTATTATATTGAGGTACATTCCTTTTATAACTAATTTGTTGAGCGTTTTTACCATAAAAGTGTGTTGAATTCTGTTAAATGCTTTTCTGTATCTTTTGCAATAATCATGTGATTTTAGTAAACAAACAACAGAATAAAAGACGACCTACATAATAGGAGAAAATATTTGCAAATCATATATCCGGTAAGTGATTAATGTCCAAAATATATAAGAAATTCCTGCAACTCAATACAAAAAATTAAATAACCTGATTTAAAAAAAATAGACCAAGGACCTGATTAGATACTTCTCTAAAGAAGATATAAAAATGGCCAACAGGTAAAAAGAAAGTGCTCAAAATCACTAATTATAAGGGAAAATGTAAAACAAAACTATGAGCTGTCACCTAACACCTGTTAGGTTGGCTATTATTAAAAAAAAAAAAAAAAAAAAAGAACAAATGCTGGTGAGGACCTGGAAAAATTGAAACCTTGTACCCCATTGGTGGGTATGTAAAATAGGAAACAGCAGTATGGAGATACCTCAAAATATTAAAAATATAACTCTTATATGATCCAGCAATTCCACTTCTGGGTATATATCCAAAAAACTAAAATCAGGATCTTGAAGAAGATATGCACACTTCCATATTCATTGCAACATTAATCACAATAGCCAAGATATAGGGGAAAAAATAAAAGTTTTCATTGCTTATGAAAGGATTTTAAAAATCTGATATGTTCCTACAATGGTATATTATTCAGCCAAGAAGAAGAAGGAGGAGAAGGAGAAAAGGAAGGAAGGAAGGAAAGAAAGAAAGAGAGAAGAGAAGAGAAGAAGGAAGGAAATACCGCTATTTGTGACAACACAGATGAACTCAGAGCACATTAAACTAAGCAAAATAGGCCAATCACAGAAGGTCATATCCTGCATAATTCTACTTCTATATCTAAAATAGTCAAATTTATAGAAACTGTGCAGGATGTTTGCCTGGGGCAGGGGGTGAAGAGAATGAGGAGCTATTGTTCAGTGGGTATAATGTTTCAGTCATGGAAGATGAATAAGTTCTAGAGATCTATTGTATAAACATATACCTATAGTTAATGCTGTGCTGTCAAAAATTTGTTAAGAGGGTAGATCTCATGTTAGGTGCTCTTGCCACAAAACAACAACAAAACAAAATGAAATAAATGAAATTTAAAAACCCCAAAAACAAAGGGACACAAGGACAATTTTGAAAGTGATATGTATGTATGTGTATTACCTTGATTTTGGTTATGGTTTCACAAGTGTGTGTGTATATATCCTAACTCATTAAATTAAATACATTAAATATGTACAGTTTTTTGTATATCAATTATACCTCCATAAAACTGTTTTTAAAGGTTTAAAAAAAAACTGAGGGAGATGATAATCATGGAATGAAGTGATTGTGCCAAACTAGGAATTCCAAGGAGAATCAAATAGGACAAGTTGAGAGTAAGAGAAGTTATGGATAAGAATTCTTTGCTTTTGGTCTAGCGGTGATCAACATGGCACCCTACCTTGGTCTTGTTTTGCTTTAGTCAGAAGTTTGATTTGATTTAGTCTATGCAAAATATTCTTGTCTTAGATTTTTGAAAATGCATTGATTTGTTTCTTAATATCAGTGCTTTTAAGAAGGCCATATACTCCCTTTTAGCAGAGCCCTTAAGCATATTCCATGCACCATACAACACTTTCACACATTTAACTGATCTGCATGGATCTTAGAAGCATCTGAAGATTTACCTGGTGACCCAGGACTTGAATTAACATTTTGGGGGGAGGCAGATGGCCATGATGTTTTAACATGAATTAAAGGTTGAATCGTGTTAGAGTACTCTTTTTTGAAGGCTCTAAATCAACTAAGCCTAGTAAATATTCAGTCTTTCAAATGCTGTGGTCACCTAAGTACCTTTTATACCAGTGACATTTACCACCTGTAGCAGCTTCCACTACGGCTTGCTACCCAACATAGAGATTGTTCCCAGCCAGAGAGGAGCCAAGTCAACTCTCTGTAGTTTTTGAACAAATATTTTTTTTAAGTATGTACATTTTATAAAATTGTATGTAATATATACTGTATATAATAAATGTGTATACATTAAATTCATGATTCAGGGGCAGGAGAGTACCATCTTGACAATATTCCATTTGGAAGGGAAAGATAATCATTTTTTTATAATAACTTTTTATTATGTTATATTAGTGAAAGATAATCATTTTTAAAATAAACACTATTGTCTTCCAGTCTGCATACCTATGGGAACTACCATTCCAGTCACTCATTTAGTCAATCAGTTGCTGGTGATTGCATAATATTTATTGAACATCTTGTGTATAACAACATCTGTTAATAGAGGACAGAATGCTGAATAAAATACAGTTTCTGTCTTTAGGGAGTTTAAACATAGGATGATAGTCATATAAATAAATTAATTAGTTAAAACATTTTATAGATATGGATATATATTTATTTACATTTATATATAATATAAATTAAATTATAAAAACATATTGATTTATTACATATGTAAAACTAGAAGTATACGCAAAATATAAAATGGGTGTATTGAAGTGCAAACTGTAACAACAAAGCTCTACAGAAAACATCATTTCTGAGCTAAGATTAGAACCTAAATGGAAGGTCCTTGAGTTCAAAAAAGTAAGAGGGCTTCTGGTTAAGTTGCAAAAATAAGTGTATATACAGAAAGATAATGAAATGTCAGAATGCCTTTGAGAAAGTTTAACAATCTGATAATCTAAGAATGCAAGTATATGCAAGTAAGGATAGGTGGAAGGTGGTAAAAAGCAGCAAAATAACAAGCCAGATAATAGGCAGAGGCCACACCATGGTTATTCCATCCCACATTTCTTCAAATCAGACATAATTGTTTTAGACAATAAAGGCACAATGAACTCTGGTCATTCGGCCATTGCTTCTTTTTAAAAAAACTACAGGAATAACTTGACCTTCACCCTAACTCTTTGCAGACTTTCCAGATCTACTCTCAAACAGGACTCCTACCCAATACATGAACACAAATTATATAGTTCAGTCAGAGAGTCTTTTTACATGTATTAAATAAAGTAGATTAAAGGAAAAAAGAAAGAAGAGAAATGGAACTGGTAAATGTGGGGGGGGAAACATTTTAGTTACATATCCTATAAGCACAAAATATTTTATATTTCTTGCTGGGTTCACAAAAAGTAATATGAATCATTAGAAGGAATAATTTTTAAAAATGGATCATAAGTGTCTTATTCTCTTTTGCTTAGAATGATCCCTGCCAGAATGCCAACCAGGAAGTAGAACTGGGGTCAGGACTAGGGTGATGATTGCTTGAGCATTATAGACAAGTGAGGACCTGACACCAATCTGGCTTCTTAGTCAAAATAAAAGCAAAGGAAGAGGTGTTACACTAGGATCCAGGTCAAATGCATGCGATTTTGTGCACAGGTGACTATGGAAAGTAATTGGATGTTAAAGCTATCAGAAAGGAATTATAAAATACAGTAAAAGGTAGGACAAGGTTATAGATTAGTTTTCATGTTTGAAAAACACCAGTATACTCTTCTTTCATGCTGGTTGTTGTATGGGGCAGATTTAAAGATCAATTATTGCCAGGTAGATTTAAGAGGCATTGGGGAAGTACATATTCATTGAATTATAAGTTCCATAGGCAGGGATTCTGCTTTATCATTTTAATTATCTTTGTATCATGATGTCTAATATGACTATTTGCACATGGTAACAATATATATTAAATAATTAGATTATCAGTAAAGCAGTGCATTTGAAGCCTAGAAATATAAGTAATAGATTTTCCATCAAATACAAACAACAATTTCTATAAGGTTCAAACAACTTCCAATAGGAGAAAATAGAGAAGATATATCCAAACCTATGGATAATAACCTATGGTAATTATTCTCACAAATGGGAATTTTATCACATAAAATGAGTTACTTAAGTGGTATATGGCACCTTATCTTCTAGAGGAAGCCTTTTCTTATCTAGCCAAAGATCTACTCACCTGCCAAATGTGATGTATCACATGTATTCATTTTAATTTAAGGGTCTTGGCCTTGAACTAAAATGAATGCTCTTTGAGGAACCACTTATAATGGGCATGCATATTAGAAGATTTGCCTGAGTACATTTTGGAACTCTGGAAAAATAGAAACTATTTTTATTTTCCAGGGTTGCATCTGACAACATCTCATGGTTGACAGGTCAATCCTAATAAAACTATATATCTGACAATCTAGATGGCAGGCAGAGGATAGAGATCTATCTCCACCTAGAAAAGTTGATGGAATATGTCATAAACTAAGAGGACACAATAATATCATGACCTTGTATTTAATAAGTAAATGATCCTTAAATTTAAGTAACTTGAATCAGTTCCATGATACTAACTATATTCTTCTGTTCGTTGGATGAAATTATATGGTAATATTTAAATGTACCAGAAAAAAAAAAAAAAACCAGAAAATATGAACATTCTGTTTCAAGGAAAAGAAAAACAGCAAAGGATTATTTATATCATATATGTTATACTTAATAAATGCAATTATAAAGGAGTCTCCAGAAATTTTTATGTCTTTTTAAAACTTCTTACACACCCAATAAATTAAGTGGTTATAGTTACATAAAATTAAAATTAAAACCATTTTCTGTGGAATTAAAATAACAATTTTGGTAGGTTTTATTTTTTTATTTTTTTATTTTTATTTTTTGCTGTTGTTGCTTTGTTTTCAGGGAAGCCACATTTCGTTGACCTCTTATTACAGAGTGTAGCTCAGCTAATTATTCCCTGGTAATAGTAGAAAACAGCCAATGCTTTTCCGTATCAACACTAATGCATTGTTTGCATTTGCCCCGTCAGATGTCATTAAAATATTGATGCTGATCATCAAGTGATCGTATCTTGCCATCTGCGGTGCTTCATAGATTTAGTCAAGCTTCGCTGTAGTGTCTTCCATTTGAAAAATGAAGAAAGCTTGTATACAAACTAGGGAATCATAAAGCAAATGTTTTAATTGTTTATAAAAATACAATGGTTGCTATGTTTATAAATTTTGACTAGAAAATGATTGTTTAAAATTTCTATTTATATTATATAATGTTTTTCTATTATATAATGTTTTTCAAACTACCCTTCTTTTTCTCCTAAAAAAAAATTTTTTTTAAAGTAATCTCTATACTCAACATGGGGCTTGAACTCATGACCCTGAGATCAAGAATCGTGTGCTCTTTCTTTTTTTTTTTTCCTAAGAAATAATAGTATGAGTACGAAGCTTAGATTTAAGTCTGTTTTTCCAGGGTTTATGGGAATTTGCATTATTTGATTTTTTTTCAAAGAATTTATATTATGAAGATAAAATGAAATTTACATTTCAGGAAGGGTTTTTTATTCCAACAATGGCAGAGTAACTTACATTGAACTAATATTCTTTTAGATAACAATTAAAAACTTTTAGAGTAAAAAACATAAAAAAAAAAGCTATCTGAAGACCTTCCAGTGCAACAGGCAGAATCTAGTAGAGCTGAGAATTCACTCTTTTCTCACCTGTTAAAGAAACATCAGCAATGCCTGTGTAGTAGAAATAATAAACATTCACTTGCTATAGTAAAAGTAATGAGTAGAAGCTCTTTAAAACTTTACTTTTTTTAACCTTAAAATAGACTGTAAAGTGTTGTCTTATTAGCATGATGTTCAATCAGTACTTAAGAAGGTTAATTCTTGTTCAAACTCTAGAAACATTTTAAAATAGTCACATGAAGACAAAAGAGGTTTAAATAAAAATTGTATGTTATGTGGGTATTTAGCTGAACACCCAGCTAGGCAGAAGAACGGATTGATTTTGTTTTTTCCGACAAAATCTAAACACCACAGAGAAGTACTTGTCACTAGGCATTAATACCAAAGAAAGATAGCTGTGGGAAGTATCCTTTAGCGGAAATGAGAGAATCTGATAAGATATAATTTTCTATCCCTGAGACGTTAGGGAGTGTAATACTGAAATTACTTTATTGGTTTGCTTCTCACCCCCAAAATGAACCTAAGAGAATAAAAAAGAGAATAAAAAAAAATTTTTTTTTTGGTCTAAGAGAATAAAAAAAAATATTTGACATCTTAGATTTCAGGAGATCCCAAGGGGAAAACAAGTAAAGATTTTAGGAAGAAAAAAATTTAAATATCAATGACTATCAGAGTTAATTTCAGACATTTCAAGTAAAGCAGAGTTATGCCACCCATGATCAAAAACATTTTAAAAGATTATGTATTTAACTGCGTCTGATTCTGAAAGCTGAATTACTCACACTATGAGGAGATCTAGTGGGGAAAGAAGTGAATTTATACTATAGTGGTCATATCATGAGAGAATATAGGAATGTATCTAAAAAAATGAGGTAGCTATGATTAGCTTAGAATATCCAAGCCAAGAAAGAATGAACTATAATGAAAGACTACAATGTAGGCACATCTACGATATTTAATGTTGCATGAAAAAACAATTTGCGTGAATATTAAAAAGTTTATGCAAAGTTTGGAACAACCGAAGCTAGACATTATATTGTGTGGGGATGCATGCATGGGTGAGAAATGTAAATAATATAAAAGAAGGTAATGATAAATACAAAATTCAGTATCGTGGCTGCCTCCTGAGTCAGGAGAAAGGACTGAATGAAGTGCAAACACATAATTAAATACCAGGGTTTCAATGATACAATTTTTAAGCTGAGCCGTGGTTTCATTCATGACTGGTGGTTCCATGGTTTCATTTTATTATTATGCTTCATAACATATACTTTTGTATGAATTTTGTACAATGCAAATATTTTTTAATGTGCAGTTTATTTATAATGTATAAGATTTTTATGATTTGGTTGGCAATGAAAAAAGTGAAAATATTCAATTGGTTAAAGGTTGTGAGCAATTTTATATGGATAGAATGCATGAAGATAATCAGACAATAAAAAGTAGATTGGTGTGCAGTTGTACATTTAGTTTTTGAAAAGAGCATAGAAAAAAATTTAGACATGCATTTTATGCAAATCATATTTCTGGCAGCAGTTGTCTCCTTCTTGCTACAATGAATGCACAGAATGTTGTCGTCTTCCCTGACATTCAAATTCAGTAGGAGCAAAGATATAAATTCTATTTTCTACCTTTACAAACTTTAAGTTTTAATGCTTAGCAAGGATAACTCTGGTAAATACTGTTTTACTTAGAAATCCTAAAATAGGTCTGATTATATCTAAGAGAAAACATATCTTTCAAAAAATAAAATTAATAAAGAGCACTATTCAAATAAACTTTCATTCATTTACTTTTCTTTACCTTTTCACGTCTTAATGAATGCCAAAAGCAATCGATTTAGTAATGATTTTGATAGAACACTTTAAAATCTTTATTTCAACTTTTGATTTGATAGCAGCTTTTATCAATTTTAATTGAATTAGAGAAATAAAATTAAAGGAGGAGATTTGCTTAGCCATTGATATTTTATTACTACATTGTTGTTTACTTTTATTTATATATCTTGTCATTTACTCAGTGAAAAATGATAAATTCAATCCCTTTGCCTGGAATTGTAACAAAACTAGAACTGGGACAGAAAACTATTATGCTGCTTCCGGGTTGATTAAAAGCGCCAGGCGCAAGACAAATTAGTTTAAATTATGTTAGATTTCTGATAATTTGGCACCACAGAAAAGTATTCGATATTAAAAATATTTTTAAATATTTTCATCTAGATTTGAAGACAACAGCATTGTCCACTGTATTTTAATGCATGGCCCCCAAAAGACTGCTGAATGCATAGAACTAAAAAGAGGCCAAATATCAAAGGGATATCAACTAAGATGGCAGCTCTCTGCAATTGCTAACGATGACTTCCAAATCTTTTCAGCTCTAAAGCTTTAGAGATCAAAGAGCATCATAAAGCCTCCTGACATGTAAGTGTGATCTCTTTAAACATTATACTAATCCAGGCAAGAAATATGTGTTGCTGTAGTCTGTTTTTATAGTCAGTGTTTTCAGTAGGTATGCCTGTTTATTTAAGTTGCATCGCTGTATAGTTGTCAAGTATTCACATCATTATTTAACTTATTTGTATCACGTTCTCTCAAGAAAAAAAATTACATGATAGTTTTCAAGCATCTTATATGGAAAATTACTTTCACATCTTTTTGTCCTTTGATCACATTTTGGTAAATATAATCTGGGGTTAATAATCACACTATTATTAATGGATTAATGTTAAACACGTATTAAATAATATTTTGTTATATAAATTAATTTTACTTCTAAATTTAAGAATTCGACTATAATTATGATTTACTACTGATAATAAAATAAAATACCATTTAGATAAATAATGTACCAAGGACAAAAGTATTTAAAGAATATTAGGCCATCTAGTTTAGGCTAAATAAGCTTTTGAAAAAGTTTTAGATTGTAAGCAGATGTCTATGCATTTCTATATGTGTGTATATTTACAATTAGAAAGTACATAAAGCATGCAAAAATATAAAGAAGAGAAAGAAATAGAGAAAGAATGAGATGAAGTTATTACAGAAACTGATCAAACAGACATCCTTATTTGTATTTATAATTCTGCAGTTGTACACTCTTCCCCATTAACTTTTTCATTTTGGGATTTTTCCACATATGTAAAATAATGAGATATTTTTATAAGGATCTTAAAAATCCCACCATGTTCTTTTTAGGTTCAACAATATTTGAATATTTTAGGGAATTTCAAAATGTTGATTTATACATTTTTAATATTATTAGTTATTAAACATGTTGAATGTCATTATATTAAAAATGTTTAAATTTGAACTTTATAGATAACATTCAATCATATGACTACACAACTTATTTAATCATTTGTTATTGTGTATATGTAACTCCCAAAGGCAAACAATGGAAATATTGAGTAATAAAATAAATAATGATAACACTGAATTATAACTCACAGAATGAAAAAAAAAATGTGAATTTCTTTTGAGGAAATAAATAGGTGATAAAATTATTGGGCAAAAGTTTGAGGAAAAGTAGAACAATAACATATGCTCAAATTATCTCCCCTCAAAATTGTTCTTTATCACAAAAGAAAAAAAGAATACCTTTAATGTGAAGAAGTCTTATGGGAATCATCTTAACCAGCTGAACCAGTCATCTTAATGAGTTCAATGCCACCAATAATAAAAAGTACCAACATCATGTATTCCCTGGCATGATACACGGAGAAGAAACATCACTTCTGTGGTGTTCTTGCAAAAACATATAACCTCAATTAATTTAATTATGAGAAAACATCAGATAAACCCAAATTGAGGGTCATTCTACAAAATAAATAACTAAACAGCATTCTTCAAGTGTCAGGGTCATGAAGTGTAAGGAACAACTGAGGACTGGCACAGATTGGAAGAGACTAAGAAACCACAAATTCAACTTTCAATCACACAAGCCATATTTCAACTGTTCAATACTTTAATATGGCTAGTGATTGTCATATTGAATGTCACAGATTATGTGATATTTCCATCAATGAAAAACATTCTATTAGAGCTACTCTGAATTATAAGAGCTTGTATAGTCTCCTGCATTATCTAAAAGTGAATTAAATGATTAAAGCAATTTCATAGAATATCAAGATTCTGTATCTAGTGATTTTTAATCTTTTAATTCCCCAGGTGAGCCCCCATAAAAATCTGACTTAAGTAAAATTATCTCCCCCTACTAGTTAAATAATGGAACGCGTCTACTTTAGCACCATTATGTATGTGTCATTTACCCAGTGTTTGACTATCTCAGAATAACTTTTAAATTAACTGGAAAACTATATTTTCAAAGTCAAGTTGAACAAGAGCAGCATACACTTAGGGAAGTATGTTTGTGTATGTGGGGGAGGTGTAAGGTTAAAGGTTATGGTAATAGGACTACTTAAATAACGTAACTGACAAGGAAGGGATAAATCAGTGGTGCCAACTCTCTTGTTCCTTTCGCTTGCTCTTGCCAAGTGAAGCACTTGGATGAGCTTAATGATGAAATAGGGTTTTAACAGCTCCCTACATAATATGTTGGCTATATTAAGCCATTGAAGACTCCATCTCCAATTCAGAAGTGAAGTCAGAGAATGGATTTCAGGTATTTTCTGAAGAGGATAAATATAAGACAACCATTAACAGCCCTATTTTGTGATGATGCGTCAGGATGTGTATCATCTGCTTCCTCCAGACACATCAATGATGACTGGGGAAAATCCACACCGATCTCATTCTCTCAAGGCTATTACTTCAGAAGAAGGAGTTGTCAACTCGTTGTTTTCTCTTTCAAGGAATCACTTAGAGGATTGACACATAACTATTATCAGTTCAATTGGTTTTCTTTTTTTTGGGCAACTGAGTTAGTAGAAACTAATGAATTTAAAAAGGAAAAGTGCAAACAAGTATTGACCAGTAAAACCAGCATTTCTATTCACTCAAAATTACCAACTTTTAAATACTATTTTTTCTGCCCAATTCTCTCATTAGGCCATGAGACGTAATTTATGTAGGAAATTTTCCAGAAATAGGTTAACAGTTAGCTCTTATTGCTTCATCCTCTAAAATGAGATAATCACCAGCAGAAATTTTAAAGCCCCACATAAGCCAGCTAATTATATGTGCACTTTGTCAAATGAATGAATGAGAACATACTGATTCTAATTAGTTAGCAGTAGATGAATAAAGATGTATTTAAAATATATCTATATGCATTGTGCAAGAAAATGATTATTTTCTAGTTTTATTCATTTATATAATAGGAACTCAAACATTTTTTTACTAGAACTATAAGGCCATTTCATGTATGTAAATATATATTCCATTTGATTGTGTCATAATGTCTCGTTTACTCACAGGATATAATTACCTGGTGAGTCATATTGTCAATTTTGAAAAATTTATATAAAACTAGATGGAAACAGTCTGTGTTTCATTTGACAGTCATGTTTTAATTATTCAGAATATACCAGTTAGGTGTTTATTTTATTTTGCTTGAAATTATTTATTGTTCTACTTCAGGGTATAATTTAATCATTGCATCTGTATTTTTTCCATTTCTGATTACCTAAAAGGAAAAAGAGGATAAACTCTTCCATTTTCCAGTCACAAGTCTTTGCTGACACGATCCATTTATGTTCAATAATTCACCTCTCTTGTGTCACTCAGACCAACTTGGTATTCATATCTCTGAGTTACTTGACATTCATCAGGGTCTTGTTCTTTTCTTGGTCAGAGATGGAGGAAAGAAAAATAGTCGTAAATACATGAGGCTCTGGCATGAATACACAAAGAACACTATTCTTGGCAAAAATGCTCTGTGTCTGAAATGTCAGATACAAGGCTCTCATACAAAGCATGCAGAGAGAGTGAGCAAGCTAGCAAGCAAAAGATTGAAACTGTGCAATTCGGGGGTGAAAAATCGACCATCTCAAGTGGCTTAGACCAGGGACCAGTGACAAATGTGGCTCTGTGAAAGTGCTGTGCAACTAAGGGGTCGTTGTCCTTAGAGTCCTCCTATGACAATATCCTCCCTCGCTTCTCACTCTCAGGGACAGAACTGAAAACACAGTTTCTCTGTCATGTACAAAGAGCCTCACATTTTCCTCCTTGGTCTAAGGTAAGGCCACAGTGACACAGGGAGTAGATACCTTTCATAATTTTATTCTCACTTCTAGAAGACATTTTTAAAAGGACAGTTAGGCTACCACAAGGTTAAAAAAGGAATATGATCTGTCACTTAACAATTATATATTCTAATAAGGTAAATTATCTCTAATAAGGTAAAGGAAGAATTGGGAAGATAAGGTTTAAGTGATCCTTATCATCAATAATACAAATGAAAACAATATCACCCATTAAAAATTATTTAGCCTTGTGAACCAGTTACTGAGATAAGAACTTTCACTATATCCTTAAATCTTCAGGACACCCTTATGAATAAAATATTATTATTATTATACATTTTGGAGATAAGGAAACTGAAGCCCAAAGTAACATAGCTAATAAGGATAAAGGCAGCTTTCCATATATTTCTTTCTGATCTCACAACCCAATTTAATAATCCGATTGCACCACTGCTTTAATAGTCTTTTAAAATGATATCAGTATTTTTATTTCCTCTCCTAAGAACATAATAAAAATGAAAAAGAACCATCAGAACAAATTTCATGCCATGAATTACCTGAAAAGAATGTTTCATGTAATTCATGAAGTTTCAAAGTGTAATATATTCCATAATATGTTTTTCTGGAAGATTTCAATAGTTGATGGTTTGAACAAATTCAACGTAACTCATTAAGTCCATTATTAAATAGGGCAGGTTAATAACATGGGATCTAAATGATAAGCACTTTACAACATTGTGATATTCTTTGTTATAAGGAACATTTTTATTTGGGAGGGGAAAAGCCTAATATAGAGAAAAGATGGCATACTTGTTTGTGAAATACACTTTTAACAGCCAGTTTGCATTTTTAAATTCTGTATACCAAAATTGAATTTTAAATGTTATTTTCAAAATATTAGTCTCCCTTCTTCATATATCTCTTACCTTCCTAAGGTAAACTGGTTTTTAATGGGCCGAATTTTCAAAATTACATAGGTCATCTAAGTTTTCCTGTATTTTGATTATGTCATATTTTGCTTTCTCAGTGTAGACATTGGCATTATTTAACCTACTCTTCTGATCAGTTAATTTGCCATGACTTTTAATTGAGTTTTATGAGATACACAGGAATAAACTGTGTAAACTTATCCAGTGCCTTATCTTTAGCAATACAATACACACATACACATACCCACACACACCCACTCACCTACACACACACACACACACACACACACACAGAGCGAGACAGAGACAGAGAGATGTCTAATAACACTAACTTCAGATATGAAACAGGAAAAAAATTTGAGAATCTATTTTTATTTGCACAGAACATGCTTAAGGGAAGTGAAAGAGTATTAAAGAATAAAGAGTAAGTTGCACGCAAAAGAGAAAGAATCAATTTAGAAAAGTTCAAATTATGTAGTAAATTATTATGGTAGAAGAGCCTAGTAAAAAAAAGAGATTAAGTAATATTTTCCATTAAAATGTACAAAATGTTTTCATATATTATTGAATTTCACAGTAAGTTGTTGAGGGTTGCAGAACACCCATCCTACTAGATAGCACTCCCAAAATATTCCTAATGTCCAGTTGAAATTTTATGGAGAGTGAAGGAATCAGAAGACCCTTATGGACTTCTTCAAAATGTAATTTACTAAAATCAGTGATTATGGTCATATTTCAGGAAGGAAGGAAGGAAGGAAGGAAGGGAGGGAGGAAGGAAAAAAGGAAGGAAGGAAGGAAGGAAGGAAGGAAGGAAGGAAGGAAGGAAGGAAGGAAGGAAGAAGGGACTCAAAGATACAATTTTATGTATTCAAACCCATGGAATTCAATAGCCAGTTTTCTCCTAAACCTAATGTGGACTTCACAGTTCATAAAAATGTACATGCAACAGTAGATTTAAAGCCTGGTAGAAAATAATTTACTATAAAGAGACTTGCCTTGATTGTTTAAGCCCTCAATGTTACAGTTAATAAATTAAATAAAGGTTTACCAATATAATAAATTAATGTGAGCAATCTTTAAGGAAAGAAAGGGGTGAAGAAAAAACTAAACCACCAGGACTGTGTAGCAAAGTTGTTTATTAAGTCAATTAGTTACACACACATTAAGTATTGATTTGTTATGAGGTATTTGCTGTTTTTGTTTTTTAGATTCTCGATGCAGTTATATTTTTGGTTACATGGTTTATATATTCTGCAAAATCCATACTCTACTAAGAGGTAGACGTTTTAGGATGAATTACTTGACTTAATCCTACATATGTCCCTAACATCTAATTTCCTTAATTATTAGGAATTTTAAAATTATTTTTTAAGATCATTGTGGCAGAGGACATTTACATATTTTTATCTGAAACTTTATTTTCAATATATTTTCATGCATTGTGGGTTTTTTTAATTATGAAGCCCATTCAGCATTAAATTTGTGAGAATCATGGAAGTTTGAGGATAAAATGGCTGAAATTAAGCAGTGCAGTGAGTAACTTTTCTTTCAGAGGGAGTGGAATGCCTGCATCTTCTGCATGATAATCAGTTCAGTGGCAGAGACTATTGATTATCTAATTGTGATACCTTTTAATTAAATCTGTATTCAAATACCTCAAAGGGAATGTGATCACTTGTGAAGTAATGCATTTTCCATGTTTCTCATAAAACTGTGCCTAATGCTTTAATTCTGTATTCTAAATAGTACTCCTAGAGATAGATTCAATGCTTTCCCAAAAAATATTGATTTATATCCTCATATTTGACAGCCTAACACATTTTCCAAATGGTCCCAAACCTTTCTTTACCATTTAGGATCTTAAAAAATAAAGTGTAGCTTTTACTTTATTTAGATCTTACCATAAGCCTAATAGAGACTTTCTTCAACTGTTATCTTCCCAATGAAAACTATCTTGCCACCCCTATTTAAAACCCAATGCCACCTAGATTTTAAAATCCCAGTTACTCTGTTCTGTATATTTCGTAGAATGTTTATCAACCATCTTAAGTTTTCTATATAATATGTTTATTTATTCTGTATATTGTTTATTGCCCATTGGCAGATACTTTTATCTATATTTTGTTATATATATATATATAACAATACAAGTGTATATATATATGTATATATATACATATATATATGTATATATATATTTGTATTAATTTTTGAGTTGGGCATGAATTTGAGAATATAATATTTAGTTAAAGTGATGTTATATTCTTTCCAGATAGTGATACTACATAAATGTCATAATGGCAGGAGATGGGGTTATGATTTTAAAGAAGATATAAATCAAATGAGAAATTTAATGTTCTCAAATTTAGGAACACTTCTTCCTTTGAGATTTTTGTTTTATTTTAGGATTGTGTATCTTCTAAAGTGTCACCCTCACAGCTGTGACTTAGGACCCCCATCAAAGCAAGGACCTTCTTAATTCATCTTAGTATTAGCACATTACTTATTCACTTTATGTCCCTAAATATTTGAGTTGGAAGAGGCTACATCATAAACTATTACAAATAAAGTGATTATCAGAAAATCTATTTCCTTTATGTTCTAAATAAAGTAAAGTTAATTGCCTGTTTTATAGCACGTATGTAGCAAGTATATAGCAAGCTTCTCCTCAACATCCTTTTGATTTATTATTTCCAATATGAAAATATCACCGTATCTGCCCTCATCTCCTACTTACACCTGAACTATAAAAATAAAATTTCAGGGGCGCCTGGGTGGCACAGCGGTTAAGCATCTGCCTTCAGCTCAGGACGTGATCCCGGCGTTGTGGGATCGAGCCCCACATCAGGCTCTTCCGCTATGAGCCTGCTTCGTCCTCTCCCACTCCCCCTGCTGTGTTCCCTCTCTCACTGGCTGTCTCGATCTCTGTCAGATAAATAAATAAAATCTTTAAAAATAAAATAAAATAAAATTTCATTTTGTCTTGCAGAAACAATCACCTTATCTCTCTAGCATCATCATCATCCACATCATCATCTATCATCTTTTTTCAGAATGTGAAAGTCATGTTATCCTTCCGTTCTTTTAATAAAAGGTAGGGAAGAGCCATAGACCTATTACAAGGCCATGTTACTCCATTCACAATATGTGGTTGTGGTAGCAGTCACAAAAACATTATTTACATCATACACACACACACACACACACACACACGCATATATGGTCTCTTGACCATATTTGAAATTCACAAAGTTATTAGAATCATAGCACTCAATTTAAAAAATAGTATACAAAAAAACACTAGGATTGAAATATACCAATAAGGACACATATTGCACTAAATGAGACATCACAATAAAAATGGGAGAGATTAAAAGAACTGTGATGTTACAAAAAATACTTGAGATTGAAAATATGGTATACATATGTGGGAAATTAGAGAATACTACAAATGCCACTCAGTGGCTGTATTAGTTTCCTAGGGCTGCCTAACAAAGCATCACACAGTGGGTGGCTTAAAACAATAGAAATTTATTCTTTCACAGCTTTGGAGGCTAGAAATCTATAATCAAGTTGTTGGTAGGACCATACTTTCATTAAAAGCTCTAGGGGAGTAACATCCTTACCACTTTCATCTTCTGGTGGTTGCCAGCAAACCTGGTCACTCCTTGGCTTGTAGATGGGTCACTCAATGTCTGCTCCACCTTCACATGGCTTTCTCATCTGTGTGTCTGTGTGCAGATTTCCCTTTCATTATAAGGACAATAATCAGTGGAATAGGGCCTCCCCTAAACTGATATGACCTTATCTCAACTTGATTACATCTACAAAGATCCTATTTCCAAATAAGGTCCCAGTCACAGGTTCCTGGAATTAGAACTTCTACGTATTTTTTGGGAGAGACATAACTCAATGCATAACAGTGGCCTACACGAACCAGTGTCAGTAATTTCTTACATGAAAGAATTTTTAAATCTATTAATATTTTAGACCTAACTACTCTTAATATCCTCTCCAGTGCCCCGCTCTCTGTTTTCGAAGTCTGATTGTAATGGGGGCTAAAACAAGAAAGGGATGGGGAGAGAGGACTAGGACATTCAGGTTGCGGTTTGTTTCTATTTGTGGAATGTCAGGGCAAGGTTAGGTGGAGTTGTTATCCAGAGATGATACAAGATAACTAAATTTAAAGTTATATTTAAAGCAATGACCAAGGAATATTGCTAATGTTCAAAATCAATCTTTTCAGCTGTCCAATAATAGTACAGTGGAAGAAGGGAAATAAAGCCTCATGCTGTCAAGTGAGAAAAATGGGTATATTTTAGGAAATGGTGTACTTGTGTGAATTAAGTGGTTTTGTTTGCGACCTAGGGTATTACTCTCTTGCTTTTGGCAGATATTGTCTTACACAAGTGCTGGTCATCATGATCCTTCATTTAGGTAGATCAGGCTACTCTCAAATTACATCTTCAATCTGTGAATATTTTTACCTGACTGAGCACATTGGCATCTAAATACTAACATATACAAAGAATGTCACAACTATGACCTAAACATGAAAATCTTTGCTACATGACTTTTACATTTTTCAGTTAAAAATAAAACCACACCTTTTTTACACTCTTTTAATCCTTTATAAGTTATTCAATTATTTGGCTCCCTGTATGCCCTTTCTTTCTTTTTTCCTTTCCCATTGTCACCCTCCTAAATCAGCTTTTCTGCCTCTCACTTTGACTCTTGTAAAGGCTTGATAATTGGCTTGCCAACACTAGTTTTCTTCTGCTCTGATTCCCCCTTTGGAATTTCACTGAAGGGTTGATCTCCCTAAAACACATCTCTGTTCAAAATCCCGAGATTCAATTAAGAAAGAACAAACAAACAAAGAACACTCCAGTGTTTCAAAATGTGATTCAAACCACTTTCCAATCACAGAATCCACTCACTATTTATAACTTTTGTGAAAATAAACATGTTTCATGCTCTTGCTTCCTTATGCATTTTTCCTCCAATTACCTCTGTTTGAAATAATGTATCTTCTACATTTACATTTATCAAAATTCTTCCTGTTTTCCAGGGGTTGGCCAATGAATAACATTTTATATTTTATAGCTCACTGAAATGTAGAGGAAAATTCCATCAGAACCACCTATGTATTAATTTATCCTTTTAAATCAATCCAATTTATTTCTGCTACAGAAATCTATCTATGGTACTCTGCAAGTGTCATTTCACATGCAAGCTACATACACAGGGCTCTGTGGTCATGAACTTCTAATCTAGGGCTTGTGAACTCCTGTATATAACTCAATTTCCACTATTAGGTTTAATACAATGGGTTTTTCAAAGCATGTTTGCTAAGCATGGAAATTATGCCTTCTCACTATTAAATATGATGAAATTCCTCATGCTTAACCTCACAGAGGTAGTCCTCAGACAAAAAGGTGAGACATACTTCCTGATTTTACACGTTGAAATTAATGTGTCAAGATTTAGTTAGTATTTGGCAAGCCGCTCTCACATTTACGGAAGACATCCATCTACCTACGTAATGACAATGACAAGTGATAGAAGATAGTTTAGTGAGGGAGCATGAATCTCAAAGTAATATTCTTTTTGGAGTAATGGGAGCTATTAAAATTTAAAAGAGGATGGAACAATTTGGAATGATATTTGGAAGCAAGGAAATGCTGACCACACTTTTTCATCTTAAGAAGGATTAAAATTTAAGTCAATAAATAGGATTTACTTGACTGGTTGAGAGAAAGCCCGGGATGTAGACTGATTGTTCTTTGAAAAAATTCATGGGCTGAGAGTACAAATAAAAGGTTGCAGAGTGAATGGACATGTAGGACATTTGGTTGCAGATGAAGACATGCAGAAAATTTTTGAAATGAGAGTCTTGATAAGGAATGATTACTATGGAAGTTTTATCACATGATAATCAAGGAAAATAGGGATTCTGTCCTGAGTAAAATTATTAGATTCATAGGGTAGCAACATGGGCAGTATAATAGAAGTGAGTTTCCTGGATACTGAGAGAATACCTTTTAATCAGTGATAGAGAAGACACCCAAGGATCAGCCATCGGAGGATGTGTCCCCTCCCAACTCCTCACATCCTTTCAAATAATCCTCAATATTTATTTTGTATCACGGTGTTCCATATGGTCATACCAAGTGATAAATCTGAAAAATATTTAGCATTTCTTTATTCAGTGCTTGTGTCCTCACCTTTCCTCAAACCTGGTACTGCACAAATCAGCAGGGAGATGTTATGAAAGGAAGGGAATACAAAGGAGCAAAATTCAGGCACAAGGCACATAAATAAATCAAATTGGATGAATCTAAATTGATTAAATATATGTATCTTAAAGAGTATTTTTCAAGTAGAAGACCTAGAAAATATGTCCTCTTTAAAAAAAAAAAAAAAGCTCTTTTCAGCATTTTTTTCATCCTCCACCAACATCACTGCCTTCTAATACTATGGATAAAAGTTTTAGCTAACATGTTCCATATGAATATAGCCACAAAGGAGACAAAATAGCAATAATGTCATCATTACCACTAATTAAATTTTGGTTGCACAAAGTCTAGGAAATAATTCCTTCACTAAAACTCAGTCTCAATTTTAATTTGTTTAAAAAATTGTTTCAACAACTTAGAAAATATTTTGTGAGATAACCCAAAAGGAGGGAAAGAAGAATATTAAGAAAGTTTAAAATCACCTGTTCTTGGGTGCCAAGGTGACTCAGTTAGCTAAGTGTCTGCCTTCAGCTCAGGTCATGATCCTGGGGTCCTGGGCTGGAGCCCCATGTCAGGCTCCCTGCTCAGCAGGGAGTCTGCTTCTCACCCTGCCCCTCCCTCTACTCATTCTCTCTCTCTCTCTCAAATAAATAAATAAAATTTTTAACAAAAATCACCTGTTCTTTAGTTTCTAGAAACAATACACAGACCAGGTACCCTGGATTGCCAGCTGACCCTTTCCAAAAAAAACCCCAAACCAACCTGTTGATCATTTACAGCTGTTATTTAAACCACTGCAGTAAGGAAGATATTAGAGGGAGAACATTAAGAGACTGAGTGCTTTTACAGCGGTACTGGAAGGTGGGCAACTGGTTAGTATTGGGTTGATGTTACAGCATGCTAGCTTTGGATTTGTAGAAACAAGAGGAGAGGGAGCTTTGGTGGGCAAGCTGTAATCTTGATGAAACATCTATTTCAGTTGGTTCACAGTCTTATCTTCCAAGAGCAGATACATTTTGGAGCTGACCACTTGTTCTCAGTTTTGCTTGTAAAAGGGCAGGAGTTCATATCTCAGTTTGCAGTATTCAGAACAAATCAGAATTAAGAACTCAGTTATGTATTGCTTTTGGAAAATAATGGGCAATTTTCTTATATGCAAAATAAATGTAAGGCTATCTATCTAATGGGAAGTTGTAAAGAGTAAAAGAAGTAATATATGCAAAATTCCTGGAAAAATAGTTAGTGCTCATTATTATTCTATTACCCATGATAATCATTTAACAATTGCTTTGCAGTCCTCCATCTGCATCTGTATCTAAATTTATCTATAACTTATCCATATCAATATTTAAATATCCATAATGGTATTTAAATATTTTTTATATCTTTACCATCACTCTTTTTCTAGTAAATTTCTTTTTTTCTATTATACTATGTCTGAGATTCATTCAGGTTTATTATATAGCTCTATTCATTCATCATCACTGCTGATAAAAATTTAGGGTTTTTTTCTTTTTAAAAATACAAGCCCTGTTGCTCTATCATTTTGCTTTTGTTTTTGGTGTAGATTCTAGAAAATTTTAAAGATATCTGAGTTAAATTGAGTCATAGGTATGTATGTTGTTAATTTTGTAAAATTTGTCAAATTATCCAAAAGAATTATAGTTGTATACCTTCCCCAGCAGTGTATTAAACTCCCAGTTACTCCAAATCCTTGCCAAGGTATGGTGTGTTAGACTTTTTAATGTTTTCTCTTTCTGATGGAGATTAAATTATATTTCATTCCAGTTCATTGAATTTGATTGTTTCAAGTGAAGTTGAGCATCAATGAATATGTTTATTTTCCATTTGTGTTTTTATTCTATTGATTGCCTATTTTTAACTTTTGTCAATTTTTCTACTGAGTTATTAGTGTTTTGATACTGATTGGTAGAAGTTGTTTATACATTCTAGTCACTAATAAGTGTTGCTTATATGTGTGCAAATAGCTTCTCAGTCAATAGCTTATTTCTGTCTTTTATGGTGTCCTTAGATAAACAGAAGTTTTGTGTTTTAATATAAAAATGTCATTTTTTAAAGGTATGCTGCTTTTTGTGTTATTTAAGAAATGCATAACTAATCTGTCTGGTCATGCAGATACTCTCTTCTTTTTCCTGATAGTTCTAACTTTATGATTTTAACATTATTCTTTTCTCTAACTGAAGTTTTGTGTTTGCAGAAATTATTATATTGCTTCTTTTGAAAGTGGGTGACTATTTTTTCCAGCACTATTTCATGAAAATACCATGATTTTCCCAATGACCTACGATATATACGTGGACCTGTTTATAATGTCTCAAGTATGCTACATGGGTTTATTTATCTTTTCCTGCATCAATAGCACATTTCTTCCTGACTGCACTTTGATAATATGTCTAGTTCTCTGGTAAGGCAAATTCTGTAACCTTGTACTTCTTCAAAACACGATTAGTTATTCTTGTTCTTCTGCTTTTCCCAATACATTTTAGAATCAATATTTCAAGTTCTGTGAAAAACTCTCTCAGCATTTTGATTGAAATTTCCCTAATTTCCTAGATTATTTTGGGAAAGAAATGAAAACTTTACCATATTGATTCTTCCTACCATAAACATGGTTATCATTTCACTAATTTATGTCTTCTCTATATTTTTCAAAAACTCTCTTCATGAATATTATGGCAGTACTTTGTTATTTTCACTTCATGACAATTTATATTTTTGATACTGCTTGCATAATATAATTTTATATGCTATATTCTGATGCTTTAAGACTGGAGCATAACAATGTAGTTTGAAACATGTATTCAAAACACAAAACTGCTTGCTGGGACTCTCTTTTTTATATCTACCACTTCTGACCCCTCTCCTGGGTTACCTAAGATGTTACTGTCCTGTTCTGCCAACTGAACCTGATCTGTGTACTTTTTAGGGTAAGAATTATAACATGTTTGGCAAACTATGTATCCCTACACTTCAGCGTAATTAAATCTAATTCATCAAATGTCCCAAGAGGTCCACACAAAATGTTAGAGATGCCACTTCTAGGTGAGCTCAGTGGAATAGAAGGCATTTATTTCATTCATTGGAGATGTGTTCATTTTTCCCACTTCAAATCAGTGTATCTGTGCCCACTGCTTATTAAGAGATCTAAATTTTTATAGTAAGGTTTAGATTGTTATGGTGGTGGAAAATAAATTGAATTTAGAGGTCGTGGTCAATAATAATACAGTGTGGAGAGGTGCTTCATACATATTTATTTTTATGAAAACAAACTTCTCTGAGCTAGAGTTATTTTTTCTACTACATGGGAATCAATAGTCTCCTACAATTTCGAAAATTAGATACCAGAAATTTTTCTCTAGTAACCTATTCCAGCAACCTATAGAGACCAGGAATCCAGGGGTTGGAGACAGAAGGAGGTGGATGGTTGGAGGATTGTCATATGTCAATAGTGATTTTGCAGTAGGGAGAGTACACGCCACAGAATCATGCAGACCATTTGTTTTGTGTAACTTCTATCATCCTCTGTTTTCTCAATTATAAAATTGACATGTTTCTAAATATGCTTTATTATGAAGATTAAATAGTATAATATGGAGCTTACCTCAGAACCTGACACACAATAAGCACCCAGAGATGGCAGAAATGTAATACATTTGACAGGGCAGACAAACCTTACTGTGGACAATTCATTACTTGAACTAAAATCTGAGGAAAAAAAAATCGTTATGATTATCCCATAATGGCAGATTTGCAAGATCCTATGCAATTGAACTTGCTAAAAGTTAAAAGATACACAGAAAACATGTGAAATTACCTAATATTATTAATGTACTCATTTTGTAGGTTTCTCTTCACACTCCAGTCTTATCCACAACCTCTCTCTTTTTTGCTCACAAGACACTAGTCACCTGTTGGCCCCTTGAGCATGTTGACAACAGATGCAGTGCACATTTTGTCATACTTCAAATGCACATTTTAGATGCTTGTTTCCCTCCCTGTCATGTGGCTCAGTCCTTCTTACCTTTAGGCCTCAGTTATATATCATCTTCTCATTGAGGCCCTGCTTAATCGTGCTGGCTAACCTTCCCACCAACAGATTTTTCCATTACATCACTCTGTTTATTTATTTCCTTCATAACATTTATCACAATCTAAAAATTCTTCTTAACTTACTGATTATATTTTCTACCTCATTAAAGTATAAGCTCCTTAGAGTTATTAAGCTTTTCTGATTTATTCTCTATTTTCAGTACCTAAAACAGTGCTTGAAAATAGAAATTTAGACAATTGTGCCATTAAGCAAATTTATCATTAGACTGATGAAATAGGAATTTGCTGGATCTCTACTAGTAGTTTTGATCTTGACTTCTTAGAGACTGATTAGTTCTTAAAATGAATGCACCAATCTATTTTAATATAGAAATAGGCAAAGATAGAAATACATATGTAAATAGATATTTCTGTATAGAAATAACATACACACACTTTACAAATTGTTTCTGGACAGTTTTTTCAGGATTATATTTGACTCCAAACAAGTAATGCTGAAAGTTAATTAAAAATAAAATTAAGAAAACATGCTGCCTAAAATATTCATATATTCTTGTCTATAATCATGTACACATAAGTTGTTAATTTGTGGACTTTTGTAATATTTGATATCTTAGATACAAAATTAAGCAACAGATTTTCAATGTGGGATGCACAGGGCAATCTGACTTCTTAAAAATGTCTACTGAGTTTGTTTAAACCATCTGGAATCAGACTGTTTATCTGGCACATAACTGCCTAAACATATTCATTTTAAAATGAGAATCTGACACCTTGCTGGAAATAAACAAGCAACAATAAAACTACATTAAATTACATTGTAGTTTCTCACTATGCAAAGTGAAGCAGTTGACTTTAAGAAGAAATGTCTGAAAGTAATGAGAGACAGAAAGCAAAGCATGACAGGTAGCTTGAGAAAAATCGTGAAAGAAAGTAACTGCCAAACAGATAAATTAGTTAGTAGTTCATTATATAGAGATTATAAAATAATTAAAATGTTAAACTTAACATAACTACAGGATTCTTAGTAAAATTCAGTGTCTTCTCAAATGTAATACATGATATTATTTCTGATCGATTTCAAGGTAAATAATTTGAAAATCTAAAATGACATCCCAGTGGGTACCACCCCATCTATAAGGAAGCTCTTTATTATATCTAACCTGAATCTCACCTCCATGATTCGATCAATTCCTTTGTATTTTGTTGGTGAGAGAGCTGGATAACAGATCACTATCTTTCCATAAAATAATTGGATATGAAGTGAGATGTGATCTTAAGATCATTACAAAGTTGAGTGGTTGAAAGTAATGAAATTTTCGCTGACATATACAGAAGTTAGAGTTCCTGCATCAATATGGATTTATTTGAAAATATAACAACAGAGAAATAAGAAGTAAATGAAGGGGCAGCAGATGTCTGGTGCAGCGTAAAGACCTCTGAGAAACTCCTTCTGGTTAGCAAATTTTTCACCTCAAATATTAGTCTTTAAAACTCATAAGCAACTGAGTCCACAGTTTAATAATAAAAACTCTTTTGAAAGTAAAGTCTCCACATCTGATGCAGGAAGAGGGTCATTCTGGATTGTGTCTCTTTTTAATATTAACAAATATACAATTGGGCATTGATATGATATGATGATTTGCCAAAGAAAATTATATAACTGAACCCACCACTTTTTCAAGGCTGGCATTGTTATGTTCCATGTTTTAGGGTATCAAGAAAGGGCAAGATCTCAGTGCAGAGCTACTAATTTCATAGATTAATCTACTAATCCCATAAAACAATAGTGGTGCCTGTAGGATAATATGGTTGTCACATGTGGATTCTTAGATGTCAAGAAAAAAACATTTTCTTACTTTTTTTGAATTCTTTGTAACAAGAAATTTCTTTCAGCTAATGAGAGAAAGGGTCTTCCTTCTCTTTATTGCTAAATTGCTCCTCCCTGTGGAAGGAGGAACAAAATCACTGGGTTCTTTGATAGGTCATTCCCTTGCTGATATCGCTCAAAACCATATGTCATCAAGAGATTCATTCCCCCCTTCCTTTTGTTTCTAACCCCACTGGGCCTGGCCCAGCCCCGAAGAGGCAGATGTATAAATGTATAAAAGAGTGAGTAGGTTCATTTCCCTGGCTGTGGAGTAGGAAGGCTGCCCTGGCCCTGGGTCCAAAATGCACTTTCCAAACCAGCCTTAATAAAATAACATTGATCCTTCAACATAATATTTGTCTTGAAACCCTCATGATTTACAGAATGTTTTGTAGACAGCCTATGAGATGCCCTCCAGAATCTTTGTATCATCTCTCCTCATAAAGTTTGCTCCTAATCAGTAGAATATGGCAATGTTGAGAGACTATCATTCCCACGTTAGATTACAAAAGATTGACTTCCGTCTTCCTAGCCAACACTCTCTTGAGAACAATTTAAGTACTAATAATGGTTTCATATTGCAATTAGTTACTTGTAGAATGTGTAAGTTGTAAAGTAATATACAATATCTCAGACGATGTCCAGGTTTCTAGTTTGGGTCACTCGGTTGTTTGTGATTCCATTAGTAGAGACAGAGAATAAAGAAAGCAGATCAAATTTTGGGAAAACTTTAACAATTGTGGTTTTTAAAATTATTAAGTATGATGCGGCTGCAGGCATGTAAACAACTTATCCCGCAAACAGATGGATATTTGAGCTTAGATTACCAAAGTGTGAACATCAGAGCTAAAGATATGTACTTGTAAAATAAAATCATGTTGAAATGATAAGACTATGTGGACTCTCTATAGAAGAGTAAAAAGAGTGGGAAGCAGAAGAACTAACATGTAAGGGTCAGCTCTAGAGAACAGACTCATATAGGTACATTAAAATGCAGAGAAATAAAACAATGAAGAAAGACTAGTCCTTGGGTAGTCAAGAGAGTAAGGTGGCATGACTCAAGTTGTGATTAAAATGTAATATTATATGTATTTAAAACATATTTTTAGGGGCACCTGGGTGGCACAGTCGTTAAGCGTCTGCCTTCGGCTCAGGGCGTGATCCCAGTGTTCTGGGATCGAGCCCCACATCAGGCTCCTCCGCTAGGAGCCTGCTTCTTCCTCTCCCACTCCCCCTGCTTGTGTTCTCTCTCTCTCGCTGGCTGTCTCTGTCAAATAAATAAATAAAATCTTTAAAAAACAAAAATAAAAACAAACAAACAAACAAAAAAACCCATATTTTTAGAACCTCGATTGAGTTTGTGCATGCTATAATCCCCATCTTTATCCTTGATAAAGTTACCTAGATTTATTTCATAGATTTTTCTCTAATTTACTTGAACATGATACTTGGTGCACAATCTGAGTATTAACATCCTTTGAAACAGTATTTACTAGCCCAAGACTTCTAGTTTGGGAAAGAATGGACATACAAGATTGAACATGCAATATGCTCGATGGAACGAAGTGCCTAATAATAAAAGGATTAAATATGTTTACTAAATTTGGCAATATGAAAGATGTTAGCTTCCTCTAACCAAGCAGTTTCACCAAGAATTTAGATTATATAGAACCAAAGAGTTAATTGAAGTTAGTAAATAAGGACAAAGGGAAGAATTGAGCTCCAGAGTCTATGATTTAAAGAAAAGTATAAAGAGGGTTATCTGGGTGGCACAGTCAGTTGAGCGTTTGACTCTTGATTTTGGCTCAGGTCACAATCTCAGGGTCATGGGATCGAGACCCTCATTGGGCTCTGTGGAATCTGCTTAAGATTCTCTCTCCCTCTGCCCCTTTCCCCCCACTTGCTCTTGCACTCTATCTAAAAAAAGAAAGAAGGAGGGAAGGAAGGAAGGAAGGAAGGAAGGAAGGAAGGAAGGAAGGAAGGAATAAAGATATTATGGTAGAGGTAAATGAATGTTCATGTAGGGTTCTTATAAAATAGGAGACTTTAGTTGTTTATTCAGATGTGAAGAATCACAGAGAAAAGGAACAATACAAAATCAACAGAGAGAAAGACCCAAAAAGATCTAGAAAATATATCACAAAACAGATACAGTGAGATTCCATAAAATAATGGAAAGGATGTTTTCATGATCATTGGCAAAGAGGACTGATTTGACAAAGACTATCTTTCACTCACTGAAACTGAAGGAAAAATAGTAAGTACAGTTTGTGATGCTGGCCAAAGGCAGATACACTCTTCTAAAACAGGGCAAATTCATGAACATGGTGAAATTAATTAAATTGATTGCAAACCAAATATACATATAGCATACTTTCAGTCATACAGCATACAGAGGATGGTAGCATCTTAAGCAAAAATTAGATAAACAAGGGCTAAACGTTTAGGCAGAAGATTGAAAATTATTTTAAACTGTTAAATTCAAGAACCCATACAAGTAAAACCATTTTAAGTTTGGTTTCTCTGAGTTACAGTAGGAGGCACTTAGTGGCCTCTTTTTGTCAGTGTAGCAAAAAACAAACTGTGAATGCCTGTCAATAGAGAGAAGAGGATATAAGGATAGGAATGAAAATGTAACTTTACATTCAACCTCAGGCTCTCCTGTTGACAAGAGGCTGTTGGCAATTATGTGATTTCAGTGGAAGCTGATTTGTCACTATTGATTCAAATTAGCCAACCCTATATTTGTAGTCAGGGTAGTATTCATCAAGAGCTAAATTTTTGCCAGCTTTCATATTAGCCATATGTTTATATATGTATTATCTATAGAATTTTTTGCAATATTAAAAGCAATAAATGCTTAAAGCAAAATTGTTGTTATTCCTTATTGATTTAGTAGAAAAACGAAAATCATGAAGATGCCTAACTTTGAGGGATTGATGTAAGCATTCAATAAACGTTAAAAGACTTCTGCTTCTGGCCAAGATTCAGAAGGACCACATGTAGTCTCCCATCTGATTCAAAGAAAAACATGGACAAAATAAATAAAATAGTTTTGTTTTGCTTAGTTTAGGTATTGGACATCAGGCAACAATAAAAAATCATACCTGAAAAACAAGAGACAACTGAGATGAGCTCTTAAACAATACCAGCACACTGCCAGGGAAGACTTTCTAGGCCATGGCTGAGGTATGAGAAAACTAACAGGAGTCCTATAGGCACTTGAATTTGAGGTATTGTACCCACTAAACCCTAAAACGTCCACCACCTAACAGAGTTACACAAATCAGTCAACAAAAGAAAAAATAGAATAATAAAATAGCAAAATTAGGGTGAAAGATTAAAAATTGTATTAATAATCATATTAACTGCAAATGACTAAAATACCTAATTAAACACAGAGATGTTCAGAAGTAGGAAAAAAAATTATCTAATTATGCATTGCCTGCAGGAAATACATGTTAAATACAATGACATAGATTTCAAAGTAAAATAGTACTATAAGACATCATATTAACACTAGTCAAAATATAGCTATGTCAGACAAAATAGCTTCAATAACAAAGACTATTGGTAGAGATAAAAAATTACCATTTCTTGGGATGCCTGGGTGGCTGTCGGTTAAGTGTCTGACTTGATTTTGGCTCAGGTCATGATCTCAGGGTCGTGGAAATGAATCCTGCATCAGACTCTGTGCTCAGTGCAGTCTCCTTGTCCCTCTCCCTCTGCTTCTCTCCCACCTTCTCTCTCTCTCTAAAAAATAAATAAATAAAATCTTTAAAAAGAAAAAAGCTTAATCTTTAAAAAAAATAACCATTCCTTAAAAACAGAGGTGTCAATTAATAACATAATAATCCCAAACAATATGTATCTAATTAAGAGAGCTTAAAAATACATGATGCAAAACTGATAGAATTTTAAGGAGAAGAAATCCCAGGGTGTTTTGGAAATTTCAGCACTCCTCTACCAATAATTGATAGAACAAATAGAAAAATCTAAAAAATTTAATATTATTATTAATCACCAACATAATAATATTTATATAAACATTTTGCCCACTACCAGCAAAATACATATTATTTTCAAGGATATTTGAAGCAGTTTTGCAGACAGACCACATCCTGGACCATAAATCAAGTCTTGATAAATTTAAAAGGATTTAAGCCATATAAATGATGTTGTCTGACCACAGTGAAATTAAATTAGAAACCAATAAGAGAAAATCCTCTGAAAAATCCCCCAAAATGTGGGAACTAAATAACCTACTCCTAAATAACTGATGGGTCAAAAGAGATCGAAAGGGAAATTAGAAAGTATGTTGAACCAAATGAAAATAAAAACATGACATATTAGAATGTGTGGAAGAGTGCTAAAACACTAAGTAGGAATTTTATATCTATAAATGTCTATATGAGAAATAAGGAAATATCTAAATCAATGACTTCAGCTTCCAACTTAAGACTGGTAACTGAAGAACAAAATATATATGTGTATAGTAATCAGAAGAAAATATATACGTAGTAATTAGATCAAGAGGAAATCAAAGAATTTGAAAAAAAATTAAAAAACAGAAAATGAATAAAACCAGAACATGGATCTTTGAGAAGACCAATAAAAATGACAAAAGATCACCAAAAACAAACAAAAAGAGCATACACAATTTACCAGGAATGAGAGAAAAATCATCCCTAGAAATTCTACAGATAGTAAAGAATAAAGAGATCATTATAAGCAACATTATTTCTAACAACTGTACAACTTAGATAAAGCAGATTCCTTGAAACAAAAGTACCAAAATCCACTAACAAAAAATATGTGGAAAAGACATAAAAATAATAAATGTTATTAATTAAATAAAATAATATTAATTAATGACTGATAATAATAATAACTAATTAAAAATAACCAAAATGATACAAACACACCCCAGACACTAGAGTAAATATTTGTAAACCATATATCTGATAAGGGGCTTGACTAAATAATATATAAAAAACTCTTCGAATTGAAAGATAAGAAGATAAATATATCAATTTTTAAAATGCACAAGGAATTTCAACACTAAGGAAGATATGCAGATGGCCAGTAAGCGTAATAAATGCTCAATGTCATTAGTTATTAGAGAAGTACAAACCAAAACCACAATGAGAAATCACTTCACATTAACTAGAATGATTGTAATAAAAATAACAGACAATAATAGTATTTCTGAGGATGTGGAGAATTTGGAACTGTTGCATTGTTGGTAAGAATATAAAATGGTATACAGCAGCTTTGGAAAATCAGTTGGCCCATTTTGAAAAATGTTAAACATAGAGTACCGTATAACCCAGAAATTTCATCCCTATGTTTTTACCCAAGGGAAATAAAAACATACCCATATAAAAGTCTGTACATGAATCTTCACAGCAGCACTATTTATAATATTCAAAAGTGGAAACGATCCAAATATCAATCAATTATTTAATGCATAAACAAAAAGGGGTATACGCATGCAATGAAATATTATTCAGTAATAAAAAAGAGCCAAGGACTCATGCATGTAAAACATGATGAACCTCACCCTATGTTAAATGAAAATGTTATACACAAAAGATCACAGGTCATTTGAATCCATTTTTATGAAATGTCTGAAAGGCAAATCTTCAGAGACAGAAGTGGATTAGTGGCTGGTTAGGGCCAGGGTTAGTGTTAAGAAATGGGATTATCTAATACTGAGAATAAGTTACTTTTTAGGGTCCTGGAATGTTCTGAAATTAAATTGGGATAATTGTCCAGCTCTGTAAATATGCTAAGACTGAACTAACTGTACATTTAAAATGGGAAACTTTGAAGATATGTAAATTACATTTCAGTAAAGCTGCTTTAAACAGAGAAACAGGTGAGAAGAATAGTCTAATAGCTATTATATAGATTACATTTATGGTTAAAAACATTTTCATATTCTGGGCTAAAATGGCTTCATTGATGAATTCTACCAAAGACTTAAGGAAAAAAAGAATACCAATTCCACACAACCTTGTCCAGGAAATTGAAGAGAGGGAAATACTTCTTAACTCATTTCATCATGTCAATATTACCCTGTTACCATAACTAAATAAAAACTATGCTGGGAGAGAAAAATATAATAAAAATCCCTGACAAACATAGATGCAAAGCCTCTAAACAAAATATTAGCAAATAGAATCCAATCATACATATAAAAAATAATTCATCATGAAAACATGAAGTTTGCCCCACAAATGCAATATTGATTTAACATGCAAAAACCAATGTAAATTACCATAATAACAGCAACATCATCAAGAGCAAAAACAAAACATGATTATCTCAATAGAAAAAAGCGTTGTACAGAAATGCAATATTGACTCCTGATGAAAACTATTAGCAAACTAGGAATAGAAGAGAAATTGCTAAACCTGATAAAGGTCATCTACAAAAACGTGCAGCTAACATTACACTTTTGCATTGATTTATAGACCCATGTAGGGAGAGTTTACATCATTACGATACTGAAATTTCCCAACTTTTCACAAATTTTTCTAAATATTTCAATCTTCTGTGCTTTTTTAAGTAAAACTTTCTGTTCTTTCCATGATGATTTTGCATGTAGGTCTTTGGTTTTTTTCCTCATCCACTTCTACACACGTACATTTCATTTTACCTCTCTTTGTGTTTGTATTTTCTCTTACTTAACATAATGTTGAATTTTTTCATTGGCTTGACTTACTCTCTCCTCCAGTAGAAAGAAAGCATTAAGAATACAGATTTCGTTTGTTTTGATCACTGCTCTTCCCTAATGACTGGGAACAGTTCGAAGTAGTTGTTCAATAAATATTTACTATCTCCAGTGTTTTTTTCCCCTTTAATTGGTTAATATGATAAACTACTTCTTTGCCAAATTTAATGTTAAGCTATGTTTATCCATTCTTAGATTTTAATGCTAATATATTATTTTTAAGTATATTACTTTTTAAGATATCAATGCATTTCTGTTGGTACCTAAAACTCTTTTATCTTCTATGAACGTTTTCAAGTATTATTTTTTTCCTCCTGCACATTTGTTAGAATTTGTCACTCTGGTGATTTCCTGGAAGTTTATTTAAAACACTGATTCAATTTATTTAATAATATTGATCAATTTTGTTTCTGTTTTTATTTTTTTTTATTTTTTTAAAGATTTTATTTATTTATTTGACAGAGTTAGAGACAGCCAGCGAGAGAGGGAACACAGCAGGGGGAGTGGGAGAGGAAGAAGCAGGCTCATAGCAGAAGAGCCTGATGTGGGGCTCGATCCCAGAACGCCGGGATCACGCCCTGAGCCAAAGGCAGACGCTTAACCGCTGTGCCACCCAGGCGCCCCTGTTTCTGTTTTTATTTTAAAGGAGAATTACCTATTTAATTCAAATTTTACAATGGATTGCCTTATTCTAATCATTCCTTTTGTCTTACATGCTATTGCTATGGAATTGCACTTTGATTCAACATTGATTTAGATTACCAAAATATTTTAAAATTTGTTTACTTTTCCCAGACCCATCATTCCTAGTGGGTTCAATTTACATCTTAGTGAAGTATGTAATTCATTAGTTATTTTATAACTCTACAAATGTAAACTCAGTCTTTTGTATCAAAAATTCCCTTCCTTAAGCCTTAGTCTTGAATGGATAATTATCTGGGTCAACGAATACTCATTGTAAGTTATTATCACACAATTCTTAGAAGGTAATATCCTGTGGCCTTTATTAATGCTATTGCAAAAAAAAAAGTTCTTTCTTTTTATGTAATCTCTCTTTTTCCCTAATTTAAAGATTTTTTCTCTGTGTTCTATTTTTTTGAGGGGGGTGTGTGCTTTCATCGTTAATATAACTTCATTTGCATTTATTTTATCATCTCTTGGTATTATTTTCTGCTTCTTGCAGCATTGTTTTTATAATCCTCAGTCATTATAATTCTGAATAGTGCAATTTTTTTCTTTATTTTTTCTACCTGAAATTATTTGGGACATATTTTGAATATATCTTAATCTTGCATTCATAATTTGCAACTGAATCTTCATCGTTCCCAGCTGTACCTTTTGACATATTTCTAAATTATCTTTCAGTTTATAGATTCTTTATTTAGCTTTATTTAATCCCTGTTAATTTTTTTAATTTAACGTATTTTTTTACATCCAGAATTTCCATTTGTTCACTATTTTCAAATTTGACAAATTTTTTCATAAACCTTGATCTTTACCTTTGATGTTTTTATTTATATCTTTTATTATTGTAACCTTGTTTTTTGCTTTCTTTTTTAAATAAATTTTCTATTATCTATTATTATCTCAAGTAATTCAAGTGTGACTCATTCCACTAAAAATACTTGCTGATTGTCACTCATAGTTAATTATTTCCTCATGAATTCTAACTTTTCAATTCTGAGCTAATCTTCAGTGGATATATTTCTTAGGTCTGTATCTAGCCCATGCTGCCTGAGTTATGAGATAGTCTCTCCATAACATTTTGTGTTTTCTCCTTGGAAAAAGACCAATGTTTTCACACTAATTTCTCAAGTGACACACACCGCAGCATATACAACTTCAAACTGTAAGCAGATGCAAAGCACAGACTCAATATAATGCTATCTCGGGAGAGATATTTAGTCTTTCCCCAAAGTCCAAGCACAAGCAAACCTGCTTTCTTAAAAAAAAAAAAATGTTTTATTTGAGTATAGTTGCCATGCAATGTTCCATTAGCTTCAGGTGTACAACATAATGATTCAACTTCTTTATACATTATGCTGTGCTCAACTCAAATATAGCTACCATCTGTCACCACACAATGCCATTACAGCATCATTGACTATACTCCCTACACTGTGCCTTTTATTCCCGTGACTTCTTCAATCCATAACTGGTAGCCTGAATTTCTCACTCCTTTTCACCTGTTTAAACAAGCCTGGTTTTCATATCACTGTTTGTAGCCAGAATCACTTCATTCTCCCTCTTATAGTCCCTGTAGAAAGTCTCAGTTCCATCTTCAAGCCTAATAGAATTTATAGGACTTAGTATTATTTCTGATTTCTTCATAAACACCCAAGACCCTCACCATTACAAAATCCAATGATTCTACTCCCAGTGCTGTTCCCACATTTGTTTATAGATTTATGACATTTTACTTCTCATCTGTGGGTTTCCCTTAGTTTCTTCAGTTATGCATTAATTCTTTCACCTTTATTATATTGGATATTTACTACTTTTTCATTAGGAAAAAAAAAACATATTCATGGTTATCCATTTTGCCACAACTCAAAGTAAAACTACTTCAAACTTCTCAGCATTTAGTTTTTGGACAGATAGCTTGTATTTGAAGTCTGCCATGCCATACCTCTGAGGACAGGCTTCCTTGTGTCTGTGCCTTGTGGGCACTGAGGTACCAGCTACCTCTGTCTCCTAATAGAATATTCAGTCCCCATGTTCCTTTTTTGCACATTTTTTGTATTCTTTTCCTAGCCTGTTATTTTTCTTCCAGGAATGACAGCTCAACATAACTGTAGCATTTGCTTAGAGAGTATTAATATATCGATTTTCAAAGATAATTTGAATAGAAATGTTTCCGCTCATGAAGATTCACATTGCATCTGTGTTCACCAGGTGTGGTTTTTCTCTTCCCTTCTTCCAGCTGAGAAATATGCTTTGATTTTTTTTTTTTTACTCATGGCCTTTGTTATTCAAAAAAAGTAATTGAGCCAGATAATACCAAAATGAATGTATAAATCAGGTTATGAACCATGAGCTCCCCCATGCAGGAGTGAACAACTCCTAATAAGCTCCAGTAAGACAGTTTGCACTGAGCTTGTTTCATGAGACTAAAGTTTGACTGTTAATTGTCCAATGATATTTAGAGTAAAATTTTAAATTTTCCCTCCACTGTAAAGAATAACAAACTTTTAATAAAATATCTCCTTTTCTGGGGCGTATGTGATTTGGCTCTTAATGCTTAAGTGACTGTAGTCTAGAGAGAATGAGCAATTTACCAAACTCTCAAGACATCCCATGCCCCATTTACTTTCTGGTAGGTTGGACCAATTTTCAACCAATTTTAGTACAAGTGTGGATATACATTTGATGGCTGGATTCCCTTGGAATTGTCTCCTTTCCTATCAACATATAGAAAATGTTTTGAACTTCATTAAGGTCATGCTACTGGCAATGGTCCTGGGAAGCAGTCTGACAAGACTCGACTGCGTCTCCAGCTTCCAGGAAAGAAAATTACCTTCTCAAGTGTGATTTTTGTCAGTAGTTACTAGACTTGTTTTAATGGCTCAAAAGCACTCAAACTCTGCTTTCTACCTTCATATCTGTACCATAAAGATAGTGTTTGTTTGATCTCCAGCACTTTCCAAGTTCGTTTGGGCTCCAGGGCAATTGATCCATTGTTTTTCTTCACTAAAGCACCACAGATGACACATCAATTTTATGGCGGTGCCTGAATAGAGTGAAAGTCCAAGATAATGTTGATCCCTAAGGAGTTTCAAGGACATTATTATAAAACAGAGATAGTTTTACTAATAAAAAACTGTCACCGTTTCTGTTTCCTCAGACTTTCTCCATGATTTTACCCTCTTATATAATTTTTATCCAGTCAAAGCTCCTGTGTTTCTTGCAAATGACAAAAACTAGCCTGGAAGCCTTAATTTCCAGGTAGAGATGCTTTTTTTTTTAAAGGTACAATCTGAATTAAGAGACTGTGGGATCTTATTTTCCACATGGAGGAGTGTAATGAATGAGATAGATCCATAAAGTGTCCTGTTCTTACGGACAGGTTTTGCGTAATTCAAAGCTTCCACTAGACCATCTAAAATTCTTTCAGTCAAGACAAGGATTAAGATTTTAAGCAAGCCATTCTATTGTTTTACTACCCTATAACTTAGAGAGTGAGTTAAAAGGTCACCGTCCTTTTGAGCTCAGTCTAGGACTGCCATGGCCCTAAACTGATTATTTAATTATGTGCAACAGGAAATCCTATTTACCTCAAAACAAAACCAAAAAAACCCAAACCACCACAAATAAGAGGTATTTTAAAAAACCACTTTTCTGAAATAAAACATGCTACAGTTTGAGGAATTACATGGAAAATTCACATTTGCATTTACTACAAAATGGAAGGGGCTTTTTATTGTACCTCCTGATGATGCCATAGGCAGAAATTTGTGCCCCAGTGTGAGGATCATTTTGACCAGCTTGATCAGACAAACTCAAAAGGGTTTGTTGTCATTTGTCATTTTTTGAAAAGCAGCCTTCCCCTACCTCATTCTGTTAGCAAATCTATTGCTATGCCAATTGTCATCCAGAAATAGCATGTCTTGTTAAGGCATGTACTTAATTATTATTTAAGTTCAATTATTTTTTCAGAGTATATTTTTATAGATATTTGGGGGAAAGAGGGAGAGAATAGGTTATAAATCAACTTCTACATGATTTGGAATTAAGTTTTTTTGGGGGGATTGATTATACTTATTTTAATGTAACATGATGTTTTAGTTACTGACATGCCAGTGACCAGAAACTTATCATTTAGTCGGTGATTCGCTGTGACCTAGAAAGCAGTGTTAGTAAGGACTGGGTTGTACATCCTAGTTTGCAGCTGTGATAATTCCTCCCTTCTCCCTTTGGTCTCATGGCAAGGTCAACAATAGGACACATGGCAGTAATCCTGCACGGTTTTCTTAAGGACAGGAAGTTTGATGAGCTACTGGTGAGGCATATATTACATTGCAAATGTGAGAATACAAATTGGGTCACAGTCTGTGGGGCCCAGTGTATCACCATGAAAGAGCTCCGACCTACTCTATAATTAGGACTCCACTTAATTAGACAGCTATTAATACATATAATGATGAAACTCCTGAAAGACCTAGCTTGATTCTTACTAAACTATTATTGTTTTGTTGTAGGGCTCTCATTACCATTTCTCACACTATGGAGACTCAGGGGTGACATTATAGTTTTTGTGATTCTTAGGAAAGTTAGTGCCCTTCTATATTTCACCAAAGAGAAATGAACTTAGCCCTGAGCAAAATTGTGAGTGCCATAGTTTTAGTAATTCTGTTAGCAAATCATTGTTGAGCACGAAGTCAACCTTCCTATACTATATTTACATATTCAACAGAAAGTATAGCCTTAATCCAGCTTTTTGGGTTTGATGTGGATTACTTTATCCCAGGGGAAGGCCCACTTTCTAACATCAGAGTGCGGAGCATAACTGAGTATAATTTGAAGTTTCCAGCTGGTGTGAAAAGGAGCATGTAAAAATACCACTCCCTAACACCTGTCTTCTCTATGAATATCATGGACTTGTTTCAACACTGCTTTCTTTAATGTGTTCCATGAACATGACAGCGGGTCATGTCAACATATTTCCTAAAATGTACCATTTATTTTAAAAGGTACCATGACCACGAACATGCTCACAATGAGCAACTGTCAGTCCTGGCCTGTTCTCCCTTAACTATGATTCTTCCCGTATTCTTTATTTCATTTAAAACAGTCAAGTCCGGGCAAGTATAAAGCTGGAATTATCTGTCCAAACTGTCTTTTGAATATGGCACAGCAGCAAGTACATTTTCTATTCTTCAATGTCCTTAAATTCACCCTGAATATTTTTAAATTTTTCCATTATTCGGATAATGATAAATGCCTGGAAATTTTTCTGTGGTCATAATAAATAAAATAAAACACATGTAGCGTTTTCTTATCTATTTTTACATTTTAACCCCTTAGTTTCTGAAGTCTAGGGAAATACTTTTTGACGTTATATAACTGAATACAACGCAATAGAATACAAGATTGGTACAGCTATGACACGACTTGGTAAATCTCCCTTGTTTTCCTTGAACCCTCTCTCTGTGACTGCAGCTATGCGCCCTGGGTAAGAGACAGCTTCACAAATTCTTTCGGGGTCCTAGATTAGGTTTGTGAGAGAGTAGAGTCCTTCAGAGGTGGTCCTGAACTCTAAACATCTATCATATCAACGGGAGCCAGACAGTTGTTCCCAGAAATTTTTTTTCCCCCAAAACTTGAGGCGTATTATTGTGTGGTGATTGCTGACTTTACTTGGACTAGAATTGCCACTATTCTCTGAATTCTCTTTGAGAGGAGAGCCCTGCTTTCTAAAGGAGCACTTAGTCTGCCTCCTGGGCATGGCTGAGGAGCCCAAGGCTAAGGAATACATTTCCGAGATACCTTTCTAAGGGACCTAAAGGGGCCAATTTATGTCACATAGGATATTACTTGCTAGTTCTATTATTCAGTAATAACAGTTTCATAAATTAACAGATATGGTTTTTGTTTCTGATAACTTCTTTCCTTCCTTTTTTTTTATATTATCGGTGGCATTCACTACTTCAAGAAAAGGAAGGATGATAAAGTAAGAGAAAGCAAAACAAAGAAATCATTTCATGTAATTTAAACTTCAAAATAATTCTTTGAAACTTATGGCTGTGACAAAAATTTAGAAGAAAAATGTTCTATCCAAAACTTAGCTAAGCCTTAATATAGTCTATGACTAAGGTCTATACCTTAAAACTCCGGATGGAAGAATCCATGACAGATAAAACACAATCCCAACTCCAGCTGTTCTATCAAAAAGAAACCAGGAGGTGGGTGGCAGGAGGGGTGAAACAGATAAAGGGGATTAACCGTACACTTATCCTGATGAACACTGAGTAATGTACAGACTTGTTCGAACATTGTAATGTACATTTCAAACTAATATAACAGTGCATATTAATTAGACTTCAATCAAAAAAAAGAAGTCAAGTCAAATTTAAAGAAGTAAAGACAAAAAGTAAACCAGTAACTGTTGAGTGAGTCTTGGAAATAGGAGCTGGCCCTTCCTCCATTGGAGTCTAAATCCTGAGATGAAGAGGAAGTGGAGGAGGAGGCTTGAGAAATTGCAGAGGAATGTGTTCCTGATTTCTGGAGTGGACCCTGGGAAGTCAAGAATTACTGTTTGTGGGGGCGCCTGAGTAGCTCAGTGGTTAAGCGTCTGCCTTCGGCTCAGGGCGTGATCCCGGAGTTCTGGGATCGAGCCCCACGTCAGGCTCTTCTGCTGGGAGCCTGCTTCTTTCTCTCCCACTCCCCCTGCTTGTGTTCCCTCTCTCGCTGGCTGTCTCTCTCTCTCTCTCTGTTAAATAAATAAATAAAATCTTTAAAAAAAAAAAAAGAGTTACTGTTTGTGAAGTCATCTTGGGCAACCGACCACAGAAACGAGTTTGTGTTATGTTCAGGTCGAAAAAGACCAATATAAGTTCACAAACATTCTTGTTGTCCCAGGGTGGTTTTTAAAAAATGCAGAATTTTTTCTGTGCTGAACAATGGTTCAGAAGGTGTTCAGGACAAATAAGAAGCCCTGAAAAATTACAGAGATGAGAAGAAAAAAGCATAGACCCAATAGGAATGAACTGCACTATTTAAACTGCCCAGAAATTTGTCCAAATTAAGAAGAGTCCAAAACGTCTTGTCCTGTGTCCCAGCCCTCTTTACATTGATACCATGTACTGTAGAGGCATCTGGAACTCCTGAGACCCAGAGAGAAAGAGAGAAGTGAAACAAGATTGACCAAAAAAACCTGAAGAAACTGACCTTGAGTTTCTGTTCATATCAGAAAGGAAATTTGGATGTAAGTTAGTTTCAGTTATAGAAATTATTTTTTGTGTATACCAAGAGCTATTTCTAAACAAATAATACACAACTTCGTAATTTTCACACATACCTATCTATATTTAAAATGCATTTCTACAGCTTTCTTAGATAATTGGTGGGGTTGGTGGAAGAATCACTACAAAGGTGTAGGGAAAGTAACAGGGAATAAAATTAATTAATTAAAAGAAAGGTTCCAAAGAATACATATTATACAATATTTTTCTTCATGAGCCTTTAGGAATTTGTATTCTTCCAACATACTTCCAGACTTAAACAATGTTGGCACGCTCACCATTCCCTGTAACTACTACAAGGTTGTATCAAAGCTCTATCACCCCAAATGAATGCGTGTAGTTGGACAGAGCAGGAATTACATTGGTCCATTGTATCAAATATAATTTTTAAAAACATGATTGTTAGCTGTTTTCATGAAAT
>NW_024423344.1:60028536-60054249 GCF_017311325.1 Ursus maritimus | reverse complement strand
CAAGACACTCTTACTTGCTGGATACCATTTAAATAATAAATAAACCGTAGTAAGTCCACTCAACAATTTCATAATGTAGTGAGAAAGATAAACCAGTGAATGAAAATGAGGTTGAAAAATCTAGTAGAAACAAAGAGTAGGTAGTGAGAGATTGTAGCAATTATTGTATCCAAGAAGCTATAGCCAGAACCGTTTTTAAGACTTTCTAGTTCCTCAGAGCAGAGGTCATAAAATTTGCTGTCCTGCTGTTTCTAGAGTGTACTTAATTCTATTTTAATGTTCAGGTTTTTTATGTTAAGTAAAAAAAAATATTTGTATATGGAAACACATCAAATTACTACTATTAGTTATCTCAGGGTGGCAGAATTAAGTATAATTTTTATTTTCTTACTCAAAATCTTTTTTGATGGAAAGCAAAAATCCACTTTTCCTTAGAAAAATGTTGATTATGCAAATAAGTTAGTTTTTCTTGGTAAACACATTTGCTAGAAATGAATTCATGCCTTAATAAGGGAACTAGCATATACATAACTCCCTCTACAAAATGAAGAATATTAACAGGATTATGAGCAGGGATTTTCATCACAGTACGATTTATAAAAATGAAAAACTGAAAAATAAATTAGGATTTACTAAAACAAGACTAAGTAAATAAATAAATTTATAAAATGGAAAACTGACTATCCATTAAAATCATTTTTAATTACTACTTAACACCATGGAGAATATTCACAGTACAACATTAAGTTAAAATTTATAAGCAAGTAAAAATTCAGCCAACTATCATCACAGGACATCTTTCATTAGTGAGATTAAGTGTAAATTTGATTTTGTTGCTTAAATTTTATCTTTCAAAATCTCTAAATTTTTATGTGAGGAAAACTTTTTTCTAGTTGCAAAAAGTAATTGTTCAAATAATCCAGGTGACTTTCTGTTAACAAAAGTAACAAGCTTTTTTTTTTTTAGTTTTATTTTAATCTCCAGTGCTCATCAGGACAAGTGCAATCCTTAATCCTCATTACATATTGCTCCCATCTACCCACTCACCTCCCCTCTGGTAATGATCAACTTGTTCTCTTCTCTACAGTTAAGTCTGTCTCTTGGTTTGTCTTGCTCTTCCCCCCTCCCCCCCGCTCATTTGTTTTGTTTCTTAAGTTCCACCTATGAGTGATATTACACTGTATTTGTCTTTCTCTGACTGACTTATTTTGCTTAGTATAATATACTCTCTAGTTTCATCCATGTTGTTGCAAATGGGAAGATTTCATTACTTTTATGGCTGAATAATACTCCATTATATAAATACCATATCTTCTTTATCCATTCATCAATCAATGGACATTTGGGCTCTTTCCATCATTTGGCTGTTATAAATAATGCTGCTATAAACATCGGGGTGTATAAATCAATTTGAATTAATATTTTTGTATTCTTTGGATAAATACCTAGTAGTGCAACTGCTGGATCATAAGGTAGCTCTATTTTTAACATTTTGAGGAGCCTCCATACTGTTTTTCGAGTGGCTGCATCAGTTTGCATTCCCACCAACAGAGGAAGAGGGTTCGTTTTTCACCACATCCTTGCCAACACCTGTTGTTTCTTGTGTTGTTGATTTTAGCCATTCTGACAAGTGTGAGGTAATATCTTATCATAGTTTTGATTTGCATTTCCCTGATAATAAGTGATGATGGGCACCTTTCCATGTGTCTGTTGGCCATCTGTATGTTTTCTTTGGAGAAATGTCTTTCATGTCTTGTGCACATTTTTAATTGGATTATTTGCTTTTTGGATATTGAGTTTTGTAAGTTCTTTATATATTTTGGATACTAACTCTTTATCGGGTATGTCATTTGCAGTATATTCTCCTATTCCATAGGTTGCCTTTTAGTTTTGTAGATTGTTTCCTTAGTTGTGCAGAAGTTTTATCTTGATAAAGTCTAGTAGTTTATTTTTCCCCCAATAGTTTATTTTTGCTTTTGTTTCCCTTGCCTCAGGAGACCTATCTAGAAAAAAGTTGCCACGGTTGATGTCAAAGAAGTTTCTGTCTATTCTCTCTTCTAGCATTATGGTTTCAGATCTCACATTTAGGACTTTAATCCATTTTGAATTTTTTGTGTGTGTGTATGCTATAAGAAAGTGGTCCAGTTTATTCTTTCCCATGTTGCTGTCCAAATTTCCGAACACCATTTGTTGAAGATACTGTTTTTTTCCCATTGGATATTCTTTCATGCTTGGTTGCAAATTAATTAACCATATTATTGGAGATTTATTTCTGTATTTTCTATTCTTTTCATTGATCTGTGTGTGTGTTTTTTGGGCCAGTACCATATTGTTTTGATTACTACAGCTTCGTAATGTAACTTGAAGTCTGAAATTACGCCTCCAGCTATGCTTTTCTTTTTCAAGATTACTTTGGCTATTCAGGGTCTTTTATGGATCTATACAAATTTTAGGATTGTTTGTTCTAGTTCTGTGAAAAATGCTGTTGATATTCTTTTTAAAGATTTATTTATTTATTCAAGAGAAACAGCATGTGCACAAGCAAGGGGAGAGGGGCAGAGGGAGAAGGAGAGAAGCAGACTCTCCACTGAGTGCAGATCCTGACAGGGGCTCCATCCCAGGAACCTTAGATCATGACCTAACCTGAAATCAAGAGTCGGACACTTAACCTACTGAGCAACCCAGGTGCCCAAATGCTGTCGGTATTTTGATGGGGATTGCATTAAATCTGTAGATTGCTTGGGTAGTCTAGACATTTTAACAGTTTTTGTTCTCTTGACCCATGAGCATGGAATGTCTCCATTTCTTTGTGTCATCTTCAATTTCTTTCATTAGTGTTTTATAGTTTGTAGAGTACAGGTCTTCATTTCTTTGGTTAGGTTTATTCCTGGGTATTTTACTACTTTGGTGCAATTGTAATGGGCTTGTTTTCTTAATTTCTCTTTCTGCTACTTTATGATTAGTGTATAGAAGTGCAACAGATTTCTGTACATTGATTTTGTATCCTGTGACTTTACTGACTGTTTATCAGTTCTAGCAACCCTGAGATCATGACCTGAGCTAAAATCAAGGGTCATCCACTTAACCAACTGAGCCACCCAGGTACCCCACGTGATGGTCTCTTATAATTGTTTGTATTTCTGTGGTGTTGGATGTTATTTCTCCTCTCTCATTTGTGATTTTTATTTGTTTGGGTCCATTCTCTTTTTTTCTTGATAAGTCTTGCTAGAGCTTTAACAATTTTATTTATTTATTTTTTCAAGAAACCAGCTCCTAGCTTTTGTGTTTTTCTTGTTTGTTTTTTTTTTTTTAAGTTTCTATATCATTTATTTCTGCTCTAATCTTGATTATTTCCTTCTGTCTGGTGGCTTTAGGGTTTGTTTGTTGTTCTTTTTCTAGCTCCTGTAGGTGTAAGGTTAGATTGTTTCATTTGAGATTTTCTTGCTTCTTGAGGTAGGCCTGTATTGCTACAAACTTTCCTCTTAGAACCACTTTTGCTGCATCCCAAAGGTATTAAACCATTGTGTTTTCATTTTCATTTGTTTCCATGTAGGTTTTTTTTTTTATTTCTTCTTTGATTTCCTGGTTTATCCATTTATTGTTTAGTATCATGTTGATTGATCTTCATGTATTTGTGGTCTTTCCAAATTTTTTCTTGTGGTTGACTTCTAGTTTCATAGCATTGTGTTCCAAAAAGGTGTATGGTATGATTTTATTCTTTTTGTATTTGTTGAGGACTGTTTTGTGACCTAAAATGTGATCTATTCTGGAGAATGTTTCATGTGCACTTGAAAAGAATGTGTATTCTGCTATTTCAGGATGGAATGCTCTGAATATATTTGTCAATTCCCTCTGGCCCAGCATGTCATTCAAAGCCATTGTTTCCTTGATGGTCTTCTGTTTAGATGACCTGTCTATTGATGTGACTGGGTTGGTAAAGTCCTCTACTATTATTGTGCTGTTATTGATTATTTCCTTCATCTTTGTTTTTAACTATTTTATGTATTTGGGTGATCCTATGTTGGGTGAATAAATATTTACAATTGTTATATCTTCTTGTTAGATTGTCTCCTTTGTTATTATATACTGTCCTTTATCTCCTGTTATTGTCTTTGTTTTAAAGGCTATTTTGTCCAATATAAGTATTGCTTCTCTTTCTTTTCTTTTCTTTTTTTTAAGATTTTATTTATTTATTTGACAGAGAAAGAGCCAGCAAGAGAGGGAACACAAGCAGGGGGAGTGGGAGAGGAAGAAACAGGCTCCCAGTGGAACAGGGACCCCGATGTGGGGCTCGATACCAGGATCCTGGGATCAGGCCCTGGGCCCAAGGCAGCTGCTTAATGACTGAGCCACCCAGGCGCCCGCCCCTGCTTCTTTCTTTTGAAATCCATTTGAATGATAAATATTTCTCCAACCTCTCACTTTTAATCTTCAGGTGTCTTTGGGTCTAAAATGAGTCTCCTATCAGCAGCACATAGATGGGGTCTTGCTTTTTTATCCATTCTGTCATTCCATCTCTTGATTGGAGCATTTGGTCCATTTACATTCAAAATAATTGCTGACAGGTATGTATTTGTTGCCATTTTATTACTTGTTTTGTTGCTGTTTCTGGAGATTTTCTCTGATCCTTTTTTGTCTTTGTCATTTTTCATCTCTCCTTAGCACTCAGAGAGTCCCCTTTAATATTTCTTGCAGGGTTGGTCTAGTGGTCATGAACTCCTTCAGTTTTTGTTTGTCTGGGAAACTCTATCTCTCCTTCTATTCTGAATGATAGCTTTGCTGGATAGAATATTCATGGCTGTAGGTTTTTCCCCTTTCAGCACTTCAAATATATCATGCCATGCCTTTCTGACTTAGAAAGTTTCTGCTGAAAAATCTGCTGATAGTCTTGTGTAACTGTCTTCTTTTGTCTTGTAGCTTGTAATATCTTTTTCTGTATCTATGTATTTTCTGTTTTAATTACAATATGTCTTGGTGTGGATCTGCTTCTGTTGATTTTGTTGGGGTTCTTTTGCCTCTTGGATCTGGATGTCTGTTTCCTTCCCAGGATTAGGGAAGTTTTCAGCTATTATTTCTTTAAATAAATTCTTTGGCCTCTTTTCACTCTCTTCTTCTTCTGTGACTCCTATAATACAAATGTTATTACATTTGATGGAGTCACCAAGTTCCCTAAGTCTATTCTTGTTTTGCATAATTCTTTTATCTCTTTTGTTCAGCTTGATTACTTTCCATTACTCTGTCTTCTAGGTCATTAAATCGTTCCTCTGCTTTTTCTAAGCCTGATGTTCATTCCATCAATATGTTTCTCATTTCATTTATTGAGCCCCTTATCTCAGCTATGATATTCCTTATTTTCATGTTGAGTCTCACTGATGTTCTCCACACTTTTCTCGAATCCAGTAACTATCCTTGTGACCATTGTTTTAAATTCTCCATCAAGCAGCAGTTTTGCTTAGATCTGTGACTGTGGCCTTGTCCTCTTCTTTCATTTGGGACAGATCCCTCTGTCTTCTCATTTTGTCTAAGTCTTACATGCCTATTTCTCTGTTTTAGGAAAGTCAGCTCTGTCTCCTGTTCTTGAGAGGTCCTGTAGTGCCTGGCAGTGTAGTGTCCCCTATTCCCCAGGGCCTGGCCCTTCTGGGAGTGTCTCCAATGTGTGCTCTGCTGTTGTGTCCTGGCTGTTGTACCTTCAGGCCAGTTGTCTGCAGAGGCTCTGTTTACCTGTCAAAGGCAGTGAGTGTTTGGTCCTTGGCCTGAATGTGGTATATTTTAACTTGGTGTGCTCTGGTCTGCTTATGAAATGAGACCTGTTGCCACTGCCACTGGAACTGTGGTCTCAGGAAACTCCTGGGTAGGGAGATGAGTGTGGGCTGGGGTTTAGGCCCATCCTCTTGGGGAAAGGGCTTGCTGCACTAGGACTGAGGCAACCATGACTGGAAAAGGCATTTTCACCAGAGTGTGGGGGTTGGGGAGTCTTTTGTAGGCTACTTAGGTAGGGAGTCTTGACCCTGTGCCTTTCCCATAGACGGTTCTGTGTTTATGGTGAGAGGCAGAGGAGGGAAATGGCACCTGCCAGTTCCTTTTGTCCAAGAGGGGTTTCTCCGTGAATGCTGCCTCTCTGGGACATGCTCCAAGATGAGCAACTAACCTCCTACTATGCGTCCAAGGCATTCTTCAGATCACTGTTCCCATACCATATGTCTACAAGCTGTTAGTCCTGTTTTTTCCCCAAGAGCAGCTCCAATGCCCCCTGAGCTTTCTGAGAGCCAAGCCTCTGATATTGAAAACTCCAGGGTTTAAACCCTGCTGGTTGCAAAAACTCATTAAATATGGGCCCTCCTACTTTCCAAGCCAATTGTTATGGGGATTCCTCTTTCCTGTGTAGGCTCCCCTGTGTGTTAGTCTCTCTTTTGACCTTCTCAGCAACCCTCACCACAAGGATGGCCATCGTCCATTTTACTCCCAAACCATGTATCTGCACTTCCTACCTTCAATGTGACCTCTTCTCTAGTTTTAGTGTGGAGTTTTTTCTGCCAGACTTCAGGTCGATTTCTGGGGTATTTAGGATGATTTGATAGTTATCTAGTTGTATTTGTGGGACAAGGCAAACCTAGGGACCTCCTACTCCATCGCCATTTTCTTTCCTATCCCCAAAGTAATGAGCTTTTCTTTCCCTTCCCTCTTCTCTTCCCCCCACTTTTTTTTTCTCAGTAATTTATTTGACTTAAAATTGGCCATACCATGTTATGTGGAATTATCAAGAATTACTGTAATAGAAATATTAAAAAGTGGGAGAAATCAGGTAGTCATATTACAAAATTTTAAGACACAAATATCAGAATTAGATTTTAACAAGTAAGATGTGGTGATTTTAAATCAATTATGAGACTTGATGTTTGGAGAGAATATTTCTGTTCCCAGTGTGTCCTCAAGAATAAGTCACTGAATGATAAAATGCAGCCTCTGTCCTTGAAATGGAAAAATGTTATGGATAATATGTTACTATAAGTGAGTACCTTATTTTCCCTCACCATATCCTTTCTTCACACATATAAATAAACAAGAGAAACACCCTTTCTTAAGCATATTTGATGTTTTGCTGTCATCTTTGAGATTGGAGGAATTAACTATTGTCCCAATCCAATCCTCCTCTCTAAATTATTGATCCTTTCTATATTGAGAATTCAGTTCTTTTGCTATGAAACTCACTTTTACTCAATGTTATGCTTAATTTTTTTTAAATTGTTGCTCTTTGACCTTGCTTCAAATATTCTATAATCAAAACTTACATGATCATTATTTGTCATTAAATGACATTTTTACTTTCTAAAGCAAGACATAAATATATAAATCATATAACTGTCTTTACCACATAATTTTCCAGTCAGAAATGAAAACTATATTCTTACAGATTTGGGTGGAAAATTTCAATAAAATGGTTGAGATGGAGTGCACCATTAAGCAAATTAATCTGCTCTATTCTTCACAATATTTTAGCAATTCAGATTAAATGTTGCAAGTGTTTGCAGATATATGGCACACTTCACCAGCAAACCATCATTTCCCAGACAAGATGTTACTCTGTCATGGCAGTTTCTTCTGCAGATCTCACATTTATCACGATAATTCTTGTCTTCACAATGCTCTGGAAATCCCAATCACTATGTGATATGTCTTCCAAATGAAACCTACATAATCTCACTTATCAGAAAGAGGAAATTCAAAACAAATGTAGAAAAAGAATATGGAATCTAGTGTTTTTTCTTTACATTTGTTGACCTAGCCAACCTCTCCTGTGATGGTAGGATCAAATAAAAATCAAATCTTGATGAGGCGTTATGCCCACTTCGTTGGAGTGTAATTCTCTCTTTCCTCCCTCACCTCCTTGGCACTAACAAATTCCAATCTATGCAAAATAACACTAATCGCTTGTTCAACTGCTCTGTCAACAGCTATGAAAATTAGCAATCAAAGGAATTAGACATATCTACAACATATTCCTCTCAGGTCAACTTATGGAAACTGTGGCTATAACCTTGCAAAGGCAGTGTTCAATAAATACTCGGTACCTGTAATGTGCCAGGTACCATACCCTAGTACACTGAGGACTTGGGTCAATAACAGATATTCAGTTTCTGCTTTCCTGATGCTTATATAGTTTAAAAGAGAGGAATGGAAAGAGAGCAACCAAACAGGATGAGTAAAAGTTTTAATAAGCATTAGAAATTAAATAAACAGAGTGATAAGCAATGATTCACCTGAGATGAGGAGTGAAGTTCTGCTTTGAAAATGGTTGTTAGAGAAGCTTCTCTAAGCGACCTTTGCATTGAAATGTGAAGGATGATCAGGAAGCAGCTATGTAAATAGGGAAGAATATGTATTCTTTTTTTTTTAAGATTTATTTTTATTTGAGGAGGGGGGAAAAGGCAGAGGGAGAAGGAGAGAGAGAATCTCAGGCAGACTCCCCACTGAGCACAGAGCCTGATGCGGGCTGGATCTCACCTCCCTGAGATCATGACTTGAGCCAAAACCAAGAGTCAGATGCTTAACTGACTGCACCACCCAGGCACCCCAGAATATATGTTCTTATAATAAAATTAGAAATAATAGTAGTAATAGTAACAGCAACAACAACATTTCAAGGATTTTTTGTATTTAATACGTTATCCTCCTACGTTATGATTGCAGAATGAGTTTGGAAAGCTTAATTTACTTTGGAAAGCCAGATAGTAGGTAAAAGGCACTTTTGGAAAAATGACCACAGATCATTTTCTTTTGAAAAACTGAACTTTTAATTGGTGGTTCTCAACCATGTATAGAAAGTAAAAACAGCCAGAAAACTTTAAAAAACTAAACAATATATTTGCTCCATCCCAGACAACTGAATCACAACCTCTCAAAGTGGGTCCAGATCAATATTATAAAATTTGTCTAAGAATTTTAATGCACAGTTAAAATTGAAAACCACTGCTTTACTTATTGCATTCTTCTGGCATTACATTTAAAATTAATATGAAATATGTATTGAGACTGAAGAAAGAGAAATTAGGGAATCCATCCCATTTACAATAGCACCAAAAACCATACGTTACCTTGGAATTAACTTAACCAGAGACGTAAAGGATCTATATTCTAGAAACTATAAATCACTCTTGAAAGACATTGAGGAAGACACAAAAAGATGGAAAAATATTCCATGCTCATGGAACGGAAGAATTAACATAGTTAAAATGTCCATGCTACCCAGAGCAATCTACACTTTCAATGCTATCCCAATCAAAATACCAATGACATTTTTCAAAGAACTGGAACAAATAGTCCTTAAATTTGTATGGAAACAGAAAAGGCCCCGAATCTCCAAGGAACTGTTGAAAAGGAAAAACAAAGCTGGGGGCATCACAATGCCGGATTTCGAGCTGTACTACAAAGCTGTGATCACAAAGACAGCATGGTACTGGCACAAAAACAGACACATAGACCAATGGAACAGAATAGAAAACCCAGAAATGGACCCTCGGCTCTTTGGGCAACTAATCTTTGATAAAGCAGGAAAAAACATCCGGTGGAAAAAAGACAGTCTCTTCAATAAATGGTGCTGGGAAAATTGGACAGCTACATGCAAAAGAATGAGACTTGACCACTCTCTCACACCATACACAAAGATAAACTCCAAATGGATGAAGGACCTCGATATGAGACAGGAATCCATCAAAATCCTAGAGGAGAACATAGGCAGCAACCTCTTTGACATTGGCCAAAGCAACCTTTTTCATGACACATCTCCAAAGGCAAGAGAAACAAAAGATAAAATGAATTTATGGGACTTCATCAAGATTAAAAGTTTCTGCACAGCCAAGGAAACAGTCAGAAAAACTAAGAGGCAGCCCACGGAATGGGAGAATATATTTGCAAATGACACTACAGATAAAGGACTGGTATCCAAGATCTACAAAGAACTTCTCAAACTCAATACCCGAGAAACAAATAAACAAATCATAAAATGGGCAGAAGATATGAACAGACACTTTTCCAATGAAGACATACAAATGGCTAACAGACACATGAAAAAATGTTCAAAATCATTAGCCATCAGGGAAATTCAAATCAAAACCACACTAAGATACCACCTTACAGCAGTTAGAATGGCAAAAATTAACAAGGCAGGAAACAGCAATTGCTGGAGAGGATGTGGAGAAAGGGGATCCCGCCTACATTGTTGGTGGGAATGCAGGTTGGTGCAGCCACTCTGGAAAACAGTGTAGAGGTCCCTTAAAAAGTTAAAAATTGAGCTATCCTATGATCCAGCCATTGCAATACTGGGTATTTACCCCAAAGACACAGACGTAGTGAAGAGAAGGGCCATATGCACCCCAATGTTCATAGCAGCATTGTCCACAATAGCTAAATCGTGGAAGGAACCGAGATGCCCTTCAACAGATGACTGGATTAAGAAGATGTGGTCCATATATACAATGGAATATTACTCAGCTATCAGAAAGAACGAGTTCTCAACATTTGCTACAACATGGACAAACAGATGACTGGATTAAGAAGATGTGGTCCATATATACAATGAAATATTACTCAGCTATCAGAAAGAATGAGTTCTCAAAATTTGCTGCAACATGGACGGCACTGGAGGAGATAATGCTAAGTGAAATAAGTCAAGCAGAGAAAGACAACTATCATGATTTCTCTCATCTATGGAACATAAGAACTAGGAAGATCGGTAGGGGAAGAAAGGGATAAAGAAAGGGGGGTAATCAGAAGGGGGAATGAAGCATGAGAGACTATGGACTCTGAGAAACAAACTGAGGGCTTCAGAGGGGAGGTGGGTGGGGGAATGGGATAGGCTAGTGATGGGTAGTAAGGAGGGCACGTATTGCATGGTGCACTGGATGTTATACGCAACTAATGAATCATCAAACTTTACATCAGAAACCAGGGATGTACTGTATGGTGACTAACATAATATAATAAAAAAACATTAAGAAAAAGAAATATAGGGCAGAATAACAACCATTTATCTCACTCAAGTGTGTGTCAGCTGAATGATTCTTCTAAGCAATTGGACATTTCCAAGCAATGGACGCCTTTCAAGATTATCCTCGGTTGAGCACGGTAACAACAGACGCCATAGATCTCTCTCTACTTCTTGAATATTATTCCTTTGTTAGTTTCTAAGATCTCATTCTTGTTTAGAACCCTAAAAAAAAAAAAAAAGAAAAAGAAATATGTATGGAATTAATATGAAATATATATAATATGAAATATAAGTCACATGCATAATATAGCACTAGAACTTTAAAACTGACATAGAACTTATAACCTATTCATTCACGAACATTTATTAAGCATGGTCTATTTTCCAGTTCTTTTGGAGTCTGGAAGTAAATATATAAATAAGACATGGTTTTTGTCATGATTATTTCTCCATTTTAATGGTAACTCTTGCTCATAAGAATGAATCAGTGGTTCAATTTCAAATATTATAACTGATAATAATTTTGGTTACATGGATAAAAATTACATTCTCTCCCATCAATCACTTTTAGAAATGCAATCTGTAGGTCTATTATTCATGTATATGCACTTGCTTAAAATTAAGGAAGATGAGGTATGTTTTTAATAACTTTGATGATACTGTCTTCCTCATCAAAAATCTGATATAATGTTGTCCTATTTTGTCCTATTACAAGAATATCAACGAAAACTAAGTAGTCCTAAAAAAATGACTTTGAAGTTTACTGGAAGTCCCTCTAACCACTTAAGTCTATTATCTCTATATTGACAGTATTTTTATTAACAGGAGCCACAAAGCATACAACCTATGGGGGACATATTTCCCTCAGTCCTCCCACTTTAATTCCCACAGACACTATTTTCCTAGGTACTTATATGTAGATTCAAATATTATTGATTTTGTCAAACTTCCTTTTTGGGTTTCAAGTCATAATTTACTTTTTGTGTTTGGTGTTTCCAATTTAACACCTTCATGTCATATATGCATAGCAATGATCAGAAGGAAATACTCTCCCAACAACATTAACTTTCAAAGTGTACAAAAATTAATTAGGTTTTGGTTAAATAAATAACTACAAATGAAAAATCTCTTGAGCAATTATGAACCTCATACCATAAACAGTGACCTATTGATTGACCTTATATTCCTTGGGAAGAATTAAGAATTCATGACACAGGCTTTCTTTTTTCTTTTTTCTTTTTCTTTTTTTTTTTTTTTCTAATTCATGACACAGGTTTTCAATTCTTGGGCTAAGTTAGGCATTGAGTATGAAATAGCCCAACATTTCTCTGACCAAGATCATATTTTCAAACTATATTTTGCATACCCTGGAGTATAACGAATTATTGTTGTAAAAATGTAACTTTATTATAAAATAAAAAGTGGACGTGAGAGCTTATAGGTCATGAGACCACAAAGGAAGGGTTTAAATATTTGATACTTATTAATAAATCATGACATAATATTAGGTCAACTAATATCTAGTTTTGCTTTCAGCGTATACGGAATTCTAAGTCTTATCTTCAGTGCTTCTTTGTGATTATTTAAAAGAAAATGTATTGTGTTACAGAAACCATTCAATCGTATTTTTATTTAGATCATTCTGGCTGCACATGACAGAAAGTAATCTCAAAATATTACAGAAAAGGAAAACAAGAATCAAATGAGGGTTTAAAAAACACAACCATGGAAAGAACTGGTGTTCACTTGGACTTGAAGAACATAGGAAGCAGCCCTTTCTCCATCTGTTCATCTCTGTTATGGTCTGTTGTTTGTTTGTTTGTTTGATCTTCCCTATAATGGTTTCATTTCCATTCCCTTTCTATTTGCATTTCAACCTGGCATCATTGCTTTTGTCTCTGGCCACCAAAGTGCAATTTCCTTCTAGCTCTTTCTGCCCAAAACTGGTAGAGGAACTTCTTGATCTAACATGTGTCAAGAAACAAAAACTTAGAGGACTACAATGGATCTCATATTTACACATAAATCACACATTCAGTTTTGCCTGGAATAATTGATATCTATGTCTGTTTCACCATGGGATCATAAATAGCATCTCTGTTATTCTCAAAACCATCAGTTTTGAACAATAAAATATAAGATCACCCTTCATATTTATCATGTGCTCCAGAAGAAAGCTCTTGGAAAAGGTGTGTTGGACTGACAACTTCATGTATTCACTAGGCTATCTTGAAACAATAAGCAATTGCTAAGCACCTATTGTGTTCAGTGGTTTAAAAATTCCTTTTGACTTTCTCAATTGAGATGAATAACCTGTATTTTGCTTTGCAGGTTCTTTTAATTATGATTCTTCACCTTACCCCACTTTGCATATCACATGGCACTTCACAGAGTACTGAAAAAGTCAAATGTCAGGGAGTAGCAGAGCTTCTACTTTGATTAATGAGAAGTACCAGATACCACAGCACTTTCTTCTTCTAATTTGTTGTCATTCTCTAACATAAATTAGGACAGGAAATGAAATAATCCGCCATAAATCCTGCTGCAGCTTATTGGGCTAAGGCCTAAAGAAAAAGTAAATAAAGGATAAAATTCCTATAAAAAGTATTTGCTAAAGTGAATAAGGAAAGCAAGATGTTCACAGCAAACATCATTTTAAAAGCATTTCAATGACAGACTTGCTCAGGAGTTCTTGAAGTATGGCTGGCTGAAGTTCCTTATTCTCCAGCTACAAAACACTTACCCTCATTTCCTCCCCATTTATAATTGCCATTCTTTTTACATCCCTAAGTGTCTCTGAGTGGCACGAATGTGCAGCCATGCAAGGGAAGACTTTTTAAAAGGGTCAGTAACTGTGGTTTATTTAACAATTCCGATGGCTGAAAGGGAAGCAGTGGAAGCCAAGCGGGCAATACTAGCACCCAGGTCAGGTGTCGTGCAGGAATGAACCTACATTGCAGTTTGGCTCAAGGGTAACTTCCGAAGTGTCTGAAGAGTAACCAGATAATGAGGAGTAATTGTGGATTAAAATTTCCAGTATCATTCTGCCATTATGAACATGTCAGCAAATAAAATATATAAAATATCTGCCCAGACAGCCAATAGAAAGCTGTTCATCCACGTTGCAGGTCCTGAGAGAATTTTTCTAGCCGGACGCAAGGATACTTTTCAACTTAACAAACTAAAATCCCATGGGAGAGTTACAGAATTGTGTGAGGAAGGGTGACCAGTAAGAGTGACTGGTTGCTTATGTCATGTCTAGGCCCTGTGAACCACTCTTAGATAAAGTGTCCTTAGAACTTCCTGTAACAAACAAAATATATCATTTATGATCAATTGTAAAATGGCCACAAATCCATCCCATTTTTTTTGCATCTTCTTTTGCATTGCAATTTTGCAGCTCCTCTGTTCGAGAGGTGGAGTCAATTGTCAAGCCTTTTGATTCTGATTTGGCTGATGGAACATTAGGATATGTAACATCAGCAGAGATTTGACATACCTTGTGCATTGAGGAGATCTCTTTTCCAGTGAGCCTGGAAGCTGAAGCCACCATCTGTGCACTGGCTAATGTGCTCCAAGATGAGAAGTGAGATGGAAGAGTCAAGCTCCCAAGACAGTAGCTTCCAACCACCAGACACGTAAGTGAGGCCACCCTAGATGAGATGAGAAAGTTTAGAAATATCAGAAAAATAAGTTGAATAATGATTGTTGTCTTAAGCCAAAGAACTGGAGGTATTTGTTAAATAACAAAAGTTAAGTTATACATCAGTGAGAACCACATGAAATTTTCATTATGGTGTAGATTCAGCCTTTTTAACTCAACCTTTTTTTTTTCTTTTTGCATTTGAAATTTAATGTCAAAAGATCTTTCAAGTATCTTCAGATGATACCATATTTATTTATATGTTTGTTGATTAACTCAAAATTAAAATCTAATCAAGTATTAGTTATGTATATTTTGGATGCTATTCAATAAAAGGTCTCCAAACCAGCAGGATCATTCATAGCACAGGCTGTTGTCTGATTCCCAGAGCACCTAATTAATTAATCAGATTAGAAGTGGGACTTATGAAATGGTTCCCTGGAAGAGCTTATACTTAAGGAAATATACGATCTTAAAGCAGCACATAATACATAAGAGTATTGTGTTACTGCTATGATTCCATTGAATTAAGTTTTTGTATTATTATCTGTTCTCCTTTTCTTCTTGGAAATTCAAATACAAGTAAGATTCTCAAGGGACTGGTATTGGAGATAAACTAATAAGTTACAGTGTTTTATCAAATATTTTCTTGAAATACATATTTCCAATTAAAATATTTGAATGACCCATGATAAAATTTTAGGGAACAAATGGAGGGAAAATTAAGTTGTACCGCCCATGATCTCAGGAGCTCAATAATAATAAAAATATTATTTTCAAAGGAAAGCTGAACTTTAAACCATACACACTTTGGATCAGAGTGGTAATACATCAAACCATCATAAACTTTAAGACTTACAGGCTCAAAAGACTTGACTATAACCTAATGTGAATGTATTAATATAATTTTTTCCTAAAAATCTCACTCAGAAAAGGGGCAGTTCTTCCATAGAAGAGGAAAAGGGAGCCACAGAGGGAAGTATCAAGAGTTTCCTTGCAGACATTCAAAGGGACGATTGTGCCTTGGCCTGAGAACGAAGACTTTTATGCTTCAGTGGCAGATGTGTTCATGTGGACAGGGACACGTGAGGCTGCTGTGGCCAGCTGTCAGAGAAGAGCATGGGACACTATTCTTAACACGACCGTTTTCATATCAAACCGAAACAGGTCTGACGATAATCTCATTTCCCACGTGGCACGTACTCAGCACGAGAGAGTACTCTCCACATGTTTGGAGCACCCAGCCTCTGGGGTAGCACTGTTTACCACTTAAATTAATAAATGGCTGTTATGATTATTACTGATCTTTAGATCCATATCTTCTGCTATTTATATGAAGGAATACCAACTTGAGTGGTTTATTTCTCATTACAAACATGTCTATTGATATTCTGACTTTATGCTTGCTGCCAATGAGCTTGATGGCTCTCAGTGATCCCCTGATTGATGAGTAAATGCTGAATTTGCAGCCACAAGTGTTTCTGACCGCTTGCGATCGTGGTCTTGATTCACCACAGTAATTACACGCTGAGGAGCCATGGCGGGGCTCTGCATCCTGCTCTAAGGAATATCCTATAGTCTGCTTCTGCCTTTTCCCTTCAAATTGCTATAGAAGTGAATGAAGATCATTCTGAACCTGGGATTTTAAGAGGTTTACTGTTTATTAGAGATAGTCTCTAAAGAACAACCTGGAGAGTCTCTCTGATTCAGAAGTAGGGCATGAGGGGTAGCTACATTTTTAAATGCTTCACAGATTGTTCTAATAGAATTCAATAGTAATAAGTATTGAATAAAGTAAATAAAAGCTATCAAAATTTTATCATTAATGTCTCACTTAAAATTTGCAAACTGATCTATACAGACAGGTGAATCCTCTGAAACCCTTAAGAGGATAACCTTCTGGAAATCAAATGTTGGCTTCAGGGCAGAGGGAAATGGCTTATGCTGATGCTTTTGGTTTCCTATAAGAGTTGCTTTCACAACATGTTTACCAAGATTCTGTATCCAATGCTGCAAGTGGTCGTATCTCTAGGGAGGCTTTCTCAGTATAAGAAATGTTAAATTTATCAGGATGCTGCATCTTTGTTCCCCTGAGAAGCAGCAGTAGCAAAGCTTGAAGTCTACTTAAAAAAAGAAATAGCTTTAGGGAAACCTGGAGGGAGAGGCGATCTTTGGGGGCAAAACAATTTTGTTGTTATAGCTTGATTTTTACCTTTGTTCTAATTTAAAATGCAAGCTTCTAAAAATGCAGCTGGAAATGTACCTAAACCTTTAGTACAGCTTCATTTTATTTTCTTTAAGAATCAGAGCTATGTCTCTTCTTTTAATTCAAACTTGAAAGGCCATAATCTTGACAAAATTATTTTTCCTACTAAGTTATAGAATTATTTTTACTTTTAGGTATTTAGAATATTAAAATCACAGCATAGAAAACCACTAGATACTGCTGAATAGAAACAAATAAACATCTTTTTTTACTATGCATGCAGGTTTGTAACTCAATAAATACAATGTGGTAAAGTGTGGAATGAGGATGTGTCCAGGAGCATGGTGGGGATCCATAGGGACTCACGGGTCTTATTGTAATGGACTGGGTAAAGATCTTAGGCTCTGAAGCCATCTGTGTGGGTTCACACCCTAAATTTCACATGTCTTGCTTGTGTGGCCTAGACTAATTTACTTAACCTCATTACCTTCATTTTCCTTACTTATGATTCAGAGATAATAGTATGCACCCCCATTGTGTTGCTGTGGGAATTAGATGAGGTAATTTATATAAAACACTAAGCTTAGTACATGGCACAAAGTATATTAGCCTCAATAAAGCATTATTGTTATTATTATTATTATCCTAACTGCAAGATTATATAGGAAACAGAAAAGTTACCTTATATAAGCGGAGATGGGTGAAAGAAGTTTTCTGTGTACCAAGCTTAGGCATTTGTACTTTGGGACGAAGGGAATGTACAACCATTTTTGCATGGATTTGTGAGTGGGCTGATCAAATCTGTGAGATGGAAAGATCATTTTATTAGTTCTGGGTAAGATGACATGATGAGCTATGAGCATTGATGGGTCAATCGAAGACATTTACACATTCTTTTTTTTTTTAAAGATTTTATTTATTTATTTGACAGAGATAGAGACAGCCAGGGAGAGAGGGAACACAAGCAGTGGGAGTGGGAGAGGAAGAAGCAGGCTCATAGCAGAGGAGCCTGATGTGGGGCTCGATCCCAGAACTCCAGGATCATGCCCTGAGCCGAAGGCAGGCGCTTACCCGCTGTGCCACCCAGGTGCCCCGACATTTACACATTCTTAACATTCATATTTAGAATGATGAAGGGAATGTTGAATGTTGAATTAGGTAAATGTTTGAATCAACAGTGACAATAGGCACAGATCTTAGCATATGCTAGAGAAAACCTACTTAGAAAATACGGAAAGACTCAAATCGAAAGAAGGCAACACAGCAACACTCCCAAACACTGTTTTGTTTCAAAAGCGGGGGACCCAGGCAGGCACTATTGTAATCATGTGTGATTCAGCGGTAGGTTTAATAAGTACCATGATTTTTCAGTAGGAAAGAGCATAAAAATGTAACTGTCTTGTAATGACCATGACCAAAATATAATAGGAAATTATTATGATTTGTATTGGTGACAAAGTCACAGGCACTATTAATATTACTCCACTGTGTTGCTTACATTCATGGTTGAAGAAAATGCTACATTTTAGTTAGAGGTTGTTGAAAATTTTTTAAAAATGTAATAATTTTTCCCATTCAGGTGAATTGATCTACTGAATTTTATCCACAGACTCCTTCATGAGAGGCCGTTATTGGACTGTATAGAGCAAAGGGCATCCACCTAACACTCCTGACTCTGCAGTTCAACTGTGATGGTAAGAAACAGATTTTTATTTACAGAAGTCAATTAAATTTTAGAATTATTTCAGCAGTTTGTACATACCTAATGTATCCATCCATTACCTATTTATTTCTCTTTCTGTAATAGATGTTACAAGGATAATAAGGGGAAAGTCATAGGGGTATTTGATTGCTTTTTTTTTTTTTAAGATTTGTTTGTTTATTTCTCAGAGAGACAGGGAGAGAGAGCACAAGCAGGGGGAGTGGCAGGCAGAGGGAGAAGCAGGCTCCCTGCTAAGCAAGGAGCCCCATGCGGGACTTGATCCCAGGACCCTGGGATCATGACCTGAGCCAAAGGCAGACACTTAACCGACTGAGCCACCCAGGTGTCCCAGATTGTTATTTTATGTATAAGATCTCTCTACTACATAGACATTTGAACAGAAACATGAAGGAAAAGAGGACCCGAAGTAAAGATATCCGGAGAATGTAATTCTAGTGAGATGGAATAGGATGTGCAAAGGGCCTGTGGCAAGAGTATAAGGTATATGTTTTAGGCATATCACAGATGCCAGACAGGCTATAGTATATGGTTCAGAGGAGAAATGGTAGAAGATAAAGGTATGAAAAATAGTGTGTGTGCGTGTGTGTGTGTCTGGGGTTGGTGGTGTTGGTGAACAATGTATATCAGAGCCTCACAGGTCGTGGAAATAAACACTATGAATAAAACCCTTAATTAATTGGGAAGCTCTATTAAGAAACTTGATACAGAGGAGCACTATACTTTGTTTCACATTTTAATCATTTTAGCTACTATATGGAAAACAGACTGTAGAAGAGAAAGAGGACAAGCGAGGAGAAAGAACGTTATAGAAACAGTTGAGATGAGCAATGGTAGCTTTAAGCCATGGTTGTGGTACAGTTGCAGCTGGAGTGATATAGTTTCCATTTATTGATGTAGAGACATCTGAAAGCAGAGTAGGGTCTCTGAAAACAGTTAAGTTTTGGACAATTAGTTTCAGATGCTATTGTGAATGAACAAAGATCATTTTCGTCACTCAAAATCATTAGATCGATCTTGGTGTACAGCATAACCTTCCAATAAAGTACGTGAAGGATGCAAGGCTAAATTCACTACAATATTTCCTTCAGGGAGTATGTTATAAAAAAAATTCTCGAGCAGGATTCTGCCACAGAAACAAAGATTTATAAGCAGATAAAAAAAAGGTTTCCAAAAATTTCAATTCAATTCTTTGGGGTTTGTTTTTGTTTTTGCTTTTCAGGACCTCCAACCTCACCTTGTATGGAATGTTTATTCAAGACAGATAGAAGAATATTCTAGATGCAAAATCCAGCGAAATTTCCAGTCGAAGGCAGGTGACTATTCTGTAATCAATTTTCAATAAAAAAAGACCATTTTAAAAACAAAGGCCTTATTATAATTTCCAAGAAAGAGTAAGAGAACCCTTATACTCTTATCCATGTATCTAGACAAAACACAAACGATGTGGAGATTTTATTAAAATATTTTAAAGAAGACATAAGCAGATTGTATGAATGAGAAAAATTTGGTATCATTATTTGTTCTTAGAAGACAATAGATTAACAACTTCAAATTTATAAGCGAAGATTAGTTTGAACCTGGATCATGACACAAACTATTAACCACTAACATTCAAGAGTAGAATTCAATATAATTTTTGGAATTCACTTACTCTGAATATTTAATACCCACAAACATTTTCTCAGCATTAGAAATGATAAAAAACAAAAGCAGCAAAATTGGTGATATTTGCAGATATGACTGTTTACCAAAATATTAAACAGAATCGCCTGGAGAATTTACAGTCAATAGTTAGAAGACCAAAATTCAGATTTAGAGTATTTAATGATGAAATTGCTTGTTTCATAATAGCACTACTATGTAAAAATTAGGAATAGGCCTAAAGAGAATTATGCAAGACCCGCATAACAAGAGCTAAAAATGTACTGGGAACTAAGAAAAGAGTCTTGAATAACATAAGATACTATGTTTCTGGAGGAGGAAATTCAATATTTCAAATATGTCAACTGTCCTCAATTTCATCTGGGAAAGAAGATGTGAAAGAATAGATGGAAAGCAATGCAGGAGGGAAGCGAGGTTTAGGCGAGGAGAGGGAGAGGAGTATTCGATATCAAACATCACTTTAACCTATGAGTACTTACAAGGTTTGGTTAAAAATTGATGACTTGATCAAAATTGGCCTGAAAATTTATTCTTAAAAAGGTATCATTTTAAATAAGAGACTGTAAATCCAATCTTCAGGCCCAAGTATTAACTCCGATTGTTGTATCATTTACAGGCACTGACCAGAAAACAAAATAAAAAATTCTATAAAGCATTAATGGGTTGGTAAGTATTACTTACTACTTCTTTCATTATTATTTTTCTTAGGTTTTGAAATTATTTACTATAAGCAGCAATAACATCACAAAATTCACATTTATTGAGGATTTCCTAGCTTCTATGCAATGTGGGAAGCATTTTACATGCATGTCATATATATCCCTCACAAAAATTACACAAGGTAGTTACTATTAATCTCCATTTACAGATGAGAATAGGTTTGAAATGGGTAAATACATTTCATTTTTGCAGGTAGTATAAAGTCTGGATTTGAACTCCACATAAATTACTTTTTTAAAAAAATCTATACTTTCATAAGCAGATAAAAGTTTTAAAACAAACAACACAAAATCTTTGTGGCAATACTATAGAGATGCTAAGGTGGAAATGAGGTTCCCTGTTAGGAAGATATTATAGTTTTCTAGGTGAGAAATAAAAGATTGAGCTGGGGCAGTGGAAGCCAATATGAAGTTAAATTTAAGAGCTATTTAGGAGGTAGGTAAATGGAACTGTTATCATTGTAGGTATTGCTTATTTACCGTTGAACAGGAGTCCCCTGACATTTCCACAATCACTGGTATAAGGCAGAAATAGCCTCACAGAATGATACACAACTAAAACTTTGTGAGCTGCAAGGATTTTTTAACATCTTGGGAGGGTACAGTACAACTTCAGGGGATTTATGTTTTGTGTTGATGTCTGGGTTTGGGGGAGGGAGCTTTTCTGTACTTATATAAGTTAGATTGGTATGGGAAATCCTTTTGATTTTCTTTTGCTTGAGGTGAAGTGTCGGTGCCTGCTTGAATACCAATACTATTTATTGGTAAGTAGCTGATTATTTTCTGTCTCTCTCTCTGTTTTGGTCTCTCTCTTTCTTTCTCTCTCTCTCTTTCACACACACACACACACAGAGAGAGAGAGAGAGAGAGAGAGAGAGAGAGAGAGAGAACATATTCTATGGTACAGAATTTTTAAAAGATTTTTTAAAAAGATTTATTTATTTATTTTAGAGAGAGAGAGAGAGCGTGTGCACAAGAGCACACACACATGGGCGGCCAGGGCAGAGGGAGAGGGAGAGAGAGAATGGAATCTCAAGCTGACTCCCCGCTGAGCACCCAGCCAGAAGCAGGGCTTGATCTCATGACATTGAGATCATGACCTGAGCTGAAATCAAGACTTGGCCGCTTAACCAACTGAGCCACCCTCGTGCCCCCCCCTTTTAAAGATTTCTTAACTTGCTAAGACTAGTTCTTAAGACTTATTTCTCAAGACAAATAGGCTGAATGTTAAATGAAATTGTCATTATTAGAAAATCAAAGAACGTATTTCAATTTATTTTCAATTTTCAGTTTTAAAATTTAATGTATCAATGTGGATTGGTTAACACCATAACTCTTGGTTTCCCACCTGTTTCTCTGGGTATAATGAAGACACTGTTCTCTGGCAGTTTCTAAGCTCTGTGAGGGCAGGTACTTCATCTCACTGCTTTAACAGATCTCCCTAGTATGTAGGATAATACTTAGCACATGGTTTATAAGCATTAATTTGTCAAAACCTATTAAATTAATGAACACTATATTTTTCTAGAACAATAGAAAGGAGAGAGAAAAGAAGGCAAGGGAAATAAAAGGAGAACAGAGAGAGAAGGAAGGAGAAGGAAAAAGAGAGGAAAGAGAGACACAGAAGAAGAGGAGCAATAGGAAGAGAACGTACAAAGGAAAGAGGAGAAATGGTAAAGATAGAGAAGAGGAGAGAGGAAGGAGCTAGAAATTAAGAAGAGAAGGGAGGGAAAAGAAAGGACTGTGTGATAAGAGTCCAAGAAGTCAATGGTCAACTCAACAACTTTAGAGGTAACCAAAAGCATAAGTCAACCTTCAAAATGATATAAATGAAATGCCTCATTTCACACATTTGTAAACAAGACAAAAGCATGAAAATAAACTATCTTACCCAGGTTGAGTCAAACTAGATATTGCCATAATGATGACTTAGGTCATTAAAAAAAAAATGACCTTCCTGCCTTTGGACTATGAAAGAGAAGCTCTTAGGAGTCATGGACCGCCTCTAGCTTGGAACAAAAATTTAACACTTTACTAACTCCCTCAATGCATTCAAGAATAATAGTTCTTACTATTAATAGTAATAGTGCTTACCAATAATAGTACTTACCAATAATAGTTCTTGGTCCACTCTGGGCCAACCTCTGTCTAGACCCTTGAAATGCATGAGTGAACAAGATATACAGATATGTCTATCTTCTGGAACCTTACATTTTAATAGGGTAGCCAATAAACATTAAGCATAATGAATATGGTAATTTATACAGTATTTGCAATAATGATAAGTGATATTAAATTTAGATGAATGTGAGGAAAATCACAAGAAGCAGTCCTTTCAACAGTAGATTGCAGAACTACTATAATGAGATGAATATTTACTTGTGGCCAACTAAACTTTTCTCTAAGGGCCATTGTTTCATTGTCTTCTCTTAATATGTAGATGTTAAATCATGAACTGGACTTATTTACAGCCCTTTCTAATCATCATTTTTTGTGCTTCATGATTTTGTGAAGTAAAGGATACCAGGCATTTAGTAGCAAAATCTTTGAAAAAGTCGAACAACAAATTTTGGGGAAATTTAACTATTAAAATGAAAATAGTGGGAATTCCATGGTATAATGGTGAGCACTCCAGACTCTGAAAAGAATATTATTAATTAAGAAATTCAACATGGAAAATGAAGGTCAGACAAAATGGGACAGTCTTCTGCTTCTCATCCTTATGGAGTAACAGGCAGGATTCACTTTCCCCTGTTGAACCCACCCAAATAGACACAAAATGTATTAAAAAAAAAAAAAAAGAAAAGAATGGTCTTCAAGATATTGGGATTAGGCAAGGATGATCCCTGAGGGATGGAATACAAACCAGATGAGTTCTACAACTGACACAGTTCCTTCCTTTTAGAAGTTCCCAGACTATGGCAGAGGGAGTCAGGGCCCAGAGGATTTTCTGAATTAAGGGCACAAAGCCGAGGGTCTGGGAAGACCTGAAATGGTAAAATTTGTAGGACAGACTACAAGAGAGGAGAATGCAGCACAGGAGAGAATCCCCGCGATCTGCCAAGAGTCTCTAGTCAGTATTTAGCAGAGAATTGATCAATGCACGTGTATGAGGAAACTACTCGGGGAGGGAAAGGAACTATCTAGAACTCACTCAGGGCCAGGAATAGTATCAACTGCTACCACCAGATGGGGAAAACATCTCATTTCCAGGGCAATGAATGGGACTAAGGATGATTCGACCTTAGAAGTGAATAACTAATGTTTCACATGAACACTGTTCTAGACCTGCCTAACAAAACCTACAACTAAGATTCAAATGGATGAAAATTTTTCTAAGTAACTTAACTGTTTCATAGAACAAAGCCGAAGATGATTTACAGGAATACCAAATTATCCAGCACCCAAAAACTAAACCTTACAAAGTCTGGTAACCCATCAAAAATAACCAAGCATACAAAGAAGCAGGAAACATAACATATAACAAAGTTGAGACTCAATAGAAATCTACACAAAAATCATACAGATACAGAACTAAAACTAGCAGAAAATGACATTAAAACATTGTTACACCTGTATTCCATATGTTCAAAAAATTAGGCACATGGAAGATTAAAAAAAATCAAGCTTCTAGAGATGAAAACTATAATGTTTGAGATTTAAAAATATATATTGGATTGGACTAATGGCAGATTAAATATTGCAGAAAGAAAGGTTCATGAACTTGAAATAGTAAATACACAGATAAAATGGAATTTATAAAACATATAAAAAGCATCCATGAGCTGTGAGAAAATTTTCCAGTCAGTTTAATACATAAAACTGGAGTGATCACAAAGGGCAATGAGGAGGGAGATATGCAAAAATATATGCATATTTAAAATAGTAATTTCTGGGGTGCCCGGATGGTTCAGTCAGTTAAGCATCTACCTTTGGCTCAGGTCATGATCCCCGAGTCCCAGGATCGAGCCCTGCATCGGGCTTCCTTTCTGTGGATTTGTAGGTCTTAAGTTCCCCAATCTACAAATTACGATTCCTTCATTCGAATTTTTCTATGTAATTTTTGATGTCTCCCAGTTTCACGAAATACAAACCTTATAATTCATTTCCTTTTACTCATTATTTCTTTGCATAGTTTTAAGGTAGTTTTCAATAGTCCTGATAATGCCACTTGTTGAATTTTCCCAATATCATCATTGCATTTAGTTAATATGGCCTTCAGTTTTATTTAATCCATTATTTTTAAAATAATGTTGACTCTGAAATTACTCTGTGTTCCACTAAATGTCACTCGTAGTTTTACATTTGACAGTACTTGCCTCAATTATTAAAGCGATTTTTATTGATTTTGACTTTTCTAACTTTGTCATTGTTTCAATAGTTATTAACATTTTCTGTTATATATGTATGTAGTGTCATTGTGAAATCAGTCTAATTTTATTCAATATATTATACTCTCTTTAGTTATTACTCATTTTAATGCTCTCAATTGTTACAAATTGGCCAGTGAAATTCACCTCTACCTGTATTCTGTGTCTTTTTTTATGATCTTAGGTTTGTTAGTTCATTTCCTTATTTTTTGAACACAAGAAGTTTCAGGCTCATCTGAGACTTTCCCTACCGCAATGCTAGAATCAAACATTACTCCAAGCAACACTGGTTTTGTTTAATGAGGTATTTGGAAACCAAGACTTGGAGTTTTTGTACTCACTGATACAAAAATAGCTAAAAATATATATTTGTATATGTATATATGTGTGTGTGTGTGTGTGTGTG